>NC_051162.1:27591260-27891260 GCF_013339745.2 Dermacentor silvarum | reverse complement strand
ACGAGCAAAGAAGATCCGGACACCCGAAGAAGAAGCCGCTCATCTTGAAGCGCCTCGCGCGGCCAAGCGAGAATCTGCGCGTTGGCGGCGAGCCGATTCGGAATTCCGTGCCTAGCAGCACTTAGCATTTCCTAGCAAAACTTACCCAAGCCTAGTAAAACCTGGAAGAAAAGATAGGTCGATAAGGAGCTCCGCTGTTTACTCCAGCCTTGCACCACTAGTGCAAGCTGCCCAAATTTTTTTACTTGCGTCTCTATTCTCTATTTCTGTGTCCCGCCTTGTTGTTGCGGTTACCTCAAAATAAGCTTTGTCTTATGGCGAATTCCATTGGGAGAACAGGAGCAGGGCGCCGCGCAGTACGGAGTCGGGTGACAGCGCAGTGAGAGCAGGGACACTCGACCGCCACTGGAATACGGCGTGCATTCAGAGAGCAGGTGGGAGGGGGACGTGTGAGGAGAAATGTACCATGTGACTAAAGCAGTCTAACCATTCTGGGCAGGAGAGCGGCAAAACACGCGTGATCGTCTTGTAATCTGTCGGGCGTATCTGTCACCGTTCGCGGCCACGTACTACATACTTTTGTGCAGCGCCGACGCATCCCACAACGTTTCCGCCTGCGAAGATCATCTGAAACTTCAACTTGAATCTGAAGTTGAGCTCCAGCAGCTTTCGCTGCTGTCACCGTCGAGCGTCTCAAGCACTTTAGCAAGGCGAAGACGCTTTGTTGCCGCTGTCCCCCGTGCATCCAACAAGAAGCAAGGCGGACTAGAAATGCCAGGATCTGTCGCTAAATCGCTGCGAAGCTCGCTCGTATCACCAACGTCAAAAACAGCGGTGCCAAAACACCAACTACGCTTGGCTGCTGCCATTGCCACCGCGCGCGCCGGCTGAAGCAAAATAAAAAGAAATGAGGAGGATAGGACGGTTTAAGTCACGTGACTTCCTCCGTACTCCGCTTTTCACGCGACAGCAGTCCGGACTGCTCCCGGCTGCTCTCGGCGCAGCGAAAACTGCTCTTGTTCTACCACTGGATGACGGCTCTCCCACTCCTGTTCGACCACTGAAACACCTCGCCTCTGGAACGAGCACTTTCAGCGTGCTTTTGAGTGCTCCTGTTCTCCCAATGGAATTCGCCATTAGTGTCATCGCTCCACACCTCTCCGCCACTGTCGTCTCCTGATTGGTGTCCACCTCTCGTGGGAGCTATCGCTTTTCCTCTTGTCTTCTTCTGCTGTATCACCTTCCAAACTGATTGCGCAGGTATCACATGAGTTACCCTATTAGATGTTTCTTCTTTTTTTCATTTTGTGGAAAAACAAAATGCAGTTGCATTCGAAACAAATGTTTCGCACAACGCACCTGTTAACAAGTACAGACGACGAATTAATCAGGTGATGACTGGGGATGTGGAACTACCGCGCAAATACAATGATTGACGAATAAGAAAACTCGACTGCAAGAAAGAAAGGAGTAGCCGGCTTTCCTCTTCTATCTGGGCAGCGTCCATACATGGTCCAGTGCAAAGTATGGCGTGCGGCGGTGTGGTGTGGTGGGTGGGGTGGGGTGTGCAGTTGCGAACATGCACTACACCCATTTTAAGATTGTGGCTAGTATCATCTACAAACAATCTGCTTTACCGGAAGCCATTTCATGCTTACATCTACTCTCAATTACGGGAGAGCCAGCAATTTTTAGATTCTGTACTTCCTAACTATGGTGGCCTCAAGGGCTATAATATTGGTCCTTCGTTATTACTGCATACACTAATGGCCTTCCGAACTGCTTGATTGTCTTTCGTGTGCCGAAGCCACCAGGTCATTCGTTTCGCATAAATCACTAGATACGATGACTTCTGTTTTAAGTCAGGAACGCACGAATGTAACCGCATCATGCCTTAAAAATAACTTAGAGCCATCCCTTTAAAAGGAAGTATGTTATTTTTTCAGCCAACCAAAGTAATTCTTCCGAAACTTCTCCCATATATGTACTTAAATTCTCACAAGACTCTGCCGACTAGCAGCCGCGCTCTTCTTGTCGTCGAACATGATCACGAATTAAACTTCGATTCCACGTCACACGCAAATAATTCCGAACGGGTTTTTACACGTAGGAACGATGGAACCTAGCGTTCAAGACGCAAACACCAGGAGAGAAGTAGACACCGTGTCCGTCTACTTCTCTCCTTGTGTTTGTGTCTTAAAGGCTGGGTTCCAACGTTTCTACAAGTATGTACCAACAGGCCCAGCAAAAGACTCTTTTACACGTAATAGGAGTTCTTTTGAAAGCTAGCCTTTATTTTCACATGCGCATGCTCATGTCCCTGTATTATGCTTTTATCCACAGTCATTCAGGCTGTTGCCTACTTTCCTCGCTATTAACTTATCATACTCATATCGCACATCCCTAATGTCTGCCGAATGAGGCGCTTAGAAATATATCTTGCAGTCTTTGGAATGCTTCCTCTGCTGTTATCTAAAGGGAACTTCAGCGTCGGTATTTTGTAGCAATGCCTTTCCGGTAATAATGCCTTTTCGCGCTTATCGCGCTTTGTCAGTGGTCGGAGCGACGGTCCGCTCGCGTTATCAACGGGATCAGCGGGCCGTGAGCGGTGGATGATAAGACTAGTATAGAATAAGTCATAAGGCATCGCTACAAAATCGCAGCCCAGATGCTTCTTTTACGGGCCTTAGTTACGCATAACGCGTGGGTTTTTGTGTACCGTATGTTAATAAATAATGGCCTTCATCAGATTATGCACGTACGAGAGATTATGCGCGTACGGGACACAAAAATTTTATTTCTCTAAAACTACCTACTTGCAAATTTTTGTAATATTTTGGGTGATTTAACGGTTGGTTCTTCAGCTAGTAAACTTGGGAATTCATCACCTTAATAAAACTATTTCGCCGATATCTTCACTCAACCATAATTTACTCTTATTATTTCTTAATCTTCTATGGCGCTTTATTTTCCATTTACATTCTTTATGGTAATTTATTTTTAAAAGTCTTTCGCGATGTAGCCGTTTTATACTGTGGCGAATGAAAGTTCTGAATGTATCTGCGCATGCACTGTTCTTGCAATAGATTCACCTGTGCGTCATTTTAATCTTCAGCAGTACACCCGCCGTGGTTGCTCAGTGGCTATGGTGTTGGGCTGCTGAGCACGAGGTCGCGGGATCGAATCCCGGCCACGGCGGCCGCATTTCGATAGGGGCGAAATGCGAAAACACCCGTGTACTCAGATTTAGGTGAACGTTAAAGAACCCCAGGTGGTCCAAATTTCCGGAGTCCCCCACTACGGCGTGCCTCATAATCAGAACTGGTTTTGGAACGTAAAACCCCATAATTTTTTTTAATCTTCAGCAGTACAGACTTAATGATTCAATCATTCATATATATGCTGCTGATCATGAGAAGGTGACTTACAGGAGAATCAAAATGGCTTGGATTACATATGGCAGGCATTACCAAATCGCCACTGGGAGCTTACCAGTGTTGTTGAAAAGAAAACTGTACAATAAATGCGCTCTACTGGTGCTAACATATGGGGCAGAAACTTTGAGTTCAGCAAGGAAGCTAGAAAACAAGTTATCGACCGCTCAAAGGGTGGTGGAACGAAAAAAGTCGACGTTCATCCCGAAAGGCGAATCATCGATTGCGATAGCAAACTAGTGGGCAGCTGTACGAAGTAAGGAGAGTAGTTTTATCGGCCACATAAACTTGTGAACAGTCATACTAACAAAATTAATAAGCATGGTGTCACGCGCGCTCAAGCAAACATGAATGCATCTCACTTGATGACGGCGGAAACTCGCTGTCAAAACGCTGGGGTTAGTAAGTGCGGCAGCAGCAGCAGTGAGCGAGTTGACTTTCGTGCAGCAGCGTGTCGCTACAACGCGAGCTGACCCACGCAAAAGAAGTGCACGGCACACTGTGCGCTGTCGCAGATGGCTTTCAAAATACAGCGCACGGCCGCCCCGGCCGCCCCGAGTAGAACGCTCTCCTCCCAGAGCGGTCACAGAGCCGCTATCCGACGTTACGGATCTTTCGGACGACACGCGTTCGGCTATAGCGGCTTCCCCTCACCTTCGCGCCCACTCACGCTGTTGCTCACGCCGGCGCTCTTTCCGTGCACGTTCTGCTTCTTCAGTACGGACTATGCGCGTCCTTGCCATAGCAAGACCAAAGTAAAACTGCTGATAATGTCGCTGAAGCGATGTAGACGTCACAAGAAAGCGAGGCACATACATTGGGGGGTGCAGAATGACGTTTTATTATTCCGCCATCCAATCTGGAGCCATGGAGCACCGCCGGCGCGCAGCAGGCTACTGGGGGTGAAATTTTGTCGGTGCGACTTTTTTCTATACGCACCCTTCCGACCGACGCACGTACTTGCCCGACGCAGCCCTTGCCCAAGGTTAGTTACCTAGGTTATGTAGGGTTTAGTTAGTTACTACCTTGTGGCTGGCGCATCATAGCCGTAGTCGCTCTTGCACGATTAAACCCTACATAACTAACTTGCTCAAGGTAATTTTTAAGTATAGTCTGCATATCTATTAAATAATTTGGGTAATCTTATTTTTTATGAGATTGTTTGCGAATATTTTAAGATTGCCTGATATTCTTTAACATAACATCCATTTTCACCTGTGCTAAGACACTTTAAACCGATATATATCCACTGCCGAAAATTGTTGTTCTACGCGTCGTTTTGTCCGCACACGCGATCCGCCAGAACCTCGCATATATACAGCTTCGCTGTAAAAATATGCCAATACCACGCACTTTGCGAAACGACGTAAGAGAAGATGTCTGTGCTGTTTGCTTTGATTGACGGTAATTGGCAGCAACGTTGGCAGTTTTGGCAGTGCTTCGGCCTTTAGTGCAATCCGAGCGTGGTGAGCTGATCTTAAACGTTGCCTTGGGTGCGCCACTACTGTTTGTCTGCGTAGTACACAGAACACGCAGCCGGACGTCGTTGCTTGAGACATTGTTCTGCGCCATTGTTGATAACCTCCGAGAAAGTTAGCACTGAAATTGCCTAATGCGGCATGGCATATCGCATCGTGGCAGGAGTGTTAACTTAATATAGTAATGGGGCTGCAGGTGCGAAAACCACAATCTGGTTATCAGGCACGACCGTAGTGGTGGACACCGAATTAATTTGACCCCCTGGTGTTCTTGAACTTGCACCTAAATCTAAGTGGACGAGCGTTGTTTGTATTTTTCCCACGTCAAATGGCGGTTTCCGCGGTCGACATCGAACCCCGTGACCTCGAGCAACGCCATAGACGCAAAGCGGTTGCAAAGCTTTTATTCACCTGTATAGTGACTGCGTTGGTTCTACCTATTCTCTGCCTCTTCTCCCTACCTCCTCTCTACCATTCTATCTACCTCATCTCTGGATGGCCGCACGTTAGCACAAAGGTAAGTCCTTCTGCAATGCTTTTGCAGGGGCTCGCGGATAACTACAGCCGTGAAGACGGCATGGTTGCGACGCCCAGGGAGTTCCACAGCCCACTGTACGACGTGATGGAAATCTCCAATGAACTTCTCGCGTCGCCTTTCCTATCTGCACGCTCCATCCTGCCAAATTATATGCACACGCTGAACTACCTGCCGACGAGGCGTGCAAGACAGCAGCACCAGCAGCAGCGGAAAAGTCGAAGGAATAGGCATGGAAAGCATCGTTTCAATAAAAATTGGGAGGACGCGTAAAGGGCAACTCCGGCGATTTTTTACCATGTCAAGGTAATGGAATATTTAGGTTCCCGAGACCCTCCTGTGACGCGCCTGATCGGAGAATTGCTCCGCAAATTCGAAAATAATTTTAAATAAGCAAAAAAGCGCAAAAACGAAACCGAAACCTTACAAAGCAGCCGAGCGAACCTCTCCGTGTGACGTCACGAGTGTACCCCCGGCGGGGGAGGCGCGCCACGCATGCTGGTCTCGCCCGCGGTGCGAAACGAAACCGGCGAAGGGCAGACGCTCATCTGATTCGTGAACCGCGCCGGACCTTCGGATGAAATTGTAAGCTGCATCACCTCTTCGGAACAGTAACAGCTATGATTCTGATGAATTCAATAGCCACGAATCGCCGTTCGCATTCGACCCGCCACCACGAGAGCCAGCGCCTATGCGCAACATATCGCGCTGCAACATGAAGACCAAGCCTAACTCTAACCACTGATTTTATACGTGCTGCTTGCTATTTAGGTGTCCTACCCCTTCTCAGGGATCTGCTTGACATACTCGCTGTAAGATGTGGAGGACGACTTTCCGAATTTGTATCCCGCAAGCACGCAGCTCACAGTCCAAAACACCGATCCGGTGCATTTGTTTACAGCTGCAGGTACATCGACCGCTCATCGTTCGCTTTAGATATAATGCTAGCCGCTCATCAGTGTCATCAATTAATGTCAGAACATAGCAAAACACGCCGATTTTGTGCACGTAAGCATAATTGCGCGTTGCATCTGAGTTGCGCTGATATAAGCGACCACACACCTTCGAAAACAGCGAGCGGGAGGCCATGGTACGGGAGCGCTGTTATGCTGCCTGCCTTATCGTTCTTCGTATTCTCTTCACGCACACAATGTGTCCCATAAGTAGATACAGACGAGAACTTTGCGCGTATGATCGTTCATTTAGAGAACGCATAGTTTCGCGCGGGAAACGACGATGTGACCCCATTGGCAGCTGAACGAGGTTGTTGTTTACGATGCGGTATTGAAGGGGGTATCCGCTTGCTGACAATTTAGGGTATACGAGGCAAACAGTGCACTTTGCAAGCTAAATAATGAGTCAGCTCAACAATTATTATGTAAAAATAAAACCATGTACGTAGTCACGTTAATTTAGGGATGCGCCGGCGAGTGCGACCGGCCGCCTTCGAGAACGGCAACGTACGGATGTTGATAGCGCGTCATGTGGTCGCTAAAAGTTTTCTGCGTGTGCACTGTACGAAATGAGGAATAGTTTATTCCAAATCCGTATGGTCAAAACTGAACTACAGAAGCAGTTTTTCTTCATCCTAATAGCTTAATTAACTTCAGGTCAGTCGCTCAGGTCCGCCAGTAGTAGGTGCACGAACTCGGCGACTGTGTTATAGGCTTAACCTTGGCTGAACGCGATCGGCATCGGCTCAAAACTGCGTGTGCGGATGGCGAGGGCTGAAGTTCGTGGAGCCAACAACGCAACACCATTTACCACCCCCCATCACTTGCCCGCGTCCCACAGGAAAGAAACTTCTCGCGACAGCAACTTCTCATGCCAAGCACTCGCTCACGATCGTCGACTCCTCCGCGCTCTCCGTCGCTGTCGTCTGCATGATCCCCGCATGCTCCCGCGTGGAATATTCCTGACGTCACTCACAATGTGGCCTGTAACTGAGGAGGAGTAAGGTGGGTATTCGAGGCAGTTAATAATTCATGTGTAAAAAATGCTGTGCAACTCTCAAACCTGCTTTTTTGAGGACACGACGGAATTGTGCAGAGTAACGTACCTGCGATTTCATCGACATCCGTTGACATCGAAAAATCACCGGAGGTGCCCTTTAAGCTTCCATTTTAAGAGTGGAACGAGATAGCATTCAAGGATCCCTGACTGCTACTCATGGTTCCCGACGACTGCAGCTTATGCAACCGTAACGGTTACTGGCAAACGCTGGCGGCGAAGGCTGTCCACGTAGGCGAGCTTTCTTGTGGAAACGCGGCCTTTTGCCTGGGTCGATCCCGGAGATGGTGCACAACCGCACCAAAAAAATTACATCATTTTCCGGTTTCCGTATTTGTTTCGCACTTTTAATATTTCAGTCTGGGAAGATTTAACATAACGGCATGCGCTGTGGGTGTTTTGTTTCATGACATTTGTTTGCGGATTGTCATTCTCAAAACTCCGAGGAATAGCTTTGCCAAGAATGCAAGACAAGGTATGAGCTACACTAATGATAGAATGGTGTGGCATACCTAAACGTGGTTGGGGATGATTTTCTCGGCCACGGGCGCCAATGCCGACGCCGGATTTTCTGCGACATGGGGCCCTAAACGCTATCGCGCTAAAATGGAGCTGGGCAGGCCATGTAATAATACGTACGGCTTATAACCGGTGGACCATTAGAGTTACAGAATCGGTGCCAAGGGAAGGGAAGTGCAGTCGAATATGGCGGGAAATTAGGAAGAATTATGAAACGAGAAAATTTGCAGGCGCAAGTTGGAATCATCTGCCGCAAGACAGGGCTAATTGGTCATCACTGGGAGTGAGTGCACACATAAATAGGCTGATGTTAATAATAATGTTATACGTTACATGTTTCTGTTATACTGTGTAAGTGTTTGTGCTTTTCTCTGGCTGTTCTCTAGTATGTCACACTTCTACTGCGGCCACTAATAAATTAACTGTATGAAATTCTTATGAGGTCCTGATTCATCGTTATAAACTGTCACATGCCATCACAAAGTAGTGATAGAATGAGTCCAAGTACTATTTACTCGTTGTCATTGAGACAACAGGCTCAGTGTTATCACTTTGAGACATCGTTTTGTAAAACCTTTCCGTCCTTGTTACTTCGGTTCTAATCAATAAAGGCTGCCTGACAGACTGAGTGAAAACAAAAGATGTTTTCACGGGTTATTTCGTATGAGGAAATCGTCTGTGATATCTTTGCAAAACTAGCACCGTTTTAGTATTGTGGACTCCCTGCACAAATTTTCAGTCGGGACGGCCTAGACGCATCCGACACAAGTGTCCAAAAATTGTCGGCCCTCGTCAGCAATGGTGGTCATCAAATGGGTCCAAAGCCCCTTCTTATTCGCAACATCTGACATATTACCGTATTTACACGTAAATAACGCGACCAGGAATATAACGCTAGGGGGACATTCAGGGTCTCAGAAAAGTAAAAAAGATGTATACATATTACATTTATAACGCGAACTGCTGTCACAAGGAGACATGAAAGGACGCATAAAAGCAGGTTCCCCAGGGGCCTGTTTCATAGTTACTGCCACCAGCCGTCATAAAATAGGTGATAGAACGAGTGCAAGCACAATGTACTCGTTGTCACTGCTGATGTGTTTCTCAGTTTCAGCGAGGACGGCGTCGTCTTCAATGCCACAAAAGTTATTCTACAGGCAGCACTTAAGAAATTTCCGAGACGAAATAGAACACGGCAAAGCTTCCACGCGCTGAGTGATGATCCACCGCATGACTTCAAAGACCGCTAGCGAGACAAGCATCCACAACAGGGCTAATCGTCCTGCTCAAGATTGAGATTATTACGCCGTAACCACACTGATGTGGCACTAACAACGGTCTAAATGAGAAAAGACAGCGCCAAATGCAAAGTGGTAACACACAGCACACCCCTCTTGCGCGAGGGAAAGTGGCAGTGCTAGAAGAACAACCTGTATTATTTGTATCGCTAACCCGAATATAACGTGAGGCCCATTCCGATGCCAGACATTTCCTGGGAAAAAGGCTCTGGTTATTTCGTACAAATACGCTAATTAACCAACCCACTCTTCGAAGCGTCACATGATGCCGCACTCACCCTGTCTCAGCGAAGGTCTTCAGCGCCGTCAAGACAACTTCGGACACAACAGCATCTTCAGCATCGAAGCGGTCGTGGTCAATAAGAGGAGCTCCGAAGATAAAGCTGATGTCGGAACCGTGCGGTGACCCCATCCAGGAAGGAAACGGGTTTTTAGATGGCTTGTGACCAAAGACGTAGGAGTACAGGGTCTGACCACGCTCCACATGCTTCTCTGCCGTGAAGTGCATGGGGCAGATGAACGTGGAGTCGGAAAGGTAGTCAACATAGCCGCGCCTCAAGGACGCTTTGTCCTCAGCATCACCTGTGTACATTTCCAGCATCCCCGCAGAGTCTATCTTGAGCCACGAAAATATGTTCTCCTGCAGTAGTGTCTAAATCTTTTCTCTTCCAGGCCTTCCACATCATCTAGAAGCAGCTCGCTTCTGAGGGGATACATGAGCGCTAGCGCGCCTTCGTCCTCAGTGACTCCTAGGACGATGTCGACTGCATGAAAGAATCCCTTGCTGATTGCGACGGTGGGTACCTTCGGCAGAAATTCGTTGTGGTATGTTGGCAAGAACGGAAATACCTTGGGCGCCAGGGCTTCGCTTGCCGCGAGCTGGATTTCGTCGGCGCTCTTGGTCCTCAGGCAGTCGATTACTGCTTCCGGGTTGGAAGCCAAGCTACGGTCGCCACCCGAACAGCCTACAACTGCGGCAGCCGTGTCGCCTTTGCTGATACTCTCATGTGTGGCATCAAAAAATCCAAAGTGTGCAAGTTTCCGCTCATCATGTACGCCCTCTGGAAGAGACCGCGGCTCATGGGAGACAACATGTGCGCATGGACACTCATTGCGCCTGCACTCTCTCCAAGTAAGTAACTCTGGATGGGTCCCCACCGAACTCGCGGATGTTCTCCTGTACCCACTTTAGAGCCAGGCTTTGATCCATAAGGCCCATGTTCCAGGGGCTTCTGGGCTGTTTGCGTTAAGGAAACCCAAAAGTCCCAGCCGGTAATTCATTGAGACGACGACGAGGCCAGTCTTGGCAGCAATTGCAGATCCCAGTGTAGTTTCCCATAGCTCGCGCAGCCGGTCGTGAAGCCGCCTCCGTAAATCCACACTACCACTGGCACAAGGTCTTCGTCGCACACAGCTGGACTCCAGATGTTCAAGTGCAGGCAGTCTTCTGTGTATTCGATCTCACTGGCCATGATACTGCTAAACCGGACCTGCAAATTAAGACAGAGCCCATAATGAATTTCTTTTTGTCGGGCAGGAATACCAGCGTTTCTATTATGAACACACCACAGCACACCATTCATCGTAAATGTACCACCCGCTTCTTGGTAGATCGCCCGTTGTAGTTATGTGCCGTAGTATGGAAATCATAATCCTTATCAACACGCGGTGATCCTCTCAAAGAGATAGTTGGCGTTTATACGATATGTAAAAACCGTTTTTTGGCCAATTCCCTGTTGTGGGCACGTGCCATAGTATGATAATCATCATAATAATCAACATTTGCCCTCATCTGAAAGGGATAGTTTGTGTTGGCACGAGAGTAGCATATGTGCGTTGTGGCCTAATGATTAGAGCATCTGATGGCTGTGCAGACGGGTTGCAAGTTGCAGTACGGCTATGCCGTTATTCACACTAACCTACCATGTTCGACATCTTTAGGTTTGAAGGTACGTCCTGGCATCCCTAAGCAAACAGACGATAAAGCCAAGGAATCCATGCACAGCAGTGCACTGATGCGATTAGCATCCTTAGAATACTTGAAACCCTTTCCGTGAGCTATCTATCGGCGTCTCTAACTGTCTTACAGCTATCTGGGGCCACTGGTAGTCGAGTGCCTAATGGGTAGAGCATCCGGCTGCTGTGGTGAGGGAAAACATGGTGTGATGAGTAGTGCGCGACACAATGCGGTGACTTTTGTGGTGCGCGACACGGTGCGGTGATGCGCGACGGTGATATTTGTGTGTGTGCGACAAGGTGCGTTGCATTTCAAAACAAGAAGCAGACGACAAGGAGAGCGCGCGCCGCTCTACCGCGCCGCGCCGAAGACGACGACGCCGAAGACCGTCCGGCGCGTGAACACGCGGCGCAAGAAAACAAATCAAAAGAAAACCCAATCCAATCACAAAAGAACACGGAGCCTCGAGCACCCAATGAGAATCGACGAATCGACCAGAGCAGCAGAAAAAGGAGCCGCGCTGGCAGTAGGGAGAGGAGTTCCAGAAGCAACACCAGGACAAGGTCGGCCACCGGATCGGGAGCTGAAGACGGCCGTCGGGTTCCGGACCCGAGCCACCAGGACTTCACCCGGCCGGGGCCTCCTGCCAACCCGTTCCTGGGAGTCGCCACTCTTCCTGATCATAAACAGCTGCCCGAGGCCGGCAAGCGACTGTGCCCGTGGGCAGGACGGGAGCTGTCGGGCTACGGGCCCGATGCTCCACGACCAGCTGCCCGGCCAGGACGCCGCCGCCGTCAACCCCTGCTGCCAAGTCGCCTGCCTTCCGGCATCGCCACCCTGCCCGATTGGTCAACTGCTGCTGCCCGAGGCCGGTGAGCGTCTCCGCCCGTGGGCAGAGCGAGAGCTGTCGGGCTACGGGCCCGAGCTCTACGACCAGCTGCCCGGCCAGGACGCCGCCGCCGTCAACCCGTGCTGCCGAGCCGCCTGTATTCTCCCACCGAGCCAGAGTTGCCACGCTCTGGTAGCCTGTACGACGTTCCGACAGCGACCTTTGGTGAGACAAACAACGCTTCTATCGTCGTCTCCGCTTCGCCGCATAGAGACTCTAGTGCATACTCACACCGCAGCCTGCCGAACTTGCCCGACATCAGTAAGCGTTCTAGCCACATGTGTGTTGTATTATGAGTTCTTTTTGAGTGTTTATTTTATGGGTTTTTTTTTCTCGTTCTAGTTACATTAAACGTCAAAAACAGTTACAGAACCGCCAAAAAACATTAACACAAAAGAACCTGCTCATCACACATGGGTATCCGCGAATGGGACGTCAGGTATGGGCCACTCTACAGTGAACCTCATTGATGCTATCTTGGATCACTTGGTAAATGGCCCAGGGATGTGACGCTCTTCAATGACAGAAATGTTCTTCGTATTATTTGCGCTGAATTAAATGATTTCATGAGTAATCAGTTTTAGATAGTTCGGCAAGCCAATTACTGATTATTTGTATGCCATACTATTTTTACACTTCTCTCTCCTGTATACATTCCTTCGGCCACGGGACCGACTTTTCTCGGTATAATACCACTAGCGTTGCGTTGAAGTAACTGACAACTATTTCTATCCTGCTGAGGTTTTCTTTCGGGGAGGAATCTTTTGAATCCTCATTGACTGTCTCTAGGTTTTTTTATTGTGCCTCTCCAACTGTGCAACAATGGAGAAATAAGCACTTCCCATTTAAAGATGTCTCGGAAGTAATGGCCGAACATATGAGATCGCACTGGGCATTGAGTTTAGCCCCAAAAATCATATTATATGATTTATTTTACTCTGCGGAGTTTGATATCTCAGAGAAACACAGAAAGTTGTTTTGAAAAAAGACAGATAAGTCGGCCTTGTTGTCTCAAAAACTTCCAATGTAAGCGTGGTACTCCTACTGCAAGGACCACGGCGTTTTTTATAAGCTCAGTGAGGTATCACTCTTGTGATTTGGCTCGCTGCTGCTTCATCACAGATGCCTTTAGCGTAGCGCAACAAGTACATGCAGTACACTAGCGCCTACGCCAACGCATGTGTGAGCAAGAGGCCATTGGCACTGCCAAAGACATTGATTGTTTCCAGTCGTGACCGTTTCGTTTGTTTACCTAAGCTTTTTCGTTTTTCGTCGTTTTTTTTTTACTGTAAGCCTTCCTTTCCTCACAGTGTAGATGCACAGAGGTCTGTGAAGTGCAGGCTGTATAAGTGTAGTTCTTTAGCGCAAATAAATCTTTGTTCGACGTGGCGCTGCGTGTGTATCTTGTTGTTCCTCTGCATCTATGTATTAGTTGCACTAAAAACCTTCATGATTAATCAGCTTTCTATAGTTCGGCAATCCACTTACTGATTGGAGGAGGAAATAAACTTTATTGAAGACAAGGGGAGGGGGGGGGAGCCGAGGTCAGCAGAGGGGCTAGAGTGGCGTCCAGCTGGCCGCGACCTTCGCCACCCAGTCCGCCAGCCCGGCTTGGGTTTGAGCGTTAGTAGATTTTAGTACGGAGCCCCACGCCTCCTGTGAGGGAGCTTGCCGTAGCAGATTTCTTGGGGGAGGATTATTCCTACAACCCCATAGAATATGATTCTGATCAGCTGGATCTGTGTCGCAATATTTACATTTTAATTATAGTCACCTTTGGATAGATAATAGAATTATTTCTATGCTAATAATTTTTGCGCAATAACATAATTTTTGGTATGAATTTACGTTCAATAGCCAAATAGAAAGATGGCTAACTTGTAATTTCTTTTTATGTGGAATGGTGTTTCGTCATTGTGGAATTGTGAAGTGAAATTGTCTTTACCTGCGAGCAAGCTGTCCGCCTGTTTGTTGCATCCAGAATTCCATCCCAAGGCTTCGCAGGCTTGGGCGGAAGAAATCGAAGTCGGCCCACCGGTGGCTGCGCGAATGGGATGCCCCGGTACTCTTCAACCTTTCGCCCCAGCATCTCGAGCTGGTTTCCTCTGACTCGCCCCAAGCGGGTCGTTTTCCCACGTCGTACGCATGGCCGCAGCTCGCAGCCGCTCCCAACAGGAGCAGCAGGTAACCCCATGTCAGGCCCATTTCGCAGGTCTGCTCGTCACGTTGCCTGCTGCAGGTAGCTAGAGTAGGGAGAAATTGAAATTTTTCTCACAGCGCATCCTCCTAACTCTTCGCGCTAACTGAAGACTGCACAATAAACTAACTTTGCGGCACAGTCCCTTCTTCTACCTAAAGAGTAAACAGAAAATTTTCGTTCTTCAATTTCTGCAAGCTACTTTTCGAACAAGTCGCAGGTGGATACGTATTACCCGCCGTGGTTGCTCAGTGGCTATGGTGTTGGGCTGCTGAGCACGAGGTCGCGGGATCGAATCCCGGCCACGGCGGCCGCATTTCGATGGGGGCGAAATGCGAAAACACCCGTGTACTTAGATTTAGGTGCACGTTAAAGAACCCCAGGTGGTCCAAATTTCCGGAGTCCCCCACTACGGCGTGCCTCATAATCAGAACTGGTTTTGGCACGTAAAACCCCATAATTTAATTTTAATTTTGGATACGTATTATAAATACGATTACGTGCGTAATCACTGCCAAAGTGAATACGATTTTTGTACTAAAATAAACTGACACCTAATGGAATGTGACCGTGTATGATCAGTGTATATAATACGCACGAGTGGTTCGAAGTAGCACATCGGAACTCTCTGTATGGGTATGATATTAGAACTATTTAGGCAATGCCATATGTCATTCCAGAGGCTCAAGCTCTATCGCTTCATATTATTACTCGGGCTAATCTCCTGCGGTAGTGAATACGTCGCAGCCGAAATGCGACAGTTATCAGGGACACATTAGGGTTTATATCTACTGCTTCGAAGAGGACAGGGGGCTCAGGAAGCCATTGGCCCAGACAGCTATTACGCATTCAAAAACGTCACACCTTTTCTAAGCACGTGTGTCGCAAAGACCATTTCCTTGTCAACTGCACGCCACCTTCACCATCGTATCACTGCAAGAGGACTTTTCGGCTAAAACTCATTGTTTATAGTCTGCCGTCGTTACTCCTTTGGCCATTATACAGTGGCTTGTATGTTGTAGCTAAGGGAAATCGGTTGATAATGGTACGTTCGGTGAACCCTTATGTACCGTACTCGAATGAGCCCTTGTGTTCAGAAAGATTCAGTCCTGCCACCTCTACTACTGTCAATATTTGCCAATATATAAATACTTTGATCAACAACAAAGGCTTAGTATTGAGGACAGCATCCCAACGCATCCGGCTGAGATATGTTTCTGTGTGACACTGATGCTTGTAACGACAGCTCCCAGCTCGGGGAATCCTGAGTAAACATTTATACATTGCGTTGTTTGTCAGATAACCCGTTCTTCAAGATTATTCGGTGATGTATGGTACGGGGCTCCACACTTCGGAGTGTTGTTCTTTTTTAGAACCCACTGCGCTAGTTCCCGGCGCTCTTGCGTGGTTGAACATTACGATATAGTACACATTTGCATCAAGATTCAAGACGTGCCCGACGTATTTCGGTATTCATTTCGATTCCATAGCATTTGGATGTCTTCCCGATAGTGTCACCGTGTATTATTGAGGTGAGTGAATTCTTCCTAGTGAGCAAAGAAAAAAGTCGCAGCTTCCCCCGAAAGGCGAAGCATCGATTGCGATAGGAAATTAGTAGACGGCTATACGAAATGAGGATAGTAGTTTTATCGGCCATATAAAGTTGTAAATATTCGCTTACTAACTAAATAAACAAGCACGGTTTCACGCGCGCACAGGTAAACATGAACACATCTCGCTCGAAGACCGTGGGAGCTCGTCAAAACGCTGGAGCGATAAAGCGAAACAGAAGCAGCGAGCAAATTGACCTTCGCGCTGGCTCTTGCTTCAACGCGAACTAAACGTCGAAAGCGCAGCGCATATATACCGGCACGCGGCGAACGCACTTTGGCCCATCGAAGATCGCTTTGAAGATGAGGCTCCCGCGGGCGCACACTTCGGCCACGTCGCTGATCGCTTTCAAGATAGCTCCGTGAGCAGCAGCCGCGTAAGCAAAACGCACCCTCACCCCCCCCCCCCCTCCCGCCTCCGTCGCCTCCTCCCCATTCTTCGCGTGTGAACGAAGAGCGTGCGTTTCCAGCCGCCTTCTTCTCTCGCGTGCGCGAGATTAAGCTGCGGTTCCCGGCTCACCCTCGCACGCTTTCACTCGCGCGCACGTCGCGCGGCGATGATTTTATCGCCGTTGGACTTTATACGAAGCATCACTACGACGGCGACGGTGACGCCGACGGCAAAAATGCGCTTGGAGTATCCATATAATTGCTATCGCAGTAAAGACTACGCAGCTGGAGCGGCATTCTTTTCTATATTGTTATAGTGGAGAGTACAAAGCTTTACTAACCAGCACGCTTGAATAATGAACAACTTTTCATAAGAAGCAATGCTGCCAACGTGGTGAAATGACTCTCGCATAAGTCGCATAAGTGGCTCTTGCAAGCTACAGCCAGACCAGAAAACAACCTCAATGCCTGACAAGGAAATAGCCGAGATATGCTATACATACTAAAACATGTGCTCAACATATGTTTGTGTGTTGAGCATATGGATATGCTCAACGTACGATCAACATACGAAAATATAGTGTGAGAATCCGTCACGTGGGAGGTGATATGCTTTCTTCGCCAGAGAGTTGAAATGAATAGCTAACAGATGGGCAAGTGCTCAAGCTGCAGTAATAACTGTGTTTTACGGTATCCACTACACATCCTGCTTTTTGTGTAAATCATCCTATATATTACAATACATGATAATATTGACACGTATACATGCTTATCTTTCATCGGTGGCCGCTTTCCACCGGCTAACAAATGTTAAACGTTATCGCTCGGCGCAGGACGCGCCTGTATCGGAAGTTTCTAGAACGTTATCGATGCTTCTTTCCGTTGCCTCTTTTCACCGACGCTTACGTTAGCTGATTGTATGACCGACGCGAATTGTCTAGAACTTTCTGGAAGGCCCGCGGGCATCAGGGATGAATCTGGAACCTTCGATGACTCAGGTATAAAAGCCGACGCGTTTGCCGCTGATCAGATTTTCGATGATCGCCGACTGTCTTCGCCGCTATCGTTGTGCTTCAAGTGCAACTTACTTTTGTGGGCACAGGTTAGCCCAATAAGTCCGTTTCGTCATTCACAGTTTTGGGACTCTTTTCAGCGTTACTAATGTGTGACATCTGGTGGAGGTGCTAGTGCGTTCATACACCGAACGCCCCGAAAAGCCAAGATCCAAGCCCGAAAGCAGAGGACAACACCAGAGTCGCCAAGGACCAGCGAGCTAGCCGTAGGCAGCAAGGACTTCTGCCGGAGTAAGAACTTCTTCCCAAGAAGACCATAGTGATCAAGAGCCAAGTTAACGAAACTAATGGCAGCCCCACCTTCCCCCCTCCTGCTGCAACAACCTCGGGAGCCACCAACCTACAGTGGATCGTCGGCCGAAGATCCTAAAACCTGGCTGGAGACATGCGAAAGTACCGCGACGTTCAACATATGGAGCGACGACGACAAGCTACGTCATGTCTACTTTTCGCTGGATGACGCTGCTCGGACCTGGTTTGAAAATAGAGAGACCACCCTCGTAACGTGGGACCTATTTCGTGAGAACTTCGTAAGGACCTTCACGAGTGTCGTACTAAAAGAAAGGGCTGAGGTTCTCTTAGAAACCAGAGTACAATTGCCGAACGAGAATATCGTGATCTTCACGGAGGAGATGACTCGCCCCTTCCGCCACGCCGGACCCGACATGTCTAAAGAAAAGAAAGTTCGATTCTTGATGTGGCGTGTCAAGCAAGCGCTCTTCCCTGGACTGATACACAACCCACCCAAGACTGTCGCTGAATTTGTTTCGGAGGCCACAACAATAGAGAAGACGCTTTAAATGCGCGCCAGGCAGTACAACCGCCGTGCCCTGACCAACCACGCCGATGCTCAAGCCCTAGGTGCCGACGATCTGCGCGAGACTATCAGAGCGGTCGTTCGCGAGGAGCTGCAGAAGCTCTTTCCCAGGTCGCAGCCTCAAGTGGTATCTATCGCCGACATTGTCAAAGAAGTTCAACGCTCACTTGGAGATCCCGATGTGCTGCCTCAATCGCCGCAACCCCAGCCGGAAGCGCTGACCTACGCCGCCGTCGCCCGTCGTCCACCGCTGCCGCCGCCGCCAGCACGCCCGCCCGTCTCCCAGCGTAGCTACCCGAGAAAGACAGACATTTGGCACGCCCCCGACCACCGCCCGCTCTGCTATCACTGCGGGGAAGCCGGCCATGTCTACCGCCGATGCCCGTACCGCGAAATGGGCTTACGAGGGTTCGCCGTTAACGCGCCACGTCCACAGCTTGGCGAGCGGCCACGTGATATCGCCGATTACATCGCCGGAACGCAGTGGAGACCCCGACGTCCTTCGCGTTCGCCATCGCCGGGACGCTACCTGTCGCTGCAGCGCCGACCATACACTGGCCCAGCCCGGGGCCGGTCCGTGAGCCCCTAACCGGGAAACTAAAAGCAGCAACCGATGGAGGTGCGGTTGCTGTACGACGCAATGCCGAAGATCCTCCGCCGCCCACGAAGAAGATTCGCGAATTATCACGACGACATATCAGCACGCCGCCTAGCAACAGCCTTGACAACACTTCGCCGCCGAAAGACGACCTTCCGACGCGACGTAGCAGCAGCAGAGCAAGCCGACGCAGCCGTGATCAGACGCCACGAATTAACCGCAACGCCAGATGCCAGTCTGCCGATCTAGACGTGCTCATCGATGGTCATAACGTCACCGCTCTCGTCGACACTGGCGCCGACTATTCCGTCTTCAGTGGCGCGTTCGCCGCCAAGTTGAAGAAGGTGAAAACAGCCTGGCAAGGACCCGATAACCGGACAGCGGGAGGCCACCTAATAACGCCGACTGGAATCTGCACAGCGCGAGTCACGGTAAACAACCGCACTTACCCGGGGAACTTCGTAATCCTGCAGCACTGCTCCAGCGATGTCATTCTAGGCATGGACTTTCTAAATCAACACGGTGCAGTCATCGACCTAAGGTCCAAGACGGTAACTCTTTCAATACCACCGGATACAAGCATAAGTTACTATGTCTTGAATGTGCTTGAAGAACAAGTCACCGTTCCGCCTCTCTCCAGCGTAATGATTTCCGTCGGTACCGAAGTGCTTGCAGACATGGAGGGCGTCATCGAGGGCGATCATCACTTACTGCTCGACCGAGAAATTTGCGTCGCTAGAGGCATAGCTGAGCTACGTGCAGGGAAAGCAAGGGTGATGCTCACCAACTTCAGCCCCGAATACAAGCACATTAACAAAGGCACCACGGTCGCCTACATCGACGAAATAGTACAAGCCAGCAGTGCTTTCGCCTTCACGGATTCCAGTGCACCTGCAACGACGACTATAGTATCTGAACCAACTTTCGACGTCAACCAGAACTTTCCCAGGCATAAGAAAGAACAGCTAAAAGCTCTGCTCCTGCAATACAAGGACTGCTTCTCGTCTTCGTCAAAAGTTCGACAAACCCCTGTCGCCAAGCACCGCATTATAACCGACGAATATGTCCGCCCAATCCGTCAGAGCCCGCACCGAGTTACGGCGTGCGAACGCGAGTCCATAAGGCAACAAGTCGACGAAATGCTACGCGACGACATCATCCAGCCGTCCAAGACTCCGTGGGCGTCCCCCGTGGTGTTAGTGAAGAAGAAGGATGGAACCCTACGTTCCTGCGTCGATTATCGTCGCCTCAACAAGATCACGAAGGATGTACACCTCCTCCCACGGATTGACGACGCCTTGGATCGACTCTACAACGCAACTTATTTTTCGTCGATGGACCTCAAAACCGGCTACTGGCAAATCGAAGTCGACGAGAGGGACCGGGAGAAGACTGCGTTTATAACACCAGACGGACTGTTCGAGTTCAAGGTCATGCCGTTTGGTCTTTGCTCGGCACCTGCGACTTTCCAACGCGTCATGGATACAGTACTGGCAGGCTTGAAGTGGCAGACTTGCCTCGTCTATTTGGACGACGTCGTTGTGTTTGCCTCAAGCTTCGAAGAACACCTGCGGCGCCTTGAAACAGTTCTTCAAGCAATCAAAACCTCCGGACTCACGTTAAAGCCAGAAAAGTACCGCTTCGCATATGAGGAGCTCTTGTTCTTGGGCCACGTCATCAACAAGTCTGGAGTGCGCCGCGACCCTCAGAAAACTGCGGCCATCTCCAACTTTTCTCTGCCCGCTGACAAGAAGGCAGTGCGTAGATTTCTTGGACTGTGCGCCTATTGGAGGCGCTTCGTCAAGGATTTTTCACGGATGGCTGAGCCACTGACGTATATCACGAAGGCCGACGTCGAGTTCTAATGGGAGACGCCGCAACTCGAAGAATTTGAAGAACTGAAGCGACGCCTGCAATCGCCGCCAATACTTGCGCATTTCGACGAAAACGCCGATACCGAAGTCCACACCGACGCAAGCAGCGTAGGACTCGGCGCCGTGCTTGTGCAGAGGACTGACGGACCAGAAATGGTTGTAAGTTACGCTAGCCGGTCGCTATCGAAGGCGGAAGCAAATTATTCCACAACAGAAAAGGAGTGCCTCTCCATCATCTGGGCTACATCAAAGTTTCGCCCCTACCTCTATGGCAGGCTTTTTAAAGTTTTGAGCGACCACCACGCCTTGTGTTGGCTAGCTAACTTGAAGGATCCTTCAGGTCGCCTCGCACGATGGAGTCTGAGACTTCAAGCATTTGACATCACCGTCGTTTGCAAGTGCGGGCGAAAGCACTCTGATGCCGACTGCTTGTCTCGCGCCCCCGTCTAACCGACGCCACAGGACGACCAGGATGACGACACTTTCTTGGGACCCATCAGTGCCGACGAATTCGCCGAAAAACAGCGAGCCGACCCGGAACTATGGAGCCTTGTAGACTACCTGGAAGGCGAGACCGTCATTGTGCCGAAGGTGTTCAGGCGAGGATTGGCGTCGTTTTTCTTGCAAAACAACATTCTTCTAAAGAACTTCTCGCCTCTCCGAGCCAACTACCTCCTCGTGGTACCCTTAGCATTGCGTCCAGAAGTTCGGCAAGCTCTGCATGACGACCCAACGGCTAGACACCTCGGTTTTTCCCGCACGCTCGCGAGGATACAAGAAAAATACCACTGGCCTCGCCTCTCTGCCGACGTCGCCCATTACGTAAGGACATGCCGAGACTGTCAGCGACGCAAAACGCCGCCGACAAGGCCAGCCGGACATCTACAGCCGATCGAGCCACCTCGCCGACCGTTCCAGCAGATCGGGAAGGACTTACTGGGGCCTTTTCCGACGTCTACATCCGGGAATAAATGGATCGTCGTAGTCACGGACTACCTCACCCGCTACGCCGAAACAAAAGCCTTGCCCAAAGGCAGCGCCGCCGAGGTAGCCCGATTCCTCGTTGAGAACATCCTCCTGCGTCACGGTGCCCCAGAAGTCCTCATCACCGACAGAGGTACGGCCTTCACGGCTAAACTAATTCAAGCCATCCTGCGCTAGAGCCAGACAAGCCATCGCCGGACCACCGCCTACCACTCTCAGACGAATGGCCTCACCAAGCGCCTGAATAAGACCATCGCCGACATCTTGGCAATGTACGTCGACGTCGAACACAAGACGTAGGATGTCATCCTTCTGTACGTGACCTTCGCATAGAACACGGCCATGCAAGAAACGACGCACATGGCGCCGTTAAACCTGGTCTACGGAAGGAAACCGGCAACGACGCTTGACGCCATGCTACCGGATGTCTCCGACGAAGAAAATCTTGACGTTGCCACCTATTTGCAGCGTGCCGAAGAAAGTCGACAGCTCGCCCGCCTGCGCATCATGAACCAGCAGAGAACCGACAGCCGACACTATAATTTTCGACGACGCTACGTCGAGTACCAGCCCGGAGACCATGTTTGGATCTGGACTCCGATACGCCGACGAGGACTTAGCGAGAAACTCTTACGTCGCTATTTCCGACCATATAAGATCATCCAACGTATTGGCGCACTGGACTATGAGGTCGTGCCAGACGGTATTTCGCAATTACACCGGCGCCGCGCACGACCTGAAGTCATCTACGTGGTGCGTATTAAGCCTTTCTACGCCCGCTGACGAACTTAGGTCCTTTGTTGCTTTGTTATTTTTGTCCCTTTCTGTACGCGTGGTTTTGTTTTCGCTTTCGTGTTTGTAGCATCGGGGCGATTCTTTTTAAGGGGAGGGTATTGACACGTATACATGTTCATCTTTTACCGGTGGCCGCTTTCCACCGGCTAACAAATGTTAAACGTTATCGCTCGGCGCAGGACGCGCCTGTATCGGAAGTTTCTAGAACGTTATCGATGCTTCTTTCCGTTGCCTGTTTTCACCGACAGTTATGTTACCTGATTGTATGACCGACGCGAATTGTCTAGAACTTTCTGGAAGGCCCGCGGGCATCAGGGATTAATCTGGAACCTTCGATGACTCAGGTATAAAAGCCGACGCGTTTCGACGCTGATCAGATTTTCGATGATCGCCGACTGTGTTCGCCGCAATCGTTGTGTTTCAAGTGCAACTTGCTTTTGTGGGCACAGGTTAGCCCAATAAGTCCGT
Organism: Dermacentor silvarum; assembly: GCF_013339745.2. NCBI lineage: Eukaryota > Metazoa > Arthropoda > Arachnida > Ixodida > Ixodidae > Dermacentor > Dermacentor silvarum. The sequence continues at coordinate 27,868,334 of NC_051162.1, read as the reverse complement.
TTCGTCATTCACAGTTTTGGGACTGTTTTCTTCAGCGTTACTTATGCGTGACAATATACATTATGATATGTTCGCGGCTGCCCTCGGGTGTATTCCGTTCGGCGTGAGCCGAAATGAGGGCAGTGCCTCTTGAGTGGAAGAAATGTGAAAATTGGTTTTGTCATTGCTTGCAATCTATGCTCAATTCGTATGCAGAACATATGCACCCCCACACAAGTCACTACCTAGAGAGCAGGAGCGATTACTCCGAGCTCCACAGGTTAATACATTCCCCCACCCTACCAGAAATCACCTCATAGCCCCTACACAATTCTCTCCGCAATGCTGCTTCTGCGCAGAGCCCGGGTCCCTCAGGCACATAGTAGGGGGTTGCGGAAAGGCACCACGCAATTTTCCGAACCTTTACAACACCAATGAGCTTTAGGAGAGAACCATGGCCAGCTCCGACCTCGAAGATCAGCAACGGCTGATTGCGAGGGCCCAGAACGTGGCCCGAGCTCAAGGCATTCTGGAATGAAGATGCCTCTCCAAAGCTGCATTTCCATAATAAAGATGTTTATTCTCTCTCTCAATACTTCATGTTATGGATTCTTCTGTTTTCCAGCTCTTGCCGTTTAGAGGCAAGTATATATTTATTACTTAATTGCCATTGACAGTGCAACGATACTTCTTTCTTTTTTTAATGTCTGACACCAAATTTACACTCCTTTAAATATTGTAATGAAGCCCAAGTTCTCTTTATCAGCGAATTCACACTCCTGAGCAAGTATCTCCGCTATATTGCCACGCGCTTGTGCCACTTGCTCCGAGAAAAAGATGAGGACGGTCTAGTTCACAAGCTAGCGCCTAGGTCTTTTGTCGGTGCTGCACTGTCCCTTCGACGACTCGGACTTACTATAGCGGCCTCTTTTAGAAAGCACCTGTAAATTAAACGTGAAAATTTTCTGGTGGAGGTCCTGGGTATTCTCAACCCATGCAACAGGCCCCTCCCAGCAGCAGGAACGCTAGACCGCTACCGGACCTCACGCCAGTAAACCACACCAGCCGGAGAATCCAGGGATTGGCCCCCGAGTTTGAGCCTTTACCTGAGAGGACAACGACAACATAGGCAAGGTAAGGATGCTACATCCGGTACTGCGACGACTAACCCTGCGACGGCTGCTCCGGTACCTCCTCATTACACGCTGCAACAACCGCGCGTGCCAAGTCCCTTCCCTGGCAACCTTCTTGAAGACGTGGAAGACTGGCTGGCGGACTTCGAGCGCATAGCAGAGTCCAACGGATGGGCCCACGAGGCGAAACTTCGAAACGTTTATTTCTGTCTTTTTGGATGGTGCTCGCACGTGGTTCCAGAACTGCGAAGACGTCCTGACAACATGGCATGAGTTCTGTCGCAGGCACTTGGACACCTACGCCAGCTGCGATTGCCGAAAACGAGCAGAATGGGCCCTCCCGTCTCGCATTCAGAAACCCAATGAGAGTGTGGCTCTGCACGTGGAAGACATGGTGCGTCTCTTCAGGTGAGCTGATCCTGCCATGTCGGAAGACAAGAAGCTGCGTCACTTGATGCGAGGCGTGAAAGAGCAGCTCTTTGGTGGACTCGTTTGTATTCCGCCCAGAACGGTTTAGGAGTTTCTCACTGACGCCGTCGCCATGGAGAAGGCTCTCCACCAGCGTTCGCACCAATGCGATCGACAAGGGAATCTCTCCTCCGCTACCAGCGGCCTAGGAGCTCTCACGAACGACGTCGAGTCGCTTCGCGAGATTATTCGAGCGGTAGTCCGCGACTTGCTGCGACAGCTGCATCAGACGCAGCAGCCTTCATCTAACTTGATCGCTAGTGTCGTGCGTGATGAAGTGCAGCATGCGCTCGGCGCACCACGCTACGAAGCGGCACTTCAGGCCGATCCACCAGTTCAGGGGTTCTCAGCTTCAAGCGAATCTCTACGCGCAACCTTCGCTGACGTTTTAAGATGCATTGTCCCGTCACCGGCGATACCTACCATGAGCGAATACCAGCGTGCGAATTATGCCGACGCATTCGGGCCGCCTGTGCTTGCACCAACGCCGCTACCTGCCGCCGTCACCCCGTATGCGGTGCTCCACTCAGCGCAGGCGGTTCCTTATTTTCGAGAGGCTCGGCCAGCCGCGCGTAAATCGGACATTTGGCGCATGCCCGACCGACGACCGCCCTGGTACCACTGTGGTGAGGCGGCTCATTTATACCGAGAGTGCCAGTACCGCCACCTTGGACTCCAGGGGTTTCCGGTCAATTCACCCCGAAACCCGTTTCAGTCAACGGCCACCGGAGATTGAAGATTTTGTCGCCCGACAAGGCGCCAGTCGCGATCGCCGTCACAAGACCATCCTATTCGGAAGGTGCAAGTCGGATGTCACAAGGACACTCTCCGATCCCTCGCCTGGAAACCTGACGTCAGCAACCTTTCGAGGCGAGGTCGCTGATGGTCGACGTACCGAAGACCTCCAATCGAAGCGACCTCAGACCGACGGAGACTTGACGAGTCCGGTGTCTCAAGCTGGAGAAAACTTTTCCATGAACCTATACCTTTGCTGATCGACGGTCGAAATGTTACTGCCTTATCGATACTGGCGCTGACTACTCGATTATCAGCGGAAAACTGTCAAGCCGTTTAAAGAAAGTCTCGATCGTCTAAAGTCAGTCAGACGCCAATCACGCAGCATCGGATAATTACTTGCGACGATGCACGTCCTATTCACCAGCAGCCGTATCCTGTTTCGCAAAAAGAACGCGAAGCAATTCAACGACAAGTCAAGGGGATGATTGACGATGGCGTCATCCAGCCTTCAAACAGTCCGTGGCTGTCACCGGTGGTCCTGGTAAAGAAGAAGGACGGCCCTCTCCGCTTCTGCGTTGAATGCAGAAAGCTCAAAAACGTCACAATGAAGGACGTTTATCCATTGCCGCGCATAGATGACTCTCTCGGTCAGCTACGGCGAGCCGATTATTTTACCTCCCTTGACTTTAAAAGTGGGTACTGGCAAATTGAGGTAGACGAGCGTGACCTCAAGAAAAAGCCTTTGTCACTCCACATAGACTTTACGAGTTCTGAGTACTTCCGTTCGGGCTTCGGCAACCTTCCAACGCATGATGGACACCATGCTCGCCGACCTAAAATGGCAAGCCTGTCTCGTCTATCTGGATGATGTGGTCGTATTTTCAGGCAGCTTCTCCGGACATCTTAAGCGACTGCGGCAAGTGCTCGAGGCAATCCGATCGGCTAACCTCGCGGTAAAACCTCAGAAATGTCACTTAAGTTATGAAGAATTGAAGTTTCTTGGACATGTCGTGAGCGCGGAAGGCGTCCGTCCCGATCCCGAGAAAACTGCCGCTGTAGCTTCTTTTCCAACTCCTACCGACAAGAAAAGCGTTCGACGCATCCTGGGAATGTGCGCATACTACCGGCGCCGAATGTAAAGCCTGCGGGATTGCTGAATCATATTAAGCCGCTTCGAGGGCCCTTCGATCAAGCCGGCATGGACCTACTGGGCGCGTTTCCGTTGTCTACAAGTTGATAATCATCGCCACAGACTCTTTAACCCGCTATGCTGAAACAAAGGCTCTCCCTAAGGGCACAGCTTCTGAGGTTGCACAGTTTTTCGTACGAAACATCGTACTACGTCATGGCGCCCCATCCTTGGTCATCACAGATCGAGGAGCGGCGTTTACGGCAAGGCTGCTTGAAGAAGTTTTTCAGCTGAGTTACACCACGCACTGAAAGTCGACTGCCTATCACCCTAATGAAAATGGTTTGACCGAAAGGCTTAACAGAACGATGACCGACATGCTGTCGATGTACATAGACGTGCAGCATAACACGTGGGACGATGTACTACCCTACGTCACTTTTGCGTACAACACCGCTACGCGAGAGACCACGCGCTCCACGCCGTTTTTCTTGTTTACGGTCGTGAAGTGCAGACGATGTTAGAAGCCATGCTACTATGTGACAATTCTGACAATCTTGATGAAGACTATGGGCGTTTGGTGCAACAGGCCGACGAAGCACGCCAACTGGCTCGCGTGAACATCAGGAAACAACAGTGTATTGACGCGCGACACTACAACCTCCACCACCGACAAGTTTTTCTTATTATTTGAATATACTGCAGGCCCTTCACGGCCCGTGCAGGAGTGGTACAGAAATGTAATGAAAAAAAAATCATGGGTAAAAGTCGATACAGAGAATGTCATACAGAAGTCATACAGAAATGTAATGAAAAGAAAAAAAATCATGGTGAGAAGTCAATACACTGTATGCGGTTAATAAGAGTCAATGTTATTGCAACACACAATATCGTTAGCTTTGTTCCACTGGGAAATGGCGGACGGAAAAAGGGAGTGCTTGTGAACATTAACACGACTTGGGGGAGAATAGATTGATTTGGAATGATTTAGTCTGGTTGAGCGTTTTGGAGGATCTTGCATGTAATGAGAACGTGTTATCTGGAAATGACCATGGTATAATTCATAGATGAATTTTAGTCGTGAAGTTGCTCTTCCCTGCAAGAGGGATTTAGGTTTGCCCTTGCGATCAGACCTGAGATACTAGACTGCCTTTTGTAATCCGAATATACAAACCTAACTGCTCATTTTTGTATGCGTTCTATTTTATTTATAAGGCGTTTTTGATGAGGGCTCCAGATTAAATCAGCGTATTCTAGACATGGCCTTATTAGTGTTTTGTACGCATTTAGCTTGAGGTGGGGTGGTGCTGCGCGCAGTTTTCTTTTTAAGAAGAATAGTTTGCCTTCTCTTTTTGACAGATGGTCGAGATGTGGGGCTCCCAGTTAAGGTTAGGCGTGAGTTTAATACCTAGATATTTCACCTGGTCGCTTTTGTTGACTATTGAGCTTCCGATCGAATATGTAAAGTTAAGCGGCAGTTTCTTATTTGTGAAATAAATGTAATGTGTTTTTGATGTGTTCAGTTTCATGTCCCATGTGTTGCACCAAGAGTTAATTGTTTGCAGTGAATTGTGGAGTTCTCTCTGGTCGTCTGAGTTGTGTACGACTGTGTACACGACACAGTCGTCAGCAAACAGGCGCATCTGAATTGAGTTTTCAATGGCAAACTGGATGTCATTAATATACATCAAGAACAAGAGTGGTGCCAGAACCGATCCCTGAGGTACTCCGAAGTAGACATCGAGTGGTTGTGAACGATGATTATCGATTGCAACGCTCTGTTTTCGATTGGTTAGAAAACTGTTGATCCAGGATATTATTATATTACTAATACCAAAAGCCGATAATTTTGTGAGTAAATCCTGGTGCGGAACTACGTCGAATGCTTTAGAAAAGTCTAAAAAAATTGCATCTAATTGGCCATCATTATTAAGTACGTTAGCTATGTCGTGAGTTAACTCAGCTAGTTGGGTTATGGTTGACAATCTTGATCTGAAACCGTGCTGTTGTTTATACAAAAGTTCGTTTGTTTCTAGGTGAGTTATTATGGCCTTAAATATTACATGTTCCATTATTTTGCAGCATGAGCTTGTTAATGACACTGGGCGGTAGTTATTTAAATCTAATTTCGAGCCCGATTTGTGTATTGGAGTTATTGCAGCCTTGCGCCAATCATCTGGTAACACTGACATTTGAAGAGAAAGAGTGAATATTTTAAATAGATACTTTGATGCCCAGTTTGCGTATCGACTTAAGAATGAGTTAGAAATCTGATCGGGGCCGGTAGATTTTTTAAGATCAAGCTTATGCAATAGAGAAAGTATGCCCTCTTCACTTACAGTTAATTCTTCCATTGGTATTTTGACATCGTAAGGTGTTAAAACTGCATTAGTAGCATGTTTTGAAAAAACTGACTGAAAGAAGCTGTTCATCTCATTAGCAATGCGTTCAGGATCCTGAATAACATGATTCGAAGTTTTGATTTGCGTTATTTTGTCATGTTTATCTGACAAATATCGCCAGAATTTGTGAGGGTCATGCGCCATAAACGAAGGTAACGTAGTGTCAAAGAAACGGGCTTTTGCTTCCGATATTTTTGTTTTAATGTACCGATAAGATCATCTAACGGGCACTTGCTTCCCCTTTTCCGCCGTCGTTTTATTTTTATTTTTAGTTGGATTATTTCACGTGTTATCCACGGGTATTCTCGGTTGGTGCGTTTCTTTTTATTTGGAATGAAGGTTTCTTCGCGATACTTAACAATATTTCTAAAACGCGTCCAGAGTTCTTGTACATTTGTTAGTTCACTGAATGTATGAAACTGGCATTCTAGGAAACCTAGTACAGCAGGATCATTTGCGCGTGTATAATCCTTAAAGCAGGTAGGTTGCGGTTTTTTGTATTTTCGCGTGGTTGAAATGGGACAGGTTAGAATAAGCGCTTTGTGATCTGAAATGCCCTTCTCGATGGACACTGAAGATCCTTCTAATGTACTACTTATAAGAACTAAGTCAAGTAAAGATGACGATGTTGAAGTGATACGGGTCTTATCAGTGACCATTTGGTTCAGTGAAAACGTGAACGCCATGTCTAGCAGTGATTCTGAGCTTGCGACGGTACGGCTGTCATGTGAGCGGTTGTTCCAGTCTATTCCAGGAAGGTTACAATCACCGGCAATAATAAGTTTTGATCTAGAATTAGTATGTTTTGAAAGGTAATCATGAATCTGATAATCATGAAAGGTAATCATGAATCTGGGGGCCGATAAACGCCCCCCACAGTTATGTTTTTGTTACAATACGTTATTTTGCACCATAAACTTTCATGGTCGGCAATGCCATCAAGTTCTAAGGACTTCATGTTATTTTTAATTGCTATCGCGACACCGCCGCCTCTTGATCCTCTGTCTTTAAGGAACAGTGTGTATGAAGGCGGAATAACTTCACAATCACGTACACCAGGATTACGCCGTGTTTCTGTTATTACTGAAATGTGTGGTTGATAAGACAGGATTAGGTTCTCTAATTGATCAAATTTATTTACCACACATCGTGCATTTAGGGAAAGGATTCGGAGTGTTTTGGTACTGGGCTGTCATTTTGAAACTTTCTTGTTTTTAGAGGATTTCAGCGAAGTCGAAGTGGAAAGGGAATGTTTTGAAAGACTTGCTTTCTGCGGTAATTCAATCCTAATATTCTTCGCTGGGTCCCAAGTATACACTTTCTCATCGATTCTCAGTTTGTCGAATGTTAGCCTAACTTTTGCTCCGTTTGCCCTTTCATTTACCGCTGAATGCCACAAGTGCGTGCGCATTTCCCTTACTCTCTTAGAAAAATCTTCGGAAACAGTTAGTGGTGTGCCTTTCAGTTTGTAGCAGCAAGATAATATTTTGGTTTTTTCGGCGTAATCAAACAATCTAAGGATGATCGGGCGGTCTCGGTTACTTGTGCGGGTACCAATCCTGTGAATTCTTTCAAGGGTTTTCACTTCAATGCCTAGCGTTTCTTTTAAAATGTTTTCCCTCACTATCTTTTCGAGTGAAACTATATTTTCGTTAGGTTTTTCCGTTACACCATAAATAATCAAGTTGTTCCGTCGACTCCTATTTTCTAAATCATGCAATTTCAATGCAAGGTTCTGGATTTGATCTTTCGTGGGGTCATATTTGTTTTCACATTCGGCCAACTTCTCTTCGCAATACTTCAGTCGTTCCGTGTCATTTTCAATTGCGGCAAGCCTAGTTTCCATGTTATCAACTGTTCGCTCAACCTTTTTAAAGTTAGTCCCTAGTTCTTTTAACGTTTTGTTGGTTTTAGATTGTTCTTTCAGAATTTGTTTCAGAAGATCGTTATTAGGACGAGTGTCAGATTCCGAGTCTGAGGTCGGACCGGGGTTGAGCTCGACATCGCCCGATGTCAGTAGTAATAACTTAAATACATCATAGCACCCAACAATCAATACAGCGAGAAAGTGTGGACTTGGCAGCACCGTTAGCGTTTCGTCATTGTCCCGTAAGGAGGGTACAGAGTAGTTGTTACTGACCTGCACAACGAAAAGAGCAGGAATAAGCATGGTCGTCTGGTCGGTGCCACCAAGTCCACTGAAGCGGGTGGGGTCATGGGTCAGATTTATATACTGCCGAGTGGCTGATAACGTCGACGTGACCGCATCCGTGACGTGGTCGCTGCGTTGTTGAGGGGCGTCGATTGTGATCGGAGTCTGCGCAAATTTGTAGTCCGATGTTGTGTCATCCAAACTCACTGGCGTTGTTCCGTTTGCGTGCGTATGTGTGGCCTGCCCTGTAGTGAGGCCGCTTGGCCACAGCGCAATCTGCACAACGAAAAGAGCAGGAATAAGCATGGTCGTCTGGTCGGTGCCACCAAGTCCACTGTTGGACTTGGTGTTGGTGTAAGTTGAGTACCAACCGGGTGACCAAGTGGTAGTTTGGACCCGCGTCCGCCGTAAAGGCCTTTCGGAAAAGCATAGTCGGTATTTCGGCCCTTAACCCTTTGCGGTCCGTTGTCGGGCAGGGCCCGACAACGCAACACGGCCGTAGCGGTCCGCTGTCGGGCACCGCCCGACAAGGGTGTTCGGGGGTTAAATTTCGCGGTTTTTCTCACTGCGATTCATGCGCATTCTTTGAATACACCATGCGCTATCTCTTTAGGGATAAATAAACTTTCTTTGTTGAAGTTTACTTCTCTTTGCACTAGGGTGCAGCACAATGTTCAGCACGGCTTCTGGATACCCGAGCGTTCTCACTTGCGCGCGCAACCGCACGTTCGCGCTGTTCGCTGAGAAGCATGACCACATTTTCACCGCGTGCGTTTTACGGTGGTACATTTAGTGAAAGTTTGTAGGGGTTTCCATTTTCAATAGCTTTATTTTGAGGCGCACACAGCTGCAGAATCATGGTGAGATAGAACAGCGACACCTGCAGTACCGCCGCAACCTCATTATACAGCTGGTGGGTGACGTGAGGGCTAGAGCCAAAAAGCGAGGCCCGTCTGCACGGAACGAGTGCGAGGAAAGGCTAGATGGGAGGATCCATTTCATCTAAAAGCTCCCAGGCCGAAGCAGCAAGGACTGTGTCGCTTGTAGCGATCGAAAAACAAACGGAGGCAGGACAGACACTGTGTGTTTCTGCAAAACCTGCCTAACAACCCTGGCCTGCACCCAGGAGAATGCTTCGAGCGGTATCACACGCTGCTCAAATATCGGTAGAGGAGTTGCCTGCAGAATCCAAGAGAAAAAATATATATCCTGTGAGTTTTTCTTCCACATTTGGTGGTTTGTTAGCGGCGCCACAATCTGGCAAAACAGTTTCGGACCGGAACAGCCGGAAAGTGGGTAAAAGTTTCGGACCGCAAAGGATTAAAAAGTGCTTCGGCGAGTGAGTGACCTCAATTATGAAGTTATTTCGGACGGCACCCAGCCAGCACGACGCCGACAACCTCGGCCCGAGATTGTGCACGTAGTGCGGTTAAAACTGTAGTGGCAGCAGCATCGGCGTCGCGTGAGAATTGCGTAGACGCTCGCGTCTACGCGAGGCACGAGCGGCTGGCACGCACCGGCACAGGCTTGCGTTCTGAAGCAGATAAAAAGGAGCTACGCTAAGAGATCTAGTGTCGGTTTTTCCTCTCCCGCGAGAGCCCGCGACTTTACCGGTCTACTTGGTCGCTCGTCGCCACAGTTTGGTGACCTCGGACGTGATACTGCCATACCCTCCAGTGGTAGAGATGACCACGGACCAGACCAACGCTATGAGAGCTCAAGGCCAGAACCCTTCCGACGAACGCAGTGAGCCCTCCTGTTCGGCCATCGCCGACCGCCTCCATTCGGCGTGGTTTCTTCAGGCCGAATCGCAATTTAAGGTCGCTGGTATCCGCTCTCAAGCCTAAAAGTTTCATTACGCCGTTGCAGCGCTCTCGCCCGCCGCCATTGAGGAAGTAGCAGATTTGTCGAACGCCCCATTGTCTACCGCCGCCGATGACGATCTCAAGGCAACTCTGCTACAGCGCACAGCAGCTTCACAGAATTCTCGCATCCAGCAGCTGCTGTCTGCGGAAGAACTCGGAGACCGAAGCCCTAGTCAACTTATTCGCCGAATGAGGCAGCTCCTCAGAAACAACGCGAGATCCATCGACGACGCGTTGTTGCGCAAACTTTTTTGCAACGACTCCCGGCTAACGTGCAGATGGTCCTGGCGACAGCCTCTACCATGGATCTTACCGGACTGGCCACTTTGGCCGACAAAGTCATGGAAGTAGCCACCCCAACCATCGCAGCCACGACATCGTCTCCGGGTGAAAATACAACCACCCCGCGAACCCTTCCCATGCTCTTCAGCAGCGCAATCTCCGCTCGACTCCTTGTGTGAGCGCCTGGAACGCATCATCTGTGCAGCAGAACATCGCCGCACGTCGTCTCGTCGCCCACGCAGCCGTAGTTCCAGCAAATCAAGGTGCACGGGCACCCGCGATGAAACATCAACTACAACACCTGGCGTTTGGTACTATACCACCGCCGTTTTGGAAACGACGCTCGTCACGGTCGGCGTCCCTGCGCTTGGCAGGGAAACAGGCCGCCCGACCCCTAACGGCGACGAGTGGTCCTGGCCAACACAAAAGTCGCCTTTTCTACGTGATGGACGGAGTTACGGGACAACGGTTCTTAGTCGATACAGGAGCTGACGTCAGCATTCTCCCCGTCCACCACTCCAAGCGAAAAGCGACACCTGTGTCGTTTTGCAAGCTATCAACGGCACCAGGATTCCAGTTTTCTCGTCACGCTCCGTCATGATAAACCTGGGCCTTTGACGAGCGTTCCGATGGATTTTCCTGGTTGCAGACGTCCCTCGTGCAAGTCATTGGAGCAGACTTCTTGCACAACTATGGACTCCTTGTCGACGTTCAACGACGCCGTCTCATCGACTCCGTGACCAAGCTATCCGTTCCCGGCGTCCCATCATCAGGCACATCGCCGATTGCGCCTATTTCTGCCATGTTGGACGAACCTTTCGCCGCGCTCCTGCGCGAGTTTCCCACTTTGACGCGCCTTCCGGACTGGGCACAACCGGTGCAACATGACATGTGCCATCACATCGTCCCCTCCAGCCACCAGTCTTTTTGCGACCCCCACGTTTGCCCTCGGAGAAATTCAAGATCGCTCGCGCGGAGTTTGAACACATGCTGCAACTTGGCATCATCGGCCCTTCCTCCAGTAATTGGGCATCACCACTTCACATGGTGCCTAAGAAGACGGGAGACTGGCGCCCATGCGCTGATTCTACCGGGCACTAAACATTACAGTTCCTGATCGCTACCCTCTCCAGACCATTCAGGACTTCACGGTAGCGTTGCACGGTGCAACGATCTTTTCTAAGATCGATCTCGTTCGCGCCTATCATCAACTACCGGTGGCTGAAGAAGACATTCCCAAGACCTCCATCACCACACCCTTCAGTCATTTTGAATTTCTCCGCACGCCTTTTGGCTTACGGAACGCGGGCCAGTCCTTTCAGGGTTTCATCGATTCCGTCACCAGAGGCCTGCCTTTCGTTTTCGCATACATTGACGACCTTCTCGTCGCAAGCTCTTCCGCAGACGAACATCTTCACCACTTGCGGTTGTTGTTCTCACGCCTTGCCAGTAAAGGGATTGTCATCAACACCGCCAAGAGCGAACTCAGTCAACCGGAACTCGACTTCCTCGGTCATATCGTCGACGCTAACGGCATTCCACGATTGCCGTCCAAGATTCGCGTCATCGAATACCTACCCCGACCGACCACACTCACCAAGCGTCGCCAATTTCTCGGATTCGTCAATTTCTACCGTCGATTCATCCCCGATTGGGCACGACTTATGGGTCCGCTAGATGCTCTGCTGGTGAACAAACGTAAACAAATGCTTAAGTGGAATGAAGAGGCCACCGACGCTTTCACAAGAGTCAAGAGTGCCCTCGTAGACGCCAGGCTGCTCAGAAACCCAAAGCCAGACGCGCCCACTGCCATAGAGTTTGTCACTATATTACCTAGAGGGAAAACTGGCGCTGCTGCGCTGTGGTATCCATGGGAATGCCGGTATATTGTGACTTCGGATTGGCATTGTTCTTAGAGAGCCAGAACGCCTTGAAGACGCGCCAGGCCAGCACCGTTCGGTCTGTCACAATGATTCATTTCCTGCTTAAACAGCACGTAAAAACTGCTTTAGCTTTATTATTGCACAAAAACATGTTTTGTTTAACTTTGAAGACTTACTATTAGATGCACAATTATAGGAAACGTCAGCTGGCCGCTAAAGTTGGAGGGCAGATGACAAGATCATCGCTCGCTTTGGAACAACTTGTCGTCTGTTCTTGCTTTTCTTCACTTTGTTCTGCATTGTAGGTGAGTAAACTTTATTGAGAGATGTAATATGGGTGAATGAAAGCCTTTTATGCAGATTTTACTTTAGGAACGCATTATTTGTGTAGCCATATCCACGTTTTAGACGAAGCCTCGTTCAACACCAGCCAACACAAGCCTCGCAGACACATATCCCGTCAGTCCCATGAGGGCACGGCGCCCTTTAAGAAACTCGCATAGACGGTGGCGCCAGTTTACCCTCTAGGTGTTCTAGTGAGAAACTCTATGCCCACTTCCATCATGACCGACGCTTCAAACACCGCCGTTGGTGCCGTTATGCAGCAATTCATCGATAATGCCTGGTATCCACTCGCCTTTTTCTCAAAAAAACTGAAGCCTGCGCAGTCCCGCTACAGCGTGTTCGGCCGTGACTTACTCGCCGTTTACCTGGCTATCGGAAATTTTCGCCATTTCCTAGAAGGCCGTGCATTTACTGTCTTGACAGACCACAAGCCCCTTGTGCATGCAATGAATCGTTCGGCGTCATGTTACTCGCCCCGCGACAGTCGACACCTTTCCTACATCTCCGAGTTTACAACAACGTTCCGCCACATCAAGGGCACCGATAACGTTCCAACTGACGTTCTTAGTCGCGTCAATGCCGTTTCCACGTTGACGTGGGAACCTTTCATCATCGATGTCGACTTACTCGCCAGTCAACAGCGTGACGACACCGAACTTCGTACACTCCGGAATTCGTCAACGTCCGTGAAATTGGAGGACGTCGTTGCGACTCGAGATGGTACCTCAGTCGTCTGCGACACTTCTACCGACACACCTAGAGCATACATTCCGGGATCCCTTCGCAGCCGTCTATTCGAACGCGTGCACAACCTGTCGCATCCGGGCATATGGGCGACACAGAAGCTTCTACCCCGTCGTTTCATTTGGCCTCGGCTAAACACGCAAGTTCGCGATTGGGTTCGCTGCTGTTTGTCGTGTCAACGCTCTAAGATCCAGCGTCATCCCATTCCGCCTGCCAAGTCTTTTCTTCCACCGGATGCTCGTTTTGACACCGTACACCTGGACCTCGTCGGCCCTCTCGCACCTTCGAAAGGTTACTGCTACATACTGACATGCATCGACCGCTACACACGGTGGCCAGAAGCTACACCTATATCTGACATCTCAGCGCCCACTGTTGCAGCAGCTTTCGTGTGTACATGGATTGCAAGGTTCGGCTGCCCATCCACAATAATCACCGATCGTGGTCGGCAGTTTGACTCAGCACTCTTCAACGAGATACTCAAACTACTCGGAACGACACGTTTCCGCTCTGCTGCTTACCACCCGCAGCCCAATAGACTTGTTGAACGATTTCACAGGCATCTCAAGGCCTCCCTTATGGCGCATGAATCGCCGGAGAAGTGGGTTCTACATTTGCCTCTCGTCTTACTTGGCATCAGTGCCGCACTCAAGAGCGACCTAGGTTGCTCTTGTGCTGAGCTAGTCTACGGCACTCACCTACGCCTTCCATGCGATTTCTTTGTCGCCACCAGCAAAGCACCTATGCCATCACCTGCCGACTACGTTGCCGAACTGCAAGCTTTCTTCAGCCAGATACGCCCCGTGCCTACATGCTCTCAAGAAGCAAGGTCTCCGTACGTTTCTCCCGCACTCACCTCTGCTACCCACGTTTTCGTTGGTAACTGTGCCATGTGTAGCCTTTGCAGCACACTACTCCGCGCCATATTGTGTTCTCGAGTGTTGTCCGACGACTTTTGTCGTGAACGTCAACGGCCGATCAGACACAATTGCCCTGGAACGTCTCAAACCCGCCTACACTGAAGCACCTGCTCCATCGGCCCCACCATGCGCGACGCAGCCCTGCTGTATCCATCGACGCCGCCTCCGTCCGTGACACCCAAGACCAACGCCAAGACATGCCGCGTCACGTGGACTTTCCTTCATTCGTCGAACGTTCCTCCTCTCTAGGGGGGGGGGGGGAGCCCTCTGGAGCAGGCAGCAGCATCGGCGTCGCAGGAAAATTACGCAGACGCTTGAGTCTACACCAGGCACGAACGGCTGGCACGCACCGGCACAGACTAGCATTCCGAATGAGATTAAAAGATGCTACGCTAAGAGATCGAGTGTCGGTTTTCCTCTCCCGCGAGAGCCCGCGGCTTCGCCGGTCTACGTAGTCGCTCGTCGCCACAAAACCATATCGCACGCCATATCGCACCCCATTACGTTTCTCCTGGGACAAGTCTTTCGGCCCGTCAATGGTTGGTTTAGCATCGAATCGATGATCTTCTGGCAAGAGGGGTAATACGACGGGCTTGTGCCACTTGATCCTATAAGAAGACGAGGACGGTCTAGTTCACGAGCTAGCGCCTTGGTCTTTTGTCGGTGCTGCGCTGACCCTTAGACGACTCGGACTTACTATAATGGCCTCTTTTAGAAGTCGCCTGTATATTAAACGTGACCATATGTCACCGTGTTGGTCAAGAGCTGGGTCAAGCATCCCGAAATAAGTCAGACAAAAGTCTTCGCAACAGCAGTACTGTTTCTCAGTGTGTCAGCGTCGACAGCTTCAACAAGCGAGATTGTCGACAAACAAGTGAAACATTTGTCATTTCTGGGCACAATACTTGCTATTGCGAAACCATTCGTCCTTTTAGCGAGAAGGAAACAAGAAGCACCGACTGCTCCTAGCAACGGGTGCAGAGTCATTCATGTCCCACTTTTGTTTTCGCGTCTATACCGAACAATACTGCGGGCTACGAGATCTTGCACTCGTTAATGGGAAGCGAAACAATTGCAGCATGTCGCCGGTAGGCTCAGACTCAACACGCGTGCTCCAATTTACAACGCGAAACAAAAACACGTGAATAAAAGCCGTCATCCGTCGTATACGTTACTGAGCATATACGTGGAGCGCCGGTCGCTAATCACACCGCCAGAATCACCACTACAGATTCGAAATAAAGGTGTCATCATCAATATGGAGAGTCGTGACATTGCTTGAATGCTAATCGCATTGAAGGCGACATTCATCGTGAGATGGGTGCTGCTGGTATTTATTTTTTCTCAGTTCTTATCCTTATCACTCCGAAAACTAAGCTGATTATGGCAGTGGCGTTGCGGTGCTGCACTTGAGGTCGTAGGCCGCGGCATTTGAAGGAAGGGGGGGGGGGCGAAACGCAACAGCGTTTAGGAATTTAGGTTTAGATGCTCTTTAAAGAACGACAGCTAGGCTAATCTAATCCGGACTGTGCCACTACGACGCGAGTCATAAACACACTGTTGTGACAAAGGCACAACGGCAGTACTTTCGCTTCAAAGCCGAGATTCCAACTGCAACGACGCCCAAAGCTGCCAGACTATATATATATATATATATATATATATATATATATATATATATATATATATATATTGTCGCGAGAGGAAAAGGCAGGCAGTCTGTTCCGAGCGAACGGATGTTGACTGTTTCGGCCGCAGCAGCCAACAACACTTCTTCGTCCTCGTCCTCTAGCGTTACTAACGCGTGGCATTACCCCTCCCTCCAAAAAAAGAGGCATCGTCTCGATGCCTCGGCACGAAAGAACAGTGAAATTTAAGCCACGAAAGTGGGTGACGGGTGCGTCACCCACGAAAGTGGGTGACGCACATGGAGAAAATAAAAGACATGAAAAAGACAACGGACGTGAGGACAGGCACCGCACCACAAAGTTTCTGAACTGGCGTCAGCGCGAGTGGTAGGGCTTCATCCTGGAGATGTGAAAAATGTCGGAGGAGCGTGGTCTACGCGATTGGTGCGATGATTCCGCTGGAACAACTTCGTAGTTGACTTGATTTATGCGATGAAGAACTATGTAGGGCCCAAAGTAACGGCGCAATAATTTTTCTGAGCGGCCTCGTAGACGTATAGGGGTCCAAATCCACACGAGATCTCCTGGCTTGTATGTTACGACTCGGTGGCGGATGTTGTATCAACGAGCGTCTTGACTTTGCCGAGATAGAATTCGTTGTCATGCAAGCTACCGCGCTGCTTCGGCACGCTGAACAAAAGCGTCTTTATCTGGGGCGGTCGTATCAGACGAAGTTGGGAGAAGCATCACGTCGAGCATAGTGATGACGTCGCGTCCGTAGACCAGACGAAAAGGAGGAAACCCGGTGGTTTCTTGAAGCGCAGTGTTATACGAAAATGTCACATACGGGAGCAGTTCGTCCCAATTCGTGTGATCCGTGGCGACATACATGGAAAGCATATCTGGGCCGGTATTTTGTAGCGATGCCTTTAAAGTAATAATGCCTTTTCGCGCTTATCGCGCTTTGTCAGTGGTCAGAGCGACGGTCCGCTCACGATATCAACGTTGATAACGCGAGCGCACCGTCGCTCTGACCACTGACAAAGCGCGATAAGCGCGAAAAGGAATTATGACATTAAAGGCATCGCTACAAAATACCGGCTCTGCAATCGTTTTGTTGAGACGCTCAGTTAAACCATAGGTCTGTGGGTGATATGCAGTTGCCGTACGGTGCGTTGTACCACTCAGCTGCAGGATATCTCTGACCAACTGCGCGGTGAAGGCCGTACCACGGTCTGTGATGCCGACAGCTGGAGAACCATGTCGCAGGGCGATATTTTTGACGAAGAAGTTGGCCACATCCGAAGCAGTAGCTCGCTGAACGGCTTGGGTTTCGCATTATCTGGCCAAGTAATCGGTGGCGACAACAATACAGCGGTTATTAGCTGAAGACTTGGGAAACGGGCCGAGTAAATCCATCCCGACCTGTTCAAAAGGTGAGCAAGGAGATCGTACAGGCTGAAGCAGACCGGCTGGTTTCATCGGTGGAACTTTGCGACGTTGGCAATCACGACAAGTTCGGACGTACTGCTTCACGCTTTTTGTGAGTTTTCGCCAGTAGTACTTCTTCTTGATCCTTGCCAGAGTACGCGTGAAACCAAGATGCCCGGGCGTGGGTTCGTCGTGGCATGCACGTAAAATGTCGTCGCGGAGAGAAGCGGGAACAACGAGTAGAAAAACGGTTTCCGTGGGATGAAAGTTCCGCTTGTAGAGGATGTCGCTGCGTAGGCAGAAAGAGGACACGTGACGCGCGAACTGCCGCGGCGGTTGTTGGCGGCGTCGTTCAAGATATTCAATCAGGGGTTGCAGCTCTGAATCCTCGCGTTGCTGTTGAGCTAGGTTTAGAGATGGAAGACTACAAAGAAAACCGCAGTCCTCGTCAGTATCTGTTGGTGCGGGTTCGACGGGGGCGCGGGAGAGACAATCGGCGTCGGTGTGTTTCTGACCAGACTTATAGACAATTGTCATGTCAAATTCCTGTAGCCGAAGGCTCCATCTTGCGAGACGTCCCAGAGGATGCTTGAGATTCGCCAGCCAACAGAGAGAGTGGTGATCGCTGACGACTCGGAAGGTGCGTCCGTACAAGTATGGCCGGAACTTCTGGATAGCCAACACGACCGCCAGCATTCTTTTTCAGTTGCTGAGTAGTTTTTTTCAGCAGCAGACAACGTGCGGCTGGCATAGGCAATAACGCGTTCAACACCAGCTTGAAATTTTACGAGTGTGGCTCTGAGACCAACGTTGCTAGCATCAGTATGCACTTCTGTGTCGGCGTCTGTGTCAAAGTGCCCTGTGTCAAAGATCGGTGGTGTCTGTAGACGTCGCTGAAGGTCATGGAAAGCGTCAGATTGAGCCGGGCCCCAAATAAATGTCACGTCGTTCTCGATGAGTCGTTGCAAAGGTTCGGCAATCTCAGAAAAAGTTGGCACAAAACGGCGGTAATAAGCACAAAGCCCTAGAAATCGGCGTACATCGTGCTTTGTCTTCGGTATGGGGAACAAACCAACTGCCGTGGCGTTGTCAGCGTCAGGGCGAATACCGGTGCTGCTGACAATATGACCCAGAAATTTAAGCTCCTCGTATCCGAAGTGACATTTTTCGGGCTTCAGAGACAGGCCGGCGGTGCGGATGGCCTGAAGAACAGCCTCAAGCCTCTCGATGTGTTGCTCAAACGTGGTTGAAAACACAACTACATCGTCTAAGTAGACTAAACACGAGTGCCACTTGAGGTCAGATAAAACTGTGTCCATCATGCGTTGAAATAGGGCCGGAGCGGAGCACAGTCCAAAAGGGAGGACCTTAAATTCATAGAGGCCGTCCGGGTGTTATAAACGCCGTTTTTTCCCGGTCCCGTTCGTCAACTTCAATCTGCCAGTACCCGCTACGTAGATCCATTGAAGAAAAGTAACGGGCATGCCGCAGACGATTCAAGGAGTCATCATTCCGAGGAAGTGGATAAACGTCCTTTTTCGTGATCTTGTTCAGTTTGCGATAATATACACCGAATCGTAGTGAACCGTCTTTCTTCTTAACTAGTACAACAGGTGATGCCCAAGCACTTGTCGATGGTTGAATGACATCATCATCCAACATCTGCTTAACTTGATGGCGAATAGCATCCTGCTCTCTCTGTCACACGCGGTAAGCGTGTTGGCGAACAGGTTGGACGGTCGGTTCAGTGATGATTCTGTGCTTGGTTAGAGGAGTCTGACCTTCGACGTGGTGGCAAAACAGTCGGCAAATGAGGATAGTAGGCTGAGGAGCCTCTCCTGTTGGGGTTGTTTCAGCTGTGGATTGACGTTGATGTGACTGCTCAAGTCGACATCTCTGTTTTCCTGCATCGAGATTGTCGTTACCGAAGCACATGCGTTGGACTCGTCCACTGTTTCAAAGTAGGCAATGGTGGTATGCTTCGCAAAATGCTTGTATTCGCCGCTGAAGTTAGTAACTAGGATCGTGGTTTGCCTATTTTGGAGCTCTACGAGACCTCGTGCGACGCTGACTTCTCGCTCCAGCAAAATGGTGAGGTTACCTTCGGCGATGCCCATATCGAGGTGGTCTTGAGGGCACTCAACAAGGGCGAAGATGCTACTTCGAGGCGGTAACGTTACGCAGTCATCGACCACGCGTAAAGCCGCGCATCCTTAACATCCTTAACATCAAAATCCGAAGAAACATTGATCGAAAAAGTCACGAACAAGTCACGCAGATTAATGATCGTCCCATGCCGCTCTCATTGACTGTGCAAGCGGCGTCCTTCAACTGGAACTTCCTCAACTGGCAGATAAGATGTTCCAGATTTACCGTCACACCGCTTATGCTCTGTGGAATATGTTCGGTTGTCACCGCAAGACGCCACGTGTGTTGCCTTGACGACGGCATCACCACTTCCAGACGGCGACTACATAGTGTCTCCGCTAGTTGAAGTACTGTTGACCAAAAATATTGCTGTGCCGCACACCCTTGTGACTGTTGTCGACAACCACGTCCAGCTCCCGCTTCTCAACTTCAGCAACTCGACCCAAGCTCTCCCGCAAGGCATCTCAGTGGCCTACGTGTCTGCGCTTGATGAATGCGATGTCGCGGCACTAGACACCGACACTTGTTCGTCCTTTCTCGCAAGCGGTCCGCCAAGTCCACTCCCCGACGAAATTACCACTATGATTGCCCCTGATCTTCCGACTTGATGATGATGATGATTATTGTGGTTTATTGGCGCAAGCGCCAGATGTGGCCAAAGAGCGCCAAGACGATGGTAATGACTTGTTAGTGGTATATGAATAGTCAATTACATGAACATTAGATGTGGCATGGCTGTAAAGGGGCCTAAAATCAGTCGCTGTAAAGTGCGTAAAACTTATAAGTAATAAGATTATGGCAATGAGTGATTATGTGTACTATGGACATGAACAATGCATTGCGAAAGAATGATACGAGTTACAAAAAATTAAAGGTACAAGAATTGGCCAGAAGCACAAGTGCCTAAACAGAGCCCTTGAGACGCAAGAGCTTGTAGGCATGTGCTGTAAAAACACTATCACAGCAACATCCTCTTGAGAGAGGATGCGCTACGAACTTACTGGGCTAATAACATGTAGCACAACATCTTTCAAGTATGCGAGGACTGCTTTGGTGTTAAAGAGTGGTTCCTTACCAGGAAACATGGCGGGATGCAGAGGGACACAATAGCGATATGCTAGAGGAAAGTGCTTCTTTCTTTCTCTTTCGGCTTCCCGACACTCCAGGAGGACGTGGAGGACGGTGAGCCTGTCGCCACATCT
This sequence comes from Dermacentor silvarum, assembly GCF_013339745.2. Taxonomy (NCBI): domain Eukaryota; kingdom Metazoa; phylum Arthropoda; class Arachnida; order Ixodida; family Ixodidae; genus Dermacentor; species Dermacentor silvarum. The sequence continues at coordinate 27,847,885 of NC_051162.1, read as the reverse complement.
ACCACAGGTTGGAGGATCATGACCATTCAATAGAAAATTGTGGGTGCCGTAGGTGTGTCCTATTCTGAGACGACAGAATAGGACATCAGTTCGTCGTGTTTTTTTACGGAGGGCCAGTAACCTAACTGTGGCTTAATCAAATGAAGCTTATTACTTGTTTCTGCGTCCCACAAGCGTTGCCAGTGGCTTCGCAGTTTCTTTCGCAAGAAAGGTTTCAAATCTGTTGCAGGAACAGCAGCTGTAGGGTTAATAGCGGGTGTTGTGACTGATGTGGCCATTTGGTCGGCAAGAACATTGCCCTCGATGCCTCGATGCCCAGGCACCCAGCATATAATGACATGTTGGTTAGCTGCGTATGCTCTACAAAGAACAGAATAGAGCTCAATGAGAATAGGGTTTTTCTGTTTACAGGGTGACTTCAAGGCTTTTACGACGCTTTGAGAGTCTGTAAATATAATAGTTTTTTGAAGTTTTGATTTCTTTATATGCTTTACAGCTGACAATATTGCGTAGGCCTCAGCCGTAAAGATACTTGTTTCTTGGTGAAGCACGCCGGATTCCGAGAAGGACGGGCCGACGGCTGCATAGGATACTCCGGCACGTGATTTAGAAGCGTCTGTGTAAAATTCTGCGCACGGGTACTTGGACTGTAATTCTAGGAAATGCATTCGGATTTCAACCTCTGAAGCGTGCGTTGTAACCTCTACAAAGGACATATCACATGCTACCACCTGCCACTCCCAAGGTGGTAACAGCTTGGCTGAAGGCATTAAGCGATGTTCGTGAATTGGGATATCCATTTCTTCGCTAAGCTCCCTGACACGCAGTGAGAAAGGCTGTCTTATAGAGGGACGATTACCAAAAAGTGTAGCACACGTCATATCGTTAACAGTATTCAAACATGGATGCTGATGATTAGAGCGGACTTTAAGGAAATATGTGAGGCTGGTGTATGTTCCCTGCAGATGGAGTGACCACTCATTTGATTCGACGTATAAACTTTCAATGGGGCTTGTTCTGAAAGCGCCAGTGGCCAGGCGGATACCTTGATGGTGGACGGGATCCAGCATCTTCAGCGCACTAGGGGCGGCAGAGTGATATACCACGCTACCGTAGTCCAGTCGTGATGAAATGAGACTCTTGTGAAGATTCATTGAACACTTCCTGTCACTACCCCAGGATGTGTGAGATAAAATTTTTAGTAAGTTCATTGTTTTTAGACATTTCACCTTCAGATATTTTATATGTGGAATGAAAGTAAGTTTAGAATCAAGTATGATGCCTAGAACTTGTGCTCTTTGTTGGCAGGTATTCGTTCTCCATACATTTCGATAGTGGGATCTGCAACAAGCCCTTTCTTCCTGGTGAAAAGAACACAAGAGCTTTTGTGGGGGTTCACCTTGAATCCGTTTTCGTCTGCCCACTTGGACACTTTGTTCAAGCCCTGTTGTACTTGTCTCTCACAGACTGTGAGGTTGCAGGATTTGAAACCTATTTGTATGTCGTCTACGTAGACAGAATAAAAAATAGCTGGCGGTAGTGAAGCACGAAGCGTGTTCATCTTCACGATAAACAGTGTGCAGCTGAGCACACATCCTTGGGGTACACCAGTTTCCTGTATGAATTCACGTGATAGAACATTGCCGATTTTCACACGCAAGGTACGTTTAGACAAATAGCTTTCTATTACGTTTAGCATATTTCCACAGATGCCCATTCCCGACAAGTCTCGTAAAATTCCGTAACGCCAAGTTGTGTCGTACGCCTTTTCCATATCAAGGAATGTCGACAAGAAAAACTGTTTGTGTAGAAATGCATCACGGATATGTCCTTCAATTCGCACAAGATGATCAGTTGTGGACCGCCCTTCTCTGAAGCCACACTGATAGGGATCAAGCATATTGTTCAGTTCAAGGTAATGTATAAGTCGGCGATTAATCATTTTTTCAAAAAGCTTACACAGGCAGCTTGTGAGAGCTATCGGGCGGTAACTTGCCGCCAAGGAAGGGTCTTTACCCAGCTTCAAAACTGGAATAACAATAGCTTGCTTCCATGAGGATGGGATGTATCCGGCAGCCCAGATAGAGTTGAAAAGGCCCAGAAGTGTCATCTGCGTGTCAGTGTGTAAGTTTTTGATCATGTCATACATGATTCTATCAGCTCCCGGTGTAGAGCTCCTGCATACGCTCAAGGCAGCTCTCAGCTCGGCAATATTAAATGGACGGTTGTATGGTTCATTCGGTCGGCATTTACGATCCAGTGACTTAAGTTCAGCTACTTGTTTATATTTTATGAATGCTTCTGAGTAATGCATGGAGCTTGACACACGCTCGAAGTGCTCGCCCAGAGCGTTGGCCTGGTCTTCCAAGGTATTCCCTTGGTCGTCAACTAAAGGCAATGGGTGGATTTCCTGCCCCTTGAGCTTTCTTAGGCCATTCCATACTTTGGACTCTTGGGTGTAGGATGTTATGCCACAGAGGAACCTCTCCCAGCTAGCCCTCCTTGCCTGTCGCCACGTACGCCGTCCCTGGGATTTTGCCAGTTTGAATTCCATAAGATTTTCCGCAGTCGGGGAGCGACGCAGTGCGCCCCAGGCTTTGTTCTGTTTCTTTCGTGCCAGCCTGCACTCGTCATTCCACCAGGGAACCCGTCTTTTACATGAGAGGCCTTTTGTTTGTGGATTGAATTTTTCAGCTGCGTGGAGTATAAAACTAGTAAAATATGCTACTGCGTCGTCAATACTAAAATCATTGATAAAATCTGGTGATAAGTAGGTTGACTCTTTAAAACCTTTCCAGTCAGCTGATTTTATTTTCCAACGGGGCGCGTGGGGAGGACTGTCATGTTCCTCTATCAAGGTCAACGTCACAGGGAAGTGGTCGCTGCTAAATGGATTCTTAATGACATTCCATTCTATATAAGGCAGGAGGGTAGCAGAGCCAATCGCTAGATCTATAGAAGAAAATGAATTATGGTGGAGGTTATAATAGGTGGGCTCTTTTTTGTTAAAGAGACACGCACCAGAGGTTAATAAAAAGTTCTCTATAAGCCGACCACGGGCGTCACACCGGGAGTCTCCCCACAGAGTGCTGTGGGCATTAAAATCACCGGCAATTATGTATGGTTCCGGGAGCTGGTCAATTAGCGCGTAAAATTCCGTTTTGCCGAGTTTATAGTTTGGCGGTACGTAAATACAACAGATTGTTACCAACCTGTTGAAAAGTATTGCTCGCACAGACACCGCCTCCAGTGGTGTCTGAAGAGAGAGATTCTGGCATGCAACACATTGATCTGCAATTATTGCTACACCTCCGGACGAGGCAACAGCATCATCACGGTCTTTACGGAATATAGCATATTGTCTGAGGAAGTTTGTTTGTGTAGGTTTTAAATGTGTTTCCTGAACACACAGCACTTTTGGCGTATATTTATGGAGGAGTTCTGTGATATCATCGAGATTACGGAGAAGTCCTCTCACATTCCATTGTAGGATTTGTGTGTTCATTTTGTTAGATTTTTATGCTGTGTGTTCAAGAATATAGAGTTAGCTCACGGGCCCTTTCCAGGCGCCGTGACACGAGATTTTTCTTTTTTGGAGCGGTCGATGGAATCGCACCGCTCCTTAGGCGCTGACTGCGCCCTCACGCTCGGTGTTGTGTCCATGGCCTCTTGCGAGGCGCTGGACACGCGCTCTTTCGAGTGATGTGGTTGCCTTGAAAGCCTCGCCTCGAAAGACGGGGCCTTGGAGCCCACCAGCCCGGAGGTTGATGGGCCCTCTTTGGATGGCGGAGCAGTACTGGCTGCACCCGCCAAGGGGGCGGATGGCGTCACCGCTGGCTCACTACGCGTGTGCCAGGCAGCCGCCGAAGGCCGTTGTGGTGCAGCCCCCTGACGCACCACTTCGGCGAAGCTGGTTTTTGGCAGGTAGGACACCTGCCGACGTGCCTCTTTAAATGAAATGTTTTGTTTTACTTTAATTGTAACAATTTCCTTTTCTTTCTTCCACCATGGGCAGGACCGCGAGTACGCGGCATGCTCCCCATTACAGTTCGCACAGTGAAGAGAGTTTTCACAGGATTCAGAGGTATGTTCATGATTACTGCATTTCGCACAAGTTTGCCGCCCTCGGCAGTTCTGTGAACTGTGCCCAAATCGCTGGCACTTAAAACATCTCAGAGGATTTGGCACGTATGGCCTCACACGAAGTTTGATGTACCCGGCCTCGATGGACTCGGGCAGAACACTTGAATTGAAAGTGAGTATCAGGTGCTTGGTCTGGATTTCTTTTCCGTCACGCCTCATCTTAATTCGCTTAACGTTGATAACATTCTGTTCACTGAAGCCCTCCAAGAGTTCAGCTTCAGTGAGTTCCAACAAATCGTCGTCTGAGACAACGCCACGGGTGGTGTTCATGGTGCGGTGCGGGGTTACAGTTACTTGGATGTCCCCAAAGGAGACTAGATTAGGCAGCTTTTCATATTGCTTCTGATCATGGAGCTCCAAGAGGAGATCACCACTGGCCATCCTCGATGCCTTATAACCTGGCCCAAGAGCATCAGTAAGGGCATTTAGAGACTAGAAAAGGGGAGATTGTTCGTACTTGTTTTCCTGCTTTTTCCGAGTGAATTACATGGAATCGTGGAAAGTTTTCTTTTTGATGTCCAAAGAACTGGAACACGTCTTCGGTGCGCCCTCGTTTCAGACGGCGATCAGGGAGTGATGGGAAGGAACTAGCCATAAGGATATATGGAATTATCGGCAGCAACGCCAGCCACCCACCATGGAGCCCAACAAGGGGACGCTGCAGGGCCTGTAAACACAGGTCCCGCAGACGCCAGCTGTACGTCACCACTACAACCGAATATGAAATAACCTAGGTTGGTTACTCACACAGGGCTAACCCTCGCTGCCAAGAAGATCGGAAGTAATATGGAAGTGAGTAGAAGACAGGAGAGATGAAGAGACGAGAGAGAAAGACGAAGATTGGAGAGAGAGACAGGAAAAGGCAACTACCGATTTCCCCCGGGTGGGTCAGTCCGGGGGTGCCGTCTACGTGAAGCCGAGGCCAAAGGGGTGTGTTGCCTCCGCCGGGGGGCCATAAAGGTCCGAACACCCGGGATCGGCTCAACCCCCAGGATCCTCTTTTCCCCGGACACGGCTAAGCCACGCACGGTTAAACGTGGGAGGGTCCAACCCTCGAGTGCTCGGGTCCGTGGTGGCGCAACTCACCAAACGCCTGCTTGCGCAGACGCCCCTGCGGGGGATCTTCCGACTTGTCAAGCTGCGAAACTTCACCACCTCCTAAGGACCTATAGGGATATCTTCGACCTCGATGACCGCCCTCTCGGTCAAACCTCTCTCGTAAGTCATCGAATACATACCGTAGATGCTATTCCTATCAGACGGCGCCCTTATCATGTGTCCCATTCCGAACGCCAGGTCATACAACGAGAAGTCGACAAGATGTTATCCAAAGACGTCATAGAGGCTTCCTCAAGTCCGTGGGCGTCACCTGTCGTCTTGGTCAAAAAGAAGGATGGCAGCTGGAGATTTTGCGTCTGCTATCGTGTCCTAAACAAAATAACGCGCAAAGACGTATATCGGCTGCCACGGATCGATGACGCCCTGGACTCTCTTCACGGTGCGAAGTACTTCTCATCCATAGACCTGCGCTCGGGCTACTGGCAGATTTCAGTTGATGACTTGAATCGAGAAAAAACTGCCTTTATCACACTGGACGGCTTCTATCAGTTCAAAGTTATGCCCTTTGGACTGTGCAACGCCCCCGCAACGTTCGAACGCATCATGGGCTCTCTCCTTCGTGGCTACAAATGGTCTATATGCCTCTGCTACCTAGACGACGTCATTGTGTTTTCTCCAGCGTTTGAAAGTCACCTTACTCGTTTCGCGACCATTCTAGCTGTCTTTCGTCGCGCAGGACTCCAACTAAACTCCAAAAAGTGTAATTCTGGCAGACAACAAATCACTGTGCTTGGTCATCTTGTAAGTGCTACAGGTGTCCAACCTGACCCTGCCAAGATTACCGCTGTCAAGAACTTCCCTGTGGCCTCGTCTACTAAAGCTGTACGGAGTTTTGTTGGACTATGCTCGCACTTCCGCCGTTTTATACGCAATTTCGCTATCATAGCCCGACCCCTTACCGACCTTCTCAAGAAGGACGTCTCCTTCTCGTGGGGCCCCGACCAAGCGACCGCATTGTCGGCGCTCACCAACTTACTCACTTCACCGCCTATATTGGCTCACTTTGACCCATCCGCGCCTACTGAGGTTCGCACAGATGCTAGTGGGCATGGAATCGGCGCCGTCCTCGCTCAGCACCAGCATGGCCACACACGTGTCATTGCATACGCCAGCCGCCTGCTCTCCACTTCTGAACGGAATTATTCGATCACAGAGCGCGAGTGCCTTGCATTGGTTTGGGCTGTCGCAAAATTTCGCCCGTATTTGTATGGCCGCGCATTCTCGGTTCTTACCGACCACCACGCCCTTTGTTGGCTGTCCTCGCTCAAGGACCCAACTGGTCGCCTTGGTCGCTGGGCTCTGAGGCTACAGGAATATACCTTTGAGGTAATTTATAAATCGGGCAAGCTACATCACGATGCCGATTGTCTTTCGCGCCATCCGGTGCACCCTGCTAGCGTCGCTGACCACGAGCAAGATTCCTGTGTACTGGCCATCTCTGATTTACGCGACATCGGCACCGAACAGCGTCGGGATGCAGCCCTAAAGCTCACCATTCAGCGACTCTCATCTGCACGTTCCGACCCGGCTCTACGCCAGTATGTCCTACGTGATGACGTCATTTACCGTCGCAACATGAAACCTGACGGGCCAGAATTCTCGCTAGTTATTCCCCGACACCTGCGCACCACCATTCTTCAACATCTGCATGATGCTCCAACTGCCGGACGCCTCGGCGTTTCACGCACCTACGACCGCGTGCGACAGTGGTTCTTTTGGCCTGGCTTGTATCGTTCGGTGCGCCGATACGTTGCCGCCTAGGAGCGCTGTCAGCGCCGCAAACGTCCTGCTCTACTTCAGGCTGGCCTGCTTCAACCTGTCGACATTCCACTGGAGCCCTTCTTCCGCATCGGCCTTGACTTGCTCGGACCTTTCCCTACGTCCGTATCCGGCAACAAATGGAGTGCCGTCGCAACTGACTACGCCACCAGATATGCCATCACGCGCGCCATGCCAGTAGCTGTGCTACCGACGTTGCAGACTTTTTGCTCAATGACGTCATTCTTCGACACGGGGCTCCGCGTCAGCTTCTTACGGATCATGGCCGCTGTTTCCTTGCAAAGGTCATTGACGAAATTCTGCATAGCTGCTCTACTGAACATCGCCTTACGACAGCCTACCATCCACAGACGAACGGTCTTACCGAGCGGCTCAACCGAACTCTCACGGATATGCTGTCTATGTACGTCTCTACTGATCACCGCGATTGGGACGCCGCCCTACCCTACGTTACTTTTGCCTACAACTCGTCCCGCCATGACACTGCCGGCTATTCGCCGTTCTTTCTCCTGTACGGCCGCAACCCTACGCTGCCCTTCGAGACCCTCCTTCCTGCTGATCCATCCCTACCAACCGCATATGCTCAGGACGTCCTGTCTGGAGCCAGAATGGCTCGCCAGGTTGCTCACAGTCAGCTATGTGCGTCGCAGGCCTCCCAAAAAGAGTGCTATGATAGCCGGCACCGCGAAGTGGAGTACCCTTCTGAATCTCTGGTCCTACTCTGGACGCCGTCTCGACACCAAGGCCTATGCGAGAAGCTCCTCCCTCGCTACACAGGACCCTACAAAGTTCTCCGCAAGCTCAACGACGTTGACTAACTCATCACTCCGCTCGAACATCGCCCGTCTTCTTCTTTTACGTCTGCTGCTGATGTTGTCCATGTGTCGCGGCTACTACACCAGCAGTGCTGACTAATTTTGGAAGGCGCCGTTACGGCGCTCAGTCCGCCGGGGGTGATGTTACGAGGCATTGCGTATGAGCCTGCCATTAAAGGACCGCTGTGCTACGCGAAGAGGAAGAAGACGGGACATGCCGCGTGAGATGCTGTCAGCCATTCTCTGGTAGCAGCAGCCTGTAAATATTGTTTCTCCCGTGAACTTCTGAATCCCCGTGACAGTATATATTCGTGGCAGCAACCACTCGCTGTTACGACGAGTCGCTGAGCCCCTGTGGAACATTAGCTGTGTTGTGCCAGCCACATCTTGAGACAAGCGTAATGCAAGCACGTTCGTGTAATGGTGATTTCTGTTTATGTTCAAGAAGGCTACGTGCTCTGCCCGTTCTCGTGAATAGTGTGTTGTTTTGGGACGCTGTATTATATGATTTCGTCTGATACAGAGGATACGTTAAAACTTCGAAGTATGATGCTTAGCATGTGCTCCAGGAACCAGAAACAGACGCAGTAATTACAAAAGCAGTGATACAGGGCCGAATATCCGATTTTATACCTTTCTACTTATTGCCACACAAGGTTGCCTGCAAGTATAGCTCGGCAGTCAACTCCTGAGAAATTATTTAAGGCAAAAAATGAAAAAAAGCAACGCTGCTATAGTAGTGAAGTCACACTCACCTAAATTTACTTAGAAGCTTAGAAGTCAGATGATGCAGCAGCGAAGCCGTGTACGCACATGAAATTGATGAAATACTCTAATTACGAGAGCGAGATGTACAGAAAGCAAACAAAAATGTATTATGTCAGGTCATTGTGTGCCAGGTGATGCTCTTCCGGTGGAGAACGGAAAAAGGGATTGCAGATGTGCGAGTGCTGCAGCTACAGCAATTATCGCATTATACGGCATTCACTAAATCCTAAGCTTTCTGCGGGGATCGTCCTACATATTACATTACACACGTTACAGTCACATTTTCGATATTTCTAGGCTGCTTATTTGCTCAGTTTTCATTGTATTGTAACTGCTGTTGAGACTGACGTTCTCATCTCGCATTGTGGCACCCTCTACGTTAGCTTTCGGTGTGTTAATACAACGAAAGTATTATTCGTTCCCAAAACACACACGCATATACAGGTGTGTGTGTGTGTGTGTGTGTGTGTGTGTGTGTGTGTGTGTGTGTGTGTGTGTGTGTGTGTGTGTGTGTGTGTGTGTGTGTGTGTGTGTGTGTGTGTGTGTGTGTGTGTGTGTGTGTGTGTGTGTGTGTGTGTGTGTGTGTGTGTGTGTGTGTGTGTGTGTGTGTGTGTGTGTGTGTGTGTGTGTGTGTGTGTGTGTGTGTGTGTGTGTGTGTGTGTGCAACGCCGCAGACATGGCGGTCGTGCGAATCTCTGTTTATTGGTAACGTCCGCTTCTTCCTTCGCCACTGCTGCACCGCACCGTCCTTGTGCGGTTCGTCATATAGAGGGCGTTTCAGCGAACACTTAAAAAAATTCTTAAAGGTTGCCTGTGGCAGATAGCACAATTCTAGTTCATGAGCTGGTCTACTCGAAGAGGCGGACATTACTTGCACAAGAAATTGAAATGCATAATCGAATAACTAACAGAATTCACTAATTAAGTTTTAAACTAATTACCTGATGGCCCATATTGCAATTTACAAATTGTAGCCGTGGAGTTCTCAAGGCGGATCCACTTGGAACAAATTCTCGGGATGACACCAGTTTTGAGATTTTAATTCCCGAACTTTGCGGAGAAATGCATTGGCGTTCTAGTTCCAGCATAACAAAACGTCGTTTTATGCATTGAAGCACAAAATTCAGTGGAACGCCAATGCATTTCTCCTCAAAGTTCGGGAAATAATATCTCGAAACTGGTGCCATCCTGAGAATTTGTTCCAAGTGGATCCGCCTTCCGAACTCCACGGCTACAATTTGTAAATTGCAATGTGGGCCATCAGGGAATTAGTTAAAAACTTAGTGAATTTTTCTAAATTATTGGATTATGCATTTCAATTCTTTATGCAAGTAATGTCCGCCTCTTCGAGTAGACCAGCTGATGAACTAGAATTGGGCTATCTGCCACAGGCAACCTTAAATATATTGTGAAAGTGTTCGCTGAAACACCCTGTATATATATATATATATATATATATATATAAGTATTGTTTGTTGGCCTCGGATGATATGCTTATTAAAAATCGGGCCCCTCGGTTCTCTTTCTTCTCGTTCACTACATAACGAGGGCTCGAATACGGCAACAATGATGCCTTCAGGTAGCATATGTGGGCTTATTGACCAGTTGCCATCACCGGAAAAGATCACGTGCTTGTGACGCCTGCGGCAGCAAGGATGTTCCACATCCGCCCTATGGCTTGTGAGTGGTGGCACTGGCTAACACTCCCAGGGTTAGTTCTAGTTGTAAACCCCAGAAAGTGGATGGGAAAACAGTTCCGCGGTAGCTCAATGGTGAGAGTATCGCACGCGTAATGCGAAAACGCGGGTTCGTTCCCCACCTGCGGACAGTTGTTTTTTCATCCGTTTTCATTTTTCCATTAATTTATCATTTATTTAGTTCAATTAGTAAGTACACGTAATTTCGCCTATGTTGTCCTTGGTGTCATTGTTTGTTGGCCTCGGATGATATGCTTATATATATATATATATATATATATTGTCGCGAAGCACTTTGGAAGTAAGCGTTCGCGACTAGCACGATAGAGCAGCGAGAGGTAACACAGCCGATCGAGCACCGAATCAAGGTTTATCTTCCTCGTCGTCGTTCTCCCTCTTATAGCCACAGCCCCACTGCTCCTTATTTTACAGTACAGTTATCTCCTCCGCGGAAAAAGGAGCCGTCCTACGACCTATGGATACGACAACACAGGCGGATCATAGTACAGCTTGAGACGCTGGACATGCACAATTTCGTATCCTCGACGGCGATGATCTAAAGGTAGCTCGAGGGGTTCAACGATATAGTTGACTGGGGACGATTGGTTGATCACGCGGTATGGGCCCTGGTACTTCGACGCGAGTCTCGGTGACAGTCCAGGGGTAGGGGCTGGAACCAAAGCCACACTAGCGAGCCAGGAGCATAGGATGCAGGAGCAGGGGAAGTTTCTCGAAGGTGCTTCTGGCGTTGCTGGTCTTCGGACGTAAAGATACGGGATAGTTTGCGACACTCTTCTGCGTGTGCAGCAGCTTCAGACAAGGTAGTGGTTTCCGTGGTGTCAGGGCGGTACGGAAGGATAGTATCCATTGTGGAAAAAGGTTAGCGTCCGTACAGAAGAAAGAAGGGCGAAAATCCCCTGGTAGTCTGCGTGGCGGTATTGTAAGCGTAGGTCAGAAATGGTAGAACATGATCTTGCTTTGGTCGGATGCAACGTACATGGCCAGCATGTCACCCAGAGTGCGATTAAAGCGCTCGGTCATGCCATTGGTCTGCGGATGGTATGCAGTAGTGGTGCGATGAATGATGCGGCATTCTTTCAGGAGAGCCTCGATGACGTCGGAGAGGAAGACGCGGCCTCTGTCACTGAGTAATTCCCTGGGAGCTCCGTGGCGAAGGATGATGCGGCGCAGGAGAAACCAGGCGACGTCGCGTGCGGAAGCGCTGGGCAAAGGGAAAGTTTCCACATAGCGCGTAAGATGGTCGATGGCCGCGATTACCCAGCGGTTGCCGTTGGATGTGAGTGGCAGAGGTCCATAAATGTCGATGCCGACTCGATAAAAAGCACGTGCTGGGCAAGGCAAAGGCTGCAATGGAGCGGTTGAACGACAAGGAGGATCTTTGCGGCGTTGGCAAACGATACAGGAGCGGACATAATGACGGATGAATCGATACATCCCCCGCCAGTGGTAACGAACACGTAGACGCGCGTATGTCTTAAGTACACCTGCATGCGCGCACGGGGGATCGTCGTGGAACGCTGCACAAATATCCGAACGTAGATGCCGAGGGATGACAAGCAGCCATTTGCGGCCGTCCGGGAGGTAGTTACGACGGTACAAGAGCCCGTCGCGAATGAAGAAGTGGTGTGCTTGGCGACGTATTGCGCGATTGGTAGTGGGTGGCGATGGGGTGGATAAGAAACTCAGCATGGACACAATCCATGGGTCTTTCTGCTGCTCCAGAAGAATGTCCGTGGCAGCAGGGAAGACTCGTACAATGAGGCCTTCGGGGAGCTAACCTCATCTGTTAGTGGCAAACGAGACAAGGCATCCGCATCCGAGTGTTTTCGGCCAAAACGGTACAGCACTCGAATGTCATACTCCTGCAGTCGAAGCGACCATCGAGCCAGACGACCGGATGGTTCTTTTAAGGACGACAGGCAGCACAGTGAATGGTGATCAGTTATCACGTCAAATGGGCGGCCATAGAGGTACGGACGGAATTTGGTTATGGCCCAAATTATAGCGACGCATTTTTTTCTGTTACAGAATAGTTTGATTCCGCTTTAGTAAGTGCACGACTGGCAAAGACGACGACGTACTCATCGAAGCCAGCCTTTCTCTGAGCGAGAACGGCACCAAGGCCGACGCCACTGGCATCCGTGTGGATTTCAGTTGGAGCGCTTGAGTCGAAATGGCGCAGGATTGGAGGAGACGTCAAGAGACGACGCAGCTTTGTGAATGCGGCATCGCAATCCGGTGACCAGGTCGAAAGGTTGTGGCCACCACGAAGAAGCTGCGTTAAAGGTGCTATGATGCTGGCAAAATTGCGGATGAAACGGCGGATGTATGACGCTAACCCAATGAAGCTGCGCAGTTCTTTCAAGGTCTGTGGTCGTGGAAACTGGGTAACAGCTTGTAGTTTGGCCGGATCAGGCAGTACACCTTCTTTCGACACATGGCCGAGGATTACCAGCTGCCGGGCAGCGAAGCGACACTTCTTCAGGTTAAGCTGGAGGCCAGCATCGGCGATGCATCTGAGGACGCGTTCAAGTCGAAGTGGGAAGGAAAGTCCGGTGAAAAGATAACGATGTGGTCCAGATAACACAGGCATATCTGCCATTTGAGGCCGTGCAATATGCTGTCCATCATTCTTTCAAATGTGGCAGGCGCGTTACACAGGCCAAATGGCATCACGGTGAATTCAAATAGACCGTCGGGTGTGATGAAGGCCGTCTTTGGACGGTCTGACTCAGCCACTGGTACTTGCCAGTACCAGGATCGTAAGTCTAAAGATGAGAAGAATTCCGCGCCTTGTAGGCAGTCTAGTGCGTCGTCAATACGGGGTAGTGAATAATGTCCTTGCGGCTGATCATATTGAGGCGCCGGTAGTCCACGCAAAAGCGAATTGGGCCATCTTTCTTTTTGACCAGCACTATAGGAGAAGCCCAGGGACCGTGCGAAGGTTGTATGACACCGCGCTGGAGCATGTCTCCAACATGCTCAGCGATGACGCTACGCTCAGTGGCGGATACACGATACGGCCTGTGGCGTAAGGGCGCATGGTAGCCGGTGTCGATGTGATGGACAACAGTGGAAGTACGGCCCAAGCGAGATTGTTGTAGGTCGAATGACGTGCGAAAGCGGTCAAGGAGATTGACGATCTGGGCGTGCTGACCGGGAGTGAAGTTGGGATCAATACACCTGGAAAATGTAGGGTCACACGGCGGCACCGAAGGAGAAACTTGAAGGGCTATAGCGTCAACCTGAGGCGAAGGCGGGTCGTCAGGCACATCATAAAGAAAGCTTGGTTCGATTTCGTCAGCATAACCAAGACATTCATCGTGGAGCAGGCTAGCAGGGCAAGGAAACAGGTTTGAGACATAAAGTGCGCTGGAACCTTGTCGAATGGCAAGAAGGGCAAAAGGAAGCAAGAAGGGATGACGGCGAGCAACAAGCTTAGACGGCGTGAAAAGAACTGTGGAGGCGGGAAACCCGACGCAGTAAACGGGTAGAAGTGGGGCAGAGTATGGAGGAATCTCGGTGTCGGCGGTGACGAACATCTACACGACCGGAAGCGTCGTCAGTATCTTCAAAAGCGTGGTTGCCGAATGGCGACAGAGCGAGTTCCGCACGGGCACAATCAATAACGGCATGATGAGATGGCAGGAAGTCCCATCCTAAAATCATGGCATGGGAGCAGCGAGGCAGAATAACGAACTCAACATGGTATAAAGTTCCACTTATAAGAACACGCAAGGTACACATCCCTAAGGGTTCAATCGGCGCAGCGCTTGCGGTGCGTAATGAAACGGCAGAATATGGCGTCGCGACTTTTCTTCGTTGAAGACGAAGCTGGTTCGAAATCACTGGTATTGCTGCTCCCGTGTCTACAAGCGCATGGACGACAATGTCTTCGGCATAAACTTCAAGGACGTTCGCAGGAAAAAAATTAGGTCTTGAGCAGTTCGTTGAGATCGCAGTTCTTGCCTCCGGAACTGCGTTCCTTAGTTTTCCTCTCGGAGAGCTTCAGGGCGGCGGACAAGCGGCGACAGAGAACGCCGAGGGGGTGACGGAGACCAACGGGTATTGAAGCTTCGGGAAGGAGGAGGTGAGGCTTCGAATTGCTGAGCGGCAGAAGCGGAACGGAACGGAGAGTCGAAACCGTTGCTTGGTGCCCTCGGAGAATCCGAAGGGTACCACCCGCGCCGGCGGCAAAACCGTGCTACATGCCCAGGCAGGCCGCACGAATAACAGATAGGGCGGTTGTCGTGGGTGCGCCATGGATTGACAGCAGTGGGCTGAGACTGGTGGAGATAATGGCGAGGTGGGCGCACAGGCTGCTGTGGTGGCCAGTAGCTGCTTGTAGGGGCATATGTTGCAGCCAAATGCGGAGGTGAGGGAAAGGCGCTGGTAGGTCGCGATGGAATAGCTGCATACGAGGGCCTTGGATTCGCGACAACGGCAGCGTAAGTAAGTGGAACAGGTGTAGGAGGCGGTTGATGAGCAAGTGGGATGGTGTTAGCGACTTGTTCCTGTATCACCTTACGGAGATCGGGAGACAAGGGCGACTCTGACGCTTGACTGGCTGGCAGAAGAGAGAGTTGGCGTGCCACTTCTCGTACAAATTGCTTTATTGGGTCGAAGATCTCTGAACTGCAAGTAGCACTGACACCGTCACTCAGAGCTGAAAGCGCGACGTCCGGAGCGAGAGCTTGGCGGGTAGAAAGCCGTTGTTTGTGTAGCTCTTCATAGCTCTGGCAAAGCGTCAGGAGGTCGTTGACCGTCTGAGGATTCTTCGCCAAGACCATTTGGAAGGCGTCATCTTCTATGCCTTTCAAGATGTTCTTGACCTTGTCATCTTCGGTCATATCTGGGTTGATACGCTGGCAAATAGCAACTACACCTTCAATGTAGCTGGTAAAGGTTTCGCCCTTTCGTTGGGCACGACAGCGAAGCTGTTCAGCTCGAAGTTTGCGCACAGAAGGGCGACCAAAGACCTCTTGAAGTATCGTTCGGAAAGCTGTCCAGGTGGTAAAGTCAGCCTCATGGTTCCGGAACCAAAGATGGGCGACGCTGGAAAGGTAGAATGGGACGTAACCAAGCTTGTCAGCTTTAGTCCATTTGTTGTGGGCACTCACTCGGTTGTACAGTGACGGCCAGTCCTCTACATCACGATCGTCAGTGCCATTGAATATGGGAGGATCCCGTTGGCGTGGCGCGCCAGGACAGATGACCGGAGGCGGTGCCTGGGGTCGATTGGGAGGACTAGTCTCCTCAGGCATGGGAGTTGTGACAGGGATCTTCCGGCTTCGAAGTTCCAGTTTTGCAAAAGGCCGAGCACCTTCCACCAAATGTCGCGAAGCACTTTGGAAGTAAGCGTTCGCGACTAGCACGATAGTGCAGCGAGAGGTAACACAGCCGATCGAGCACCGAATCAAGGTTTATCTTCCTCGTCGTCGTTCTCCCTCTTATAGCTACAGCCCCACTGCTCCTTATTTTACAGTACAATATATATATATATATATATATATATATATACTTTTTATTGATTATTTAGTTTTACATACTTGAGCTCAATTGGGCTATCGCAGGAGTGGGTGTGTGCATAGGATACAACAGCAAAACGTTTTTCTGCACAACGCAACTTCAGCACTTTGAAAATCATGATTGTTTCAAAATCAAAGATACAACAAGAAATAATCACTATAGCATAAATCAATTTAGATTACACAAAAATTACTCTAAAGGCAACGACCTAGTTTCACCTGGTAGTAAGTTCCATTTTTAAGTTGTAAGAGGAAAGAGGGTGTACTTAAATAAGTTTGTACGTGGTTTAAATAAATGGTGCAAGGTTAAAGTCGTGGCTATTCCTAGTAGGTTTATGTTTAGCAAGAGACAGATAGCGGTTTAAATGGCGCACGGTTAGAAGTTTGTACGCGGTTTATATAAATGGTGCAAGGTTAAGTTTGTGGCTATTCCTAGTAGGTTTCTGTTTAACAAGAGACAGATAGCGGTTTAAATGGTGCACGGTTAGGTTTGTGGCTATTTCTATTAGGTTTAAATTTTGCAGGAGACAGATAGTTGTTCGTTAATGAGCAACGTGGAGTGTTAATGAGATTATGCAACAATTTAAGGCATTCACGATCACGCCACTCCGACAGAGGTTGTAGACCTAGTGCAACAAGGTGAGATCAGTGTTGTACACGTTCCTGTAAAACAGGAATGAAAGCTCGTTCCTTCCCAATCTTGAAACCAGTTCCCGTTACAAGTTCATTTAATGCGAAAGGAATGCGTTCCAGTTACCCTTCAAACATTGGAACGTGTCGTTACATTAACGTTACATTTGATTTTTTTATTTAAAATATAGTGTTGAGTAATCCTGAGGCTAAATGAAGTCAGCAATTTAAAACTCACATCGAACTACGTATATTATACGAATTCGAGCATCGCCAGCAGCGGATTATTTGGAAATAAAATATCAGAGACCTTCCCATGTCGAGAAAAGGGGGGAAGCGAAGCTGCTGGTAAGACGATGCTGTCGCAGGCGTTCCGCTTCGTTTGACCTAAACTCAGAGTCGGCTACCCTTCGCTGACGTTTCACCTGGGCTTCGGAAGCCCTCACGCTGAAGTCGGACGACAAGCTTCGCTTACCCCTATTTTCTCGACAGGGGAAGGGCTGGTGATTTTGTCTCTTTGGGTCCCACGTGTGACAAGGGTAGCTCAAAGACGCATTACAGGCCTACGAGCCCACATGTGTGTGCCATTGAGCTTGGACCCTTTCTGCACTATCACCAGGATCGGGCCACTTTTTAGCCTGACACCACCACCACCACCACCGCCGCCGACACCGGGGAGCCTATAGTGCTTCGCTTAAAAGAATCCAAACAAACGCTCCTAGATTAAATTTTTCAGGGAGCACCGGACATACTCCAGACATGTCTAACTGCAACTTTGGGGCTCGGATATTACAAGTGCAACACATACGGCACTTTCCACTTTGGTCTGCAAATGCGCAGTCGGGATACTGAGCTTCAGATGGGCAAATAGAAAGTTACTCACATGCACCAATATAATGAAATTTCTTGCACAATAAACCGCTTCGAAAGGAACAATACACAGGCGCTTAATGAATGCTTATTCAATATTGCAGTAAAAATACACCATAGTCAGCGAGCCGTAGTTCTTTGCGCCTCACGCGATCGCCCATCCGCCCTGCATGATGTGCTGCGTACGTGAGTGTGTCTGTTCAATGCCGTGGAACGTTTACAGAAGGAACGCCGTTCCCTCTGCCGCTCCCCCGTAAACCTAATGAGTTACCGTAACAGTTCCACCGACCCTTACCGCAACGAACGTTGGCATTACTCCGTTCCTCCCAAAAGGAACTAGTTTCAGGAACGCTGTTCCTTACAACACCGGGTGAGATGAGGGTGAGAAGTTGCAGTCATAACAGCTGTATATTTATTTGTACATACTGCAGCCCTATAACAGGGCTATTGCAGGAGTGGGTTAATACAGGGGTGAACAAAAAAAAGTGAAACTGGACAAAGAATCTTACAACATTAGCAAATTCAAATATTAGTAGAACACGTAAAGCACTAAAAAATTATTTTCTTCATTACAGAAAGCAGCGAAACACTGAAATGCATACACAAAGCATAAATCAAACGTAACTCAAGCAGTTACACACGCTGCTTTTCATAAAGAGCACTTTCGAATTCGCTTATCGGGAGTGAACGAAGAGAGCCAGGTAAGGAATTCCATACTTCTATAGTGCGGGGAAAGAAGCTGTACTTGAAAGTATTTGTACGGGCATAGAAAGGGAAAAGATTCAGCTCGTGGAAGTTACGTGTAGAAGAAGGTTTGGCGAAAGATAAGCAAACTGTGTTCGAAGTACGATAGAACGTGTTAATCATGTTGTGCAAAAATTTTAAAGATTCCACGTCACGACGCACAGAAAGTAATGTTAGGTTCAGAGAAGGGAGGGCAGATGATGGTGAAAAATAGCGGTCATACCGGCGAAAAATGAAGCGGACGGCTTTCTTTTGAACTGCTTCTAGTTTGATTATGTTGTTTTGGTTATGGGGTGACCACACTGTGGCGCCATAATCGATAATGGGGCGGACAAGTGTTTTATACATTAAGAGTTTAGTATCCTTTGGAGCCTTCTGCATAGTACGACGTAAATATCCAAGTTGTTTTAATGCCTTAGAACATGTTTGATCAATGTGTGCAGACCATGAGAGATTGTGAGTAAGTGTTACGCCAAGGTATTTATATTGTCGAACTCTGGTTAAAGTTGATCCATTCAAGGAATATGTCGCAATTACTGGCGCTGCTCTTTTTGTGAAGGTCAAAACAACGGTTTTTTTTAAATTAATGTTCATTTTTCATTTTTCGCACCAAGCACCGAAGGATGCAAAGGAATCGTTTAGTCGCTTATGATTAGACGCAGAATCAATCACATCGTATAAGACGCAATCGTCGGCATAAAGACGAATGCTGGAAGAAACATTTTTTGGTAGGTCGTTCACATAAATTGAAAACAATAAAGGACCCAGGACTGACCCTTGAGGAACCCCAGAACTTACCTTAAGAATTGATGACCTAGCCGAACTGAAGTCCACGTATTGGGACCGGTCAGAAAGGAAACTAGCAATCCAGTCGACCAGACGGGAATTCTTTAGTACGGCATTTAATTTTTGCAAGAGGTGAGAATGAAGTACTGAATCGAACGCTTTAGAAAAATCTATAAAGATAGCGTCAATCTGTTTACCGAGATCTAATTGATAAGCAATGTCATGGGTGAATTCGGTTAATTGTGTGATAGCGCTGAAACCACGTCTAAAGCCATGCTGTACATTAGAATATTATTTGACTCAAGGAAATCAATGATGTGTTTGTAAATAATATGTTCCAGCATTTTGCACGAGTGAGAAATTAAAGAAATTGGTCTGTAATTTGTTAGGTCTGTCTTGTCTCCGGTTTTATATAAGGGTATTACTCTTGCAAGCTTCCAGGATGAAGGAACGATTCCGCTTTCAAGAGACTTATTGAATATAATTTCAAGATAGCGTGATGTCCATTGTGAATAACGAAGTAAAAACGAGTTTGGAATACCATCAGGGCCATCAGATTTTTTTGTGTCTAACTTTAAAATCAAATTGAGGATGCCATTAACATTAGCTGAAATGTCGGGAATGGAATAAACTGAATGATTATCGAAAGCCGGGCAGATGGGAGCATCGTTTGCGTAGACAGAATGGAAATGTGCATTGAATGCATTGGAGATGCGCACAGGATCAATTACACTTTCATCATTAATAGTAAAGGAAGATGAAGAATCTGTAACAGGCATGACGGAACGCCAGAATTTCCGAGGATTATTTCTCAGCAATCCTGGCAGCTCGACATGAAAGAAAAAATATTTGTCTAAATTCATTTTCAGATTTAGTTCCTCTTTGGCAGATGTGAATCTAGTAATGGCATCGGGGTCGTTACTGCGTTTTGATCGTCTCAGCCGTCTAACGCGGCGTGATAATTGCAAAAGTTCTCTCGTCATCCAAGGGATGGCACGATTCTTTTTCTTACTTTTTAACGGAAGAAATCGGTTAATGCAGAGCTTTGTATTGCTTTCAAATTCTAGAACTAGTGTATTCACGTCACAATCTTTACTGAGTGTGCAAAATATATATGTATATGAAACGGATTGCTTTCTTTTGCACTTATTCGAGAGTGTTAATGTCAGATACCAAGTTATAAGGGTTCCAGATGAGGCAGCCATATTTGAGAATGGGTCGGATGAGCGATTTATATGTTAGCAGTTTTGGTTCACGTGGAGCTTTTTGCAATGTGCGATTTAAATAGCCTATTTTCGTTAATGGTTTATTGCATGTGTAATCAATATGCCTTAACCACGGCATGTGAGGTGTGAAGATGAGGCCAAGCTATTCAGACACCGTGCAAAGGAAGAGCCATTAAACGAATAATTCAACAAAGAAATAGAAGTGCGCTTACTAAAAGATAAAGTGACTGTTTTTAAAAAGTTTATATTCATTTGCCATTTGTCGCTCCACCTGCAAAATTGTGCAAAAGAATTGTTAAATGAAATGTGATCAATATTCGCGTTCATTATGTTATACTACACGCAGTCGTCAACATAACGGTGTATTTTCGCTGACACACAATTTGGCAAATCATTAATTTATATGCAATAAGAACAAAAGTGGCCCCAGGACTGAACCCTAGGGAATTCCAGACGACGCATTTACTGCAGACGAATTTGAGGAATTAAACGAAACATACTGGGAACGGTTATGTAAAAAGCTAGCGATCCAGGCAACTAAGGATGAGTTATTCAGTATAGCACGAAGTTTATAGAGAAGTTTCGAGTCTTTAAAAGAGTCAAATGCCTTGGAAAAATCTGTGAAATTGGCATCAATTTGATTTGCAGTGTCCAGAGCGTGTGAATTGTCTTGGGAGAGTTCTATGAGCTGGGTTTTAGTACTAAATCCGCGACGAAAACCATGCTGGGCATCACTCAAAATTTTATTATTTTCAAGGAACTCCATATTATGCTTAAAGATCATATGTTAAAGAAGTTTACATGATTGAGACGTTAATGAGATCGGACGATAGTTTAATGGTGACTGTTTGTTGCCGGATTTATTCATGGGAATAATTTTTTGCCAATTTCCAAACTAGAGGCACTGTCGAGGTAGATAAACACTTCTGAGAAATTACAGTCAACACCGGCTAGTCCAATCACAACATATAACAAGAAAAAGCGTTGTGAATGCCATCAGGGCCACAAGATTTTTTTTATTTTCTAAGTGCAAAAGGTAGATACAAAATGCCTTCGAGAGACACGGTAATATCGGCAACTGAATAATGTGTCATGAATGACAGTAGGTATGTCGAAGTTATCAGTTGTTAATACCAATTGAAAATATTCGTTGAACGCGGTGGCAATAATAGTGGATCACTGGAAGGTACATTCTAACAACTGTATTTGTGGAGACTGAGCTGGGTAGAATTGAAGCCCCAAAATTTGTAGGATGACTTTTCATTGCATTTTGTATTGTAACGCTGAAGTACGTCTTTTCATGACTTAATTTTGAGGCGAAGTTCCTCCTTGGCGACGTTAAATTCGGCTATATTAAGGGGGTCGCCGTTTTGTTTTACGCGCCTTAACCTAGCAACGCGACGCGACAAGTGAAGAATGTCACGCGAAAGCCAGGGCAGATGAGGATGTTTCTTTGTTGTCTTCAGAGGGACGAAGCGCTAGATGCAGCTTGTCACAACCTTTCAAAAGAGGCCACCAAGAAATTCACATCAATAAATTTGCTGAGCCGTTCGAAATCATCAAAACAATCACATAGGAGATCAATAATAGACGCGTCGTCGGTGCGTGAGAAATAAGGGAAAGTAGAATAAAACAAAGGATTGTTACGAACTGGAATAGAAATGAATACAAGAACAGCCTTGGGGTCTGAACTACCATCTGTAACCTCGCATTCGAAACCATTATCTAAAAGGCGGGGACTAACAAAAACTAAATCTAAAAATGCAGCACCTCTTGTGTTTCTGTCAACAACTTGTTTTAAACGAAAATATAATGAAAAATCTAACAGAGCTTTGCTTATTTGCACATCATAGCCGGTGAGCGATAAAGATGGCCACAAAATACCGGGGGCGTTGAAATGTCCAAGACAGATCAAGCTTGAAGAAGACCATGGTCGCCACTGTCGCTTTAACGACATTAATGCGCAAGCGTATCTGCAGATACGCTTGCGCATGAATGTCGTTAAAGCGACAGTTGAGCTATGTTCGGTGACGGCGGGTGGTAGATAACGCTAAATACTATAGAAATGTTTCAGAAAGAGACCTTACTCCAAACTGATTCGATATCAAGTGGGTTGGGGAGTATTGAAACTTGAAGGCCAGACTGCAAAAATAATGCGAAAGCCACCTCCTGTTCCATGAATTCTATCAGCTCTAAGTGTAGAACCTGGAGGTATAGTTTCGCTATCCAATATGTCATCATGCAATAATGTTTCCGTTACTCCAGAAATATGTGGTGAATGGGCGGAAATCAGTGAAAGAAAATTTGGAAACTTGTTAATCAAACTTCTGGAATTAACATTTAAGACAAAAGAACCACTACGCATTTAAGCGCAGTGGTTCTTGTGATTGACTACTAAGGCGTCATGGGTTAACAGCGGTGACTTTTGTTGGGTGTTAGTATCATCATGCCGGTTGTACCTAACTTTATCGATAAATTCGTGGTCAAAGCTTAAGTGAACAATGGAGCCATATCCCGAAAGGGCTTCGATGCTTCCCATATCTTGTTTTTTCTGATTGATCGTATGCGCTTTGAAAAATCCTCAGAAATACGAAAGTCAGAACCTTTAGGTTTGTGACTGTTTTTAAGGACGTTTGTTTTCTCGCGATAGTCGAGCAATTTCATGATAATCAGGGTCTGGGCGATCGGCATGCCTACGACCAATCCTGTGGCACCTCTCAACACTCAGTCATTTGACTTCAAGTTTTTCTTTTAACCGCGCGGATATGTTAGACAGCAGAAGATTGTGGGTTTCATCAGGCGTCTCAGTGAAACCATGCAGCCGTAAGTTAAGGCGAGATCGGCTTTCTAAGTCATCATTACGCAAAGCAATTTGGGCGATTCTGATTTGTAGCTGCTGAGTTCGCTATTCGCTTTTCCATTGTTGGCGATAGAAGGAAGTGTGGCTGTGAGTGATTCCAATGCGGTGACACGTGTCTCTGAGGCATCAAACCTTGATTTAACAACCTGATGGAAGTCCTTGATATCTGCTATTTCTTGTGACATACGTTGCTGACCCTTAATTATTCGGCAAGCATTTGAGTCACTGAAGAAAAGTCAACATCTTTGGCATCTGTGGTACCCGTTTCATCAGCAGTGGATGAGGTTCGCAAACGAGTTTAAGGCACCGGGCACTCTTTACTCTTGTTTGGCTTAGGAGGCCCCGGGTTCAGTTCCACATCACCACTCTAGAGGAGACTGCTGACGCAGTAAATTAGGTCAGAGCACAGGCATACAAAATCGTAAGCATATATAGAATTCTGTGGGCGAGAAAACAGCAGCAGAAAGCGATTATCAGAACGAATGCATTTGGCATTTTTGAGGTAACCTCCCTGCCGCAGGTAGCTTACAGCTGCCGCAGACAGACCTCCGCTCACGCAGCACTTTGTTACCATATATGATATCGTTGGCGTCATCGGTGAACAGATGACGCACGCTGCTCTGGCGCCATCTCGTAGCCATCGTCGACGCAGAGCCCATCTTGCACCGCACTATGCTTTTCTTCTCACGCTTTCGCCATACCCCCCTTCTCTGCTTTCTGCCTCATGATTTATGCACCTTCCTCCTCCGCTTTCCTCTTCGCCATGACCCCCTTTTATTCCCCGCTGCGCTCCGCGTTCGTGCTTTCATCCTTCGCTGTGCTCGTTCGCTCGGTTACCCCGAGGACGACATGTGCCTAAAAGCTGCGCTCTAAAAGTACTACAGACAGTAGCACCAACATGACTTTCGGTACGGATGTAGTGTCCACGAATCTTCCACATAAGTATGCGTCGAGTAGAAAGAGCGGCCGTGGGGAAGGTATCGAACTGAGAAGGAAAATGATCGCTCGCCAGCGAACTCGGAGTGCTTTAGGCGCCCTTTTGGGTCATCTACCCGGGCCCGAACTGGTTGGCAACACTCGGCAAAATCTGCAACCCACGCCGTAGCTGATAGGCACGAAACATAGAATGACTTTCGCGACTTGCCAGGATTGTGTTGTTTACCAGGTACCACTTTCTTGTGCTAAGCAGCACGTGAGACAGTGGGCTGTCTGAAAGACCACACTTAGTGTACATTGTTAAAATTGAAATGAAACAGTATGTATGTATGTATATGTACGTACGTATGTATGTATGTGTGTTCGTGCGCGTGCGTACGAGGGCGGGTGTGTTGTGTGTGTGTGTGTGTGTGTGTGTGTGTGTGTGTGCGTGTGGTGTGTGTGTGTGTGTGTGTGTGTGTGTGTGTGTGTGTGTGTGTGTGTGTGTCAGGCGTCGTTGTGTATGTGTTGCGTACTGGTCACTGATAAGCACTGTATTGTAGCACATGTCGATGCTGTCAATGAATGCCTGTGTTAAAGAAAGTCGCAGTTTCGCCCGGGAGGCGAAGCATCGATTGCGATAGCAAATTTGTAGACAGGTATACGAAGTAAGCACATTAGTTTTAGCGGCCGGATAAACTTGAAAACTAACTAAATTAACAAGCGTTGTGTCACGCGCGCACAGGTAAACATGAGAACATCTCACTCAATGACCCCGGAAACTCGCTGCTAAAGCACTGCAGTTAGGAAGCGCAGCAGCAGTGGCGAGGAAATTGACCTTCGTGCTGCCTCTCGCTTCAATGCAAACTAAGAGCCGAAAGTACAGCGCATACGAAGCTACGAGCACTGGACGCACTTTGTCTACATCGCAGATCGCTTTGAAGATGAAGCCCGCACGACCACGCACTTTGTACACAACGCAGATCACTTTCAAGATACTGCGCCCGCGCGGCCACACCGTAGGTAGCTGCCGCCGGACTAGAACAGCCCCGCCCCATTCATCCCCTCCCCCGATGCCTCCCGCCCCATACCCCGATGCCTCGTGCGCGACGGAAGATGGCGCGCTTCCTAGAGCACTGCACGGGCTCGGGCTTACCCGAAAGCCCGGGCCCGGCCTGGCCCGTGGGGCGGTTCAGGTTGGGCAGTTTTTTCACGGGCTTGGGCCGGGCTCGGACTTTCTGGTGTTGTGCATGTAACGTGCAGCGAGCGCGTCTCTACTCTGAAAAATCTGTTGCCCCGGCGCAGCTGGAAGCTAGAGCAATGCTACTCTTATGGGGCCCTGGATTCAACGAGCCCGTGCTGTCGCTGAGATCGTCCGGGGTCCCTCCAACACACTTACTGCCTGTTTCTTTTTTGTAATAAAATTTGTACTCTCTCTACTTCCCTTTTCTTCTTCCGTCATATTTATTCTTTATTTTATTCATCAATTACCCCGCAGCGCCCAAAGGCGTTAAAGCAGGAAGGTTAGAACATGGAATAAAATAGATCTTCATTCACACAATTCACTTGCCTTTAACTCAACCTATTCCACTGTTTAATTGTTCGAATAGCGCTGTTTGAACAGAATGTAAAAATCTACAAAAGACCGAAGCCACATGTAAATCCATGTAATTAATGGTTTCAACGCGCTCTAAGCGCGTTCGCGACTTGCTGATTCTTGAAAACCCTATTCACAGGAAACGAACTAGAGCTGTGTTAGCCCTAGGTCTAACAAAAGCATTTGACAACATTAAGCACGAGGCAATCAAGCTTGCATTGGAGAAACTCAATGTCAGACACAAAACATACAACTATTGCAAAGCCTTCCTCTCCGAGAGGACTGCCGAGCTTTGTGCTTTCTATAATTTTTGCAACTTGATTTTGTGTACTATCCTTGGGACCTGCAACTTTCATTCAGTGTCGAAAGACATAGCAAAGATTAAGGAAGACGTCAAGAATGATCTCGTGAAACTCAGGGATGATCTTAAACAGGAAATGAAAATGTGGCGCGATTCGTTTGAGAGGGACCTCAGAAATGAAATGCGTGAATTTCGAACTGAGCAACGCAGCGTTGCGCAGAGCCTTGAGTTCGCTCATAAAACCATAGAAGACCTGAAAAGCCAACTCGCAGCAGCAGCAGCAGCAGCAGCAGCAGCAGCAAAAAATACTGAATTAACCAATAGTAACAAAGAACTGCAGGCACATTGCCATACATTTGAGAATCATACAGAGTACCTGGAGAAACAGTCTGGTTCACCTTGAGCAGTATTCGAGAAACTCGAATATTGAAATTCAAGGCGTCCGAAAAGAAGAAAATGAAAACGTTCTGAGCGTCCTCTCAAAGATCGGAGAGGCTGTTAACGAGCCTTTTGAAGAATCTGACATAGAAGTATGTCATCGCTTTGCAACCCGCAATCCTGGTCGAAGTAACATTATAGTCCAGTTTAAGTCTAGGTCAAAGCGAGATCTGATGCTAATGAAAGCAAAGAAGATGCGCATCCGCAACAATGATATCAGACTCTCAGACGATGCACAGATCTACGTAAATGAGCACATCTGCCCTGCTCTGAAGCGCCTGCTTGGCATGGCGGTGAAGCAGCATGAGAAGCACTGGAAATCCGTTTGGTCTTTCAATAGGAAAATATTCGCGCGGAAGTCTGACGATTCCAATACCATATAGATCGCTCGTGAAGCTGACCTTGAAAAATTAACTAATACAATATTTCAGCGTTGCGCAGCTGCCAAAGTAAAACGATCAAAATGAACTACCATAACTTCACTCTACCACATGCTGTTCCCCCCACAAACTAAGTCATATAACTCTGTTTTGCACTTGAATGCACACTCCGCTGTTGGAACGAAAGATGAAATCATATGTTTCATCAACCAGTTCTTGTTAAACTTCAACATAATCATGATAACTGAGACTTGATGAAAGGGAAACTGAGGCATCCACCCAAATGTAGCAATTCGCTACAATGGAAACCCAACCGGGTTCCTTGAAACAGCTTCGCAGTTGAAGAAAAATTCTTCCTGGTCCGGGACTCGAACCCGGGACCACCGCCTTTCCGGGGCAGCCGCTCTACCATCTGAGCTAACAAGCCGGCTAGCCCCGGTTAGCCGAGCTAACCCCGGAAAGGCGGTGGTCCCGGTTCGAGTCCCGGACCAGGACAAATTTTTCTTCAGCTGCGAAGCTTTCTTTCGAGGAACCCGGTTGGGTTTCCATTGTAGCAAATTGCTACATTTGGGTGGATGTCTTAGTTTCCCTTTAATTACTTATCTCCACCTAGCAGATTTCCGCTGAACTATTACGTCATAACTGAGACTTGGTACGACGATTGCGGTGATATGCTTTGTCTTGACGGTTACACACTTCTTTTTATTAATCATCAAAATCGACGAGGTAGTAGAGTTTGTATCTTTGAGAAAGATTGTCGGACATATGAACTTTTATCTAAATTTTATTTAATTACTGATGACTTTGAATTTTAGTACATAAAGTGATATCGAAATTGTGGCTGTGATATACCGCCCTCCAGCTGGCGACATCTTGAAATTTCTGAATTTTTGGAGTCATTCATATCAGTGCAAATAAATTTGTCTTGTATGCGGAGGGATTTCCACCTCAACATTTTGGATGACACTCCAAGGGCATGCAATTTTACCTCATGCCTTCACTCAGCTGGTTTCACAAATATAATATCAACGACAACTCGTATCGCAGTATGGAATTCATCGCTATTGGACCAACTAATTATAAATGCTGACACAGTTGTTTCTAACGCGGGTACTATTTCATCAGATATAAGCGGTCATTGTCCAGTGTTCATGCAATATAGTGTCTCACAAGTGCAACAGAAACATCAGCATGAGACTACCATAGTTCATCATATCTCTGATGAGGCGTTGCAGGATTTCAAGCATGCTACTAGTATGTATCACTGGCCTTTCGTTTATGCTATAAGAAACGTTCATGAAGCCTACCTGAAGTTCATAGAAACTTTTACAAATATCTATCT
Source organism: Dermacentor silvarum (assembly GCF_013339745.2). Classification (NCBI taxonomy): domain Eukaryota; kingdom Metazoa; phylum Arthropoda; class Arachnida; order Ixodida; family Ixodidae; genus Dermacentor; species Dermacentor silvarum. The sequence goes on along the minus strand of NC_051162.1, from coordinate 27,819,926 downwards.
GTCTCATTTTCCTTTCATAAGGTTTAAACTGTCAAAGAAAGTTAGAAAATTATGGGTCACACGTGCTCTTAGGCGTATGATAAACATGAAAAATAAGCTATTTCATGCGTTCTTGCAAACTCGGGCGGAAGGTTTATTGAAGGAATATAAAGCACGTAGAAATAAACTTAACAGTGAGCTTCGAAAAGCAAAGATAGCCTATTACGAGAACTTGTTTTCTAGTATCAATACTACAAACCCAGATACTACTTGGAAAGCTATAAACAGTGTTCTGGGACGCAGCAAGGAAGACCTCACGCCAGTTGAAATTACAGTAAACAATCGCGTATTGACCGGTGTAAACCCTGCTAATTGTTTCAATAAACATTTCACTTCCAGTGTAACGCCAGATAATGGTGTATCACTCGCAGATGATTTAATTATTCAAAGTCCTGAAAGCATATTTCTTAATCCCACCGATGAACCAGAAGTTTATAGAACATTTATGAGTCTTAATAATAGTAGTGCATTAGATATAGACAACCTCCAGATAAGACCTATAAAATTTGTTTTAGAGTATGTTGCCCCTGTACTTGTTTATATATTTAATTTAGCAGTAGAGTCCGGAGAATTCCCACGCAAAATGAAGCTCTCTCGGGTGTCCGTTCTGTATAAAGGTGGAGACAAAAACATGCTGGGAAACTATCGCCCAATATCTTTTATACCAGTATTTGCTAAAGGTTTCGAGAAAATGTTGCATTCCCGGTTATCAGATTTTTTCAATAACGCTGATATTATCAGTGATGCCCACTTTGGTTTCCGGACAGGCAGGTCGACGGAGTTAGCTTTGTTAAGGGTCAAGGAATTCATTTTAGAAAACCTCGACAACAAGCTCTATTACATTAGGCTTGTTTATGGATTTCATCAAGGCTTTTGATTCCCTTGACCATAATATACTATTGCATAAGCTAGAAATGTATGGTGCTCGGGGCACTCCTCTGGTTTTAGCTAAATCATATTTAACAGATAGATCAGAATGTCTGGGAAACCATCACTTATCTTCGTTGCCGGTTAATAGAGGTGTCCTTCAAAGAAGCGTACTAGGTCCCCTTCTTTTTAACGCCTTTATAAATGACATTGTAAACATCGACAAAGCTGTGCAATTTACAATATATGCCGATGATGCCATAGTCTTGCTGTCTGGCGAAAATACGGATGAGTTGGCAGAAAGATGTAATCGATTATTAGGTAACAATAAATCGCGGTCACTATCAAATAAACTTAGAATTAACCCCGGGACAACGAAGGTAATAATTTTCAGACCTAGAAACAGGACATGCAACATTAAACAAGATTTTGTGTGTGCAGAACATAAAATCGACATTGTTGATGTACACAAGATCCTTAGTATAACATTTTCATCTCATCTAAGTTGGGAGTCTCACATAAATAATTTATGTAAGCAACTTTCATTAACTACGGGAGTTGTATCGTGGTGCCGCGAAATTCTCCCAACACAAATAAAGGTTAAAATATATCACGCTCTATTTCAATCACACATGAACTACTGCAGTTTGGTTTGGCTTGCTACGACTCAGCGTAATATAAATAGAATACTGCTTTTACCAAAGGAAGCTGTCCGTCGCATTCCCAACATTGGTTATTTATCTCCGACCTCGGAACACTTTCGCACTCACTGATTAGTTAAAATCCAAGATTTGTATGAGTTTCGCATCATGCGTTCATTTTACATCGGCTCTTCTGCGGTGAAACACTTCATTGAGACTACTGCATTTCTGCAGCGTAAGAATTATGATATCAATACTCGAAACGTGGGAGAGTGGCTTATACCCCGTTTTCGTACCGACTATAAACACGAGTCTGAAACATAACCTTCCATCTTTTTTTAAATAAACATAATGACTTAGACAAACCCACAGCAAAAAATATTACCTCAAATATTTCTCAAATTACTAATTATTTTTTCATTCAATTATCTATCAAAACACGGTCTTCAATTATAATGGACTGTGCTTTACAAAACAGGTTACTCAGGTTCCTGACGGTTTATGTATTATTGTTTCATTCTTGTCACTTGCTATCGATATATACCTGATGGTATTTTGTCCTGTGGCAGTTAGTTCTTGTATTAGTGGTGTTATTATTTCTTTCTGTTAGTAAAATAGTGTGTTGTATACGTATTACTGCAGAATTGTGCTTTGTTAGTTTCTTGAAATATTTATTTTGCATTGTAACATAAATGCACTGTTTTCATTTTTTGGTTCTACAAATAAGAGTACATGTTCTCAATGTATAACCGTTTCTACTATCTGCGCAAATACCTTGTTTATTTTCCTGTATGATGCTTTTAAACATCTGTTATCTGTTTACCTGTAACTTGCTGCCACACATGTATGGTCTTGTAGCGCCTCAGCATGCGGCGCCCGTCAAGGAAGAAAAAGTTGGCATTGGACCGCGCGGCAGGTGCAGAGCGAGAATAAAAAAGTAAGTTCGAAAACTCAACGCTGTCGGGGCTGGATCTTTCTCGTGTTAGCTCCCACAGTTAATGGTGACCCGATAAAGAACACGCCACCCCAACCATCCCGCATGGATCCCGCCGGCTCTTCCACCCAGCCTACCGGTCCTGACGCCCAAGAAGACGCCAGACCTAGCAGTGCTGCGGTGGCTGCGATCCAACACGTCAACCTGCCACCATTTTGGCCAAACAACCCCTGCACATGGTTACTGCAGGTCGAGGCACACTTCCGTCTACGGCTAATCACCAGCCAACAGACCAGGTACTGGCATCTGGTGTCCTCCTTACCTCCGGACGTAGCCGAAGACTTCGCAGATATTTTAGCTTCGCCGCACCCGAGCCATCCCTACGACACGTTGAAGGAAGCTATCATTTCCCGCAAGTCCGAGTCTGAACACAGCAGACTCCAACAGCTCATCACGGCCACAGAGCTCGGTGACCGTCGCCCATCCCAGCTCCTGCGAGGCATGCGCCAGTTCATTGGCGGGACCTCCGCCCCTCAAGAGGAGAAGCTGTTGCGTGAGTTGTTTTCTTGCGATAGCAATTATATGGACACTTCAACCGGATTTCTGCCGTCGGCGGCGCCGTCGCCGTCGCCGTGAGGTTCCGTATAGATTCCAAGGGCGATAAAATCGTCGCCGCGCGCCGTATGCGTGAGCGAAAGCGCGCGGGGGACGCGCGCTATCACGGAGGGCGAACTCCGCCGCGCGCTGTCACGGAGAGCGAATGCACGGTGGAAAGCAAACGCGACCGTCGCGCGAAAAGCGGTGGGGGTATGGGAGGGAGGGAGGCGGGGCGGCGCTGTGCTCCGGCACCAAAGGCGTATCTTGCCACGCAATCTCCCACGCGAAAGCAAGAAACGGGAAGAGGGGGGAGGGGGCAGCTTCTCCTCTGCCAACAACTCCTCTGCCCTTTGCCCCGCGGTGCCGGTCGCCCGCACCGTCTCTTATCTCCACACGGCTCTGACCTTTGTATGCGCTGTGCATTCCCCGCTCAGTTTCCGTTGAAGCGATAGACCGCGCGAACATGCGCTTGCTGCCAGCCTTTTGACAGTCGTTCGCTGCGGTCATTCGATGTTATCTATTCACGTTTGCTTGTGTGCGCTGACACCATAATTTAGTTAGTAAGCCAATGTGTCCAAGTTTATGCATCCGATAAAACTACTATCCCTACTCCAAATACCTCTCTACTAATTTGCTATCGCAACCGATGCTTCGCCTTTCGAGCGAAACTGCGACATTTTTCCAGCGCTTACCGCAGAGCATGGTCCCGGTCCTCGTCGCTGCAGGAGATGTCCTAGTAGACACGCTCGCTGAAATGGCTGATCGAGTGGCAGAGTACTCGCGGGCACATAACCTAAACGCCGTGACCCCGTCGCCACCGGCCACCGCTGCAGACCCCGCGCAAGCGAGCATCGAGAACTGTTTGGACGCCCTCGCCAGACGTCTCGTTGACTTCGTACCGGCGCATCGCCGATCTGCATGCAGATTCCAGTTCCACAGTCGCTCCTCGACGTCTCCACGCTCTCCGGGACTTCAGACAATCGACGCGCCACGGGACGGCACGTCCTCAACCATGTGCTGGTACCACCGCCGATTTGGGGCCTTTGCTCGCAAGTGCACTCGCCCGTGCTCCTGGTCGGAAAATGCGACGACCGGCCACTGACGGCGGCAAGTGGTACTGGTCGAAAGTCATGCTGCCTTTTCTATGTTTCCGATAAGATCACTGGCGCTTGCTTCCTCGTCGACACAGGAGCCCAGGTTGGCGTCATACCGGCCTCCTGTGCAGATCGCCGTCGCAACGAACAGACCTGCGCACTCCAAGCGATCAACAACTCTGCCATTCCCACATACGGCCAACGCTCTCTTACACTTGAACTTCGACTACGCCGTACGTTCCGCTGGATTTTCATCCTCGCTGATGTCTCGGAAGCTGTTCTTGGAGCTGACTTCCTCATTTTTTCAACCTTGCAGTGGACATGCATGCTCATCGCCTCATCGATCTCAATACGCGCCTATCCATCAACGGTATACTCTGCACTTCCTCGTCAACGAGACTTCCAGCTCTCGAACCCGCTTCGCCGTATGCAAAAATACTCGCTGACTTCCCCAACATCGCGAAGCCGCACACCAGAGAGTCACCGGTGAAGCATACCGTCACTCACCACATTGTGACCACTGAACCTCCCGTTCTTACGTGGCCTCGTCGACTATCTGGAGAACGCCTCACCATCGCCAGCCGTGAGTTTGAGCACATGCTTGAACTTGGCATTGTGCGGCCTTCCTCCAGCAACTGGGCATCGCCACTCCACATGGTGCCGAATAAAGATCCTGGTGACTGGATACCATGTGGCGATTACCGCGCTCTCAATGCCCACACCTTACCAAACCGCTATCCACTTCCTCACATACAGGATTTCACATCAAATTTGGCTGGTTGCACGATCTTCTATAAGATTGACTTAGTGAAGGCTTACCATCAGATTCCTGTAGAACCTGCTGACATTCCAAAGACGGCCATCACTACCCCATTTGGTCTGTTCGAATATGTAAGGATGCCTCTTGGACTGCGCAACACAGCACAGACTTTTCAGCACACGATCAACGAGGTCACGCAAAGTTGTCATGAGTAAGACGCCGGCGGCGAAACAAACGAAGACAAGGATGACATGATCGGAGCGTTCCGAACGGCGCGAGCGCGCGAGGCGCGTGATCCGAGCTGTCATCGGGGGAGAAGCAAGGCTGAGCGAGCATTATCGACGTGGCTCCGGGCCAGGAAGGTCGCATCGCCAGCTCCGCTCTGGCGACGGGAGACTTGGGGGTCTGGCCGAGTCCGTGACGCTGGCCGTTCAAGGTGTGGCCGTCGACCTCGGCAAGTTCGAGTGAGGCTCCTGGACCGGCTGCAGCCTCTCACGGCAGGACCGGGCACCCCAGAAAGGACCCCTCTTCCACGGCAGACCGGCACGTTCGATGATCCCCGGAACGCCACGTCGGCACCGGAGAAGAGAGATAGACGGAAGCAACGGGCGAGGACGTCGCTAGGCCTAACCCGTCACCTCTCCCGGCCACGTCAGCAACAGCGACCGGGTCAAACAGGCTCCGAAGATGAGCGGGTGAATGAACCGACTTCAATGCAGCAAGGTTCATGCGACGGTCGGCGAAAAGACAACCACATGGAGAAAGATCCCACGAGATTCCCGCCGGGAAGAAACGAGCAACGAGAACAACAGTGACGAACTCAGTAAGAGCGTTCCATTCCAGTAGCGCCACAACAGTAGGCCAGAGTTGCCAGACTTTCGAGTAGAAAACGTCCAGAATTAGTGTAGGCGCAGTTAAGGACATGTTTAGTGTTTATTAATTCCTTAGGTTGTATTTTTGTCAGCATTTATTTATTCATTGTTCAGTGCGTATTTGAGTTTCTGGTTTGAGGTTTTTGAGTTTATGGTGTGATTAAATATCTGCTTGCTGTGTCGCCATGCCTCTTCCCTCTCCATCTCTCATAACACCCGCACGCCCCCGAGATTGGTGACAAAAAACATCACAAAAGTCTCGATTTCGTATTTGCCTACCTTGATGACCTCCTGGTCGCAAGCTCATCGGGCCCTGAGCATGAAGACCACCTGTGCACCCTGTTTCACCGTCTGGATGATTACGGCCTCGCCATTAATCCCAATAAGTGCGACTTCGGCGTCGCTACAATCGAGTTCTTAGGCCACCTTGTCACTCCCCAGGGTATCCAACCGCTCGCCAGCAAAGTGAAGGCCATTGACTGTTGATTTAGTAAATAACGCAAACATGGCTCCTGAATCAATTCACGAATGGTCCCTACAAAACCACCTGGGTTTAAATGTCGCAAAAACGAAAGCTCTGATGTTTCATCCGCGTCATAAGGTGTGCCCCATGCATCCGCTATTTATTAATGGTATATCGCTTGAATACGTTGAGTCCTTCAAAACTCTAGGCGTCTTTTTTTCTGCCACCATGTCATGGGATGCACACGTTGATTTCCTGGTTAAAAAACTTTCACGTACTATTGCGCTCCTGCAGCCAAATTGTTCAGTGTTTCCGGTTAACACAAATCTACTTCTTTATAACGCGCCATTCTCTTCCACTCTGAACTATGGTGCTCCTGTATGGGGCACAACCACAAATGCTAATTTTATGAAATTGTTTTTACTGCAAAAGCGAATTATTAGATTAACTTGTGAGATGGCCTACTTGTCCCATACAGCTGAATTATTTGCGAAATTACGCATAGTAAGGGTTCCATCACTTTACGAAACAAGCTTTTGCGCCACTACAAATTATGCACAAGAAAACAGGACACTTTGCAAAACATATCTTAAGATCAACGCAGTTGCATATAACACACGTAATCCGGAACAGTGGGAGGTAGCATGAAATCGTACTAACTAGGGTAAACAGATGCTTCGATACCAGCTACCTTCACTGTTGAACCGGTTACAACTAAAAAAAATGATGTCGAAATAGCAAACATAACATGGCAAGAGCTTCGTGACTTGTTCTTGCAAATTTTCTGTAACATTACTTGATTTCATTCGACTGTGTATCTGCACCAATCCTTCCAATGTTCTCGCGATTTCTCTATGTTGCTTATTTAATAATTTATTTAATGTAGCTAAAACTGTTTACATCACGTTTCTTTTATACTAATGTTTAACAATCTTCTACCAACATGTACAATTATTCCTGTGTATATATTGTTTTTCATTTTCTCCGACCTTATTCATTTTTTATATTTCTTTTTATCCTACGCACTGTCCGTTGCTGTCATTCTAAGGGGGCTGTCACCCCGTCAAGCTACTCATTGCAGTAGCTTTTTGTGACTGCTCCTCTCTTCCTTGGAAAGACAAATAAAGTAAATCAAATCAAATCAAGACTTTCCACCCCCGACATCAATGAAACGACTCCTCGAATTCCTGGTCCTACTAAACTTACACCGCCGCTTTCTTCCTAAGTGTGCCACTTTCCTAAAGCCCTTGACCGACCTATTAGCCATAAAAAAAGACCCGGCTGCGCCACTGGAATGGACCGACGACGCCGCATCTGCCTTCGCCACTGCCAAAAAGGCTCTGGCAGACGCCACCATGCTCATACACCACGTTCCTGATGCCCCAATTCGTCTTATCACCGATGCATCGAGTGTGGCAGTTGGCGCTGTTATTGAGCAGCACGGATCAGGTTGGCAGCCCCTTGGTTTTTTATCGCAAAAACTCAAACCACCGGAAGTAAAGTACGGTACATTTGCCCGAGAACTCCTTGCGGTGTACCTCGCCATAAAACATTTCCGCCATTTACTGGAGGGCCGCGATTTTTACGTCGTTACAGACCACAAGCCCCTGACGTTTGCCTTCCATCGCAATCACGGCAATTACACTGCCAGGGAGATCCGTCAACAATGCTTTATCACCGAGTTCACCGTGGATCTCAGACACGTCCACGGGCCGGAAAATGCCACCGCTGATGCACTCTCACGCATCGATGCCTTGTCGACCCAGCCACCACTAGACAAGGAAGAGCTAGCAGCTGCCCAGAGCAATGATCCTGAGCTGCATAGTCTTCGCTCTTCATCCACGCCTCTATCTTTCACGGAGTGCCTACTTCCATTTTCTACCTTATTAATAACGTGCGAAAAGTCTACTGGTGTTCCTCAGCCCTTCGTGCCTACAGGTATTCGTCGTGCAATTTTCGATCAATTACACAACGTGAGCCATCCGGGTATTCGTGCGACCCAGAAGCTAGTCACATCTTGTTTCCGTTGGCCAAGCACCAGTGCTGACGTCCGACGCTTGGCGCAAACATGCCTTCAGTGCCAGCGCGTTAAAATTCACCGTCACACGGTCACGGCACCATCCCCCTTTCGGCCTCCCGACGCAAGGTTTTCCCACGTCCATCTCGACAACGTCCGCCCTCTTCCACCATCACAAGGGGCCTGTTACCTACTGACATGTGTGGATCGCTTCACCAGATGGGCGGAAGCGTTTCCCATTTCCGACATTACAGCACCGACAGTGGCGAAGGCTTTCACCAACGGCTGGGTATCACGCTTTGGATGCGCTTTTGCCGTGACCACCGATCGCGGTCGTATATTTCAATCGGCCCTTTTCACCGCACTTGCCAATATCTTGGGCATTGGACACATCCACACAACTGCCTGCTATCCTTCCGCCAATGGCATGGTCGAACGGCTTCATCGACAACTGAAAGCTGCCCTCACTGCTCACCAGCCAAGAGAACGTTGGCTTGATCACCTCCCCTTGGTACTTCTGGGCATCCGATCAACATTGAAGACGGATCTCGGCTGCTCATCAGCCGAACCAGTCTATGGCGCGGCCCTGCGTCTTCCAGGGGAATTCTTTGAGCCGTCGTCACCCCCTTCCACTCATGATGCCTCCACGTACATTCGAGAGCTGCGCACCATGTTTCACGACCTTGCTCCTGTAATTCCTGCCGACCGACACCCCCAGTATGTCTTCGTCAGCCAGGATCTGCATGACAGCAGTCACGTCTTCTTTTAGCGTGACCAAATACTGCCACCACTCACACCGGCCTATGATGACCCATTTCGCGCACTCCATCGTACACCTAAGACGTTCACGCTGGACATCAACGGCCGTGAAGACGTCGTGGCTGCCGATCGACTAAAACCTGCATGTGTTGCCACTCTCGTGTCCGCGGAGCTTCCATCTCCAGTCTGGATGCCAACATCCCAGCATGTCCACTGGGCGACTCCTATGGCTCCCGACGGGGGGAGCCCTGTAGCAACTCAGCATGCGGCACCCGTCAAGGAAGAAGTTGACATTCGACCGCGCAGCAGGTGCAGAGCGAGAATAAAAAAATCAGTTCGAAAAGTCAACGCTGTCAGGGCTTGATCTTTTTCGTGTTAGCTCCGACAATCTCATGGGCCCCATCAAGCCGTATTCTTGCAGCTTCTAGACCAGGAGTCCAACCAGTATATTTTATGGTAAAATAAAGAGAATTGAAAAAATTGAATTGAAATCTAGCTAGGCTCCGTCGCATCTTCCATATTGCAACTTGGCAGCAAAGGAACTCCACAGGGATCAGTACTTCCCCCTTTCCTATTTAACATCTCTCTTATACCGCTAGCTACTACACTTAGCACAACCCCTGGTTTCAGACAATATACGCTGACGATATCACCCTCAGGGCTAATATCGGAAGTGATAGGGAGATAGAGGAAACACGACAAGCAGGAGCAGACCAAGTGTCATGTCATGCGAATCAAATTTGTCTGTAATGCTCCCCCCAAAAGTCACAACTTCTGATTATAAGGGCTCAACCACGAGCAGACACCTCACCCGGACATCAAGGTGATGCTAGATGGCACGTACGTAGAAGGGGTACAGACCCTTAGAATCCTGGGGATGCACGTACAAAACAACGAAAAGAACGTATTCACTCTGAGCAAGAACATAGGATGCGTTATCCAAACAAACAGACTAATTAGGTGGGTAGCAAACAAGCATAAAGGCATGAAGGAAGCGGATCTCAGGCAACTTGTCCAAGCCTTCGTTCTGAGCCGCATAGTGTATTCCCTTCCTTACCTGCACCTCTACGCGGCTGAAAAGAAGAAAATCGATTGCTTAATTAGACAATCATACAAATCAGCCCTTCACCTCCTGAGATACACGGCTAATGAGAAGCTCCTTGAATTGGCAATTCACAATACCCTAGAGGAGCTGGTTGAGGCACACATGCTAGCCCAACTGGAGAGGCTATCCAAAACTCAAGTAGGAAGACACATACTGCAGGATCTGGGGATCCGATATAGATCCACACACACCTCAATATGTAAACTTCCCCTAATATACCGCAGAAATTTAGGGATAGACCCAATACAAAAAACATGCATCCTGAACATCACAAGGACAAAAGGAGAGCAAGAGCTAAAGCTCTACATAAACTCTACTCGGGTATGCAGGATATACTCCAAATCTACGTTATGGAATACCCAAATCGTGATGCCTTCTCTATAGGCATTGTCCACAATCAAACCGGCCCACTCCGCAGCAACAATTAGCATGCATGCAGAGGAAGCAGAAGAGGCAGCTATTACCGGGCGGGTAACGTAACGGGCCCGGCTATACATGGCACCACCACGGAAATCATTTTTAGCGATTCCAAAACCGCAGTTACAAATTTTGCCAGTGGCAAAATCCACAAACTGGCCATGCAAATTCTAAACAAATTTCTATGACCTGATCGCCAGATTCAAATCATCTGGGTCCCGGCACATTCCTCGCATCCAGAAAATTAGGCTGCCCACAATTATGCCCGAGGTTTCGTCAGCCGGGCGGTGGGAGGCCTCGATCTGTGTTCAGCGAGGGATCGCATGGTGACTTTTGACGAAATTACTATGCACTACCGCGAAGGTAGACAAAAATACCCCCCTCCGCATAAATCACTAGATAAACTGCAGCAGGTGACCTGGAGACAGTCGCAGACTGGCTCATTTGCCAACCCTTGCAAGTATTCGCTAATATATCCGGGCTGCTTCTCACCTAAATGAAAGAACTGCGACGCCTATAAAGCGGACCTGACACATATATTCAGCGACTGCCCCGGGCTTCAATCCTAGGGCGGAACTCGAACTTAATAGCACTTCAGACTTGGAGGTAGCGGTGTCCAGCTCGGATCCCGCGGTCCAACTGCGGACCGTCAACTGGGCTTTGGAGGTCAAGGGCTTAAGGCCTCCTTACGCCGCCTATCAGAATAAACCCAGTAATTCAAATAACTCTGCATATGACGAAAATAAAGTTTTGCCTCCTCCTCCTCAAAGGCGAATTGGTAAAACAGTGACTGGTAAGATAAGTTAATTCGTCACGCGGCTGAAATATGGCACTGCGTCCATCCATGATTGCACGCAGGTTCTCAACCGGCCGCCTAGCAGCAGCAGCGCATTACACTGCTTTTTTTTTTTTTACTCCATTTACTCCATCCATGCGCTGCGCTCACGACCGGTCGTGGCTGCGCTTCGGTTAGAGTGTACGAGTATACGGTTGAGTGGGACGAGCGGCTGGGGGAGCGCATATGCTTTGCAGTGAGGCGCCCGACGTGGAAAAAAATGTTACAGTTTCGCCCTAAGGTCGAAGCAATGAATGCGATAGCAACACAGCAATGTCATACGAAGTAAGGTGAGCTGCTTTGGTAGCAATATGAATTGTAGTAAACATGAGCTGATTAAGTAAGCAGGTGTGCTGCGGCGTAAGTAGACCGACATGAAGAGAGACTCGATGACCACGAGAAGGCGCGTGTGAAACGGTGGTGTTGATGAGAAGCGCTTCCCGTGGGCAGCGCGTGCGAAGGGACACACCTGTAGCGCTGCACTGCCGATCCGGGTAGCATTGCATGTGTAGCGTGCGTTGGAAAATGTGGCCCGACTATTACTAACTGAATGAACAAGCGTGGTGTGAGCGCGCACAAACAAACGTGAATAGATCACACTGAATGACTGCAGACAACGACTGTCAAACCGCTGGCAGCAAGCGCATATATACGCCGCAACGGCGAAGGTACGTGCGGTCTATCGCTTGAACGGAAACTGAGCGGCGAATGCACGGCGCATAAAGGTCAGAGCCGTGGGGAGATAAGAGACGGTGCGGGCGAGACGAGCGCGGTTGTTGGCAGAGTAGAATTCCCCCCCCCCCCCCGCTCCCTCCAGCGCTGGCTTCCCGCTTCGTTGCTTGCGCGTGGGAGATTGAGTGCGTTCGCTCTCCGTGATAGCCCGCGTCCCCGCACGCTTCCGCTCGGGCATACGGCGCGCGGCGAAGATTTTATCTATAGGGAACCTCACGGCGACGGCGACGCCGACGGCAGAATTTAGGTTGAAGTGTCCATATAATTGATATCGCAATAATACTGTGGCGGCGCTGCCATAGAAGTAGAGTGGACCGCATCTAGGTCGCGCCGTTGGAAACTGCTGGCGATCGTGCTCGGCAGGGTAATCCGTACAACTTCGCGCGCTGGTATTTGTGTTCAGACGGCTCAAATGGTATTCATAATTGCATATGACATGTATTTATGCCTTAAGAATAAAATCCTTTCATCCTCTTCTTTATTTATTTTTTATTCCGCTCAGTTATCGTTTTCGGTCTCGGGCAGGGCTCGCGCCGGGCTCGGGCCCAAGGTAAGGGGGTGGCGGGCCGGGACTGGCGGGTAACGTGAATTATTTCCGGGCCCGGACCGGGCCCGGGTCTCACCATGAACCTTTTGGTCGGGCTCGGGCTGGCAGCCCAACGTAATAACGGGCCTGGGCCGGGCTGAAACAATCGGCTCGTGCAGTGCTCTAGCGCTTCCTCCCCGCTTTCTGCCCTTGCGCTCGCAAGATTGAGCCGCGATTGTTGGCTGACTCTCGCAAACGTTCACTCGCACATACAGCATATGGCGCGCGGCGACATTATCGTGCTCACACTTTATACGGAACATCACGGTGACGGTGACGGCAGAAATTCGCCTGGAGTGTCCACATAATTGATATCGCAATAAAACTGGTCTGTTGCCTCTAGGCACCGAGGGGAGATGACAAGAGTTCAAGCTGAAAAAGTGGGCTTGTTGGGGCACCAGGAAACAGCCGGCTGTAAATACATTTCTTTTCTTGGTGCAGCTTGCTGCACTTGCAACGGAAGGAACGGGCTGTCAGGCAAAGTGACCGACGGGCATCGACCGACTGTCCGTGACGCTATCAGCTCTACACGGCGCAACGGCGTCGTCGGAGCAGCTTACCGCAGCTTGGAAGGCGCCATCCGGACGAGATGCATTGTCACCTGCACAATATCCCGTTTTCCTGTCTACTTCGCGATGCGCGGTACCGAAAAATGTCTTCTGCGCCCGAGTTCTACCTCAACTGACAGGAGATTCAATATGGTCAGTACCATCACCATTATCTGACTATTTAAAAATCCAGCGGGCTGCTGAACCTTCCAGTGGGCATTTTGGAGCAACATGTATGCAGCCGGCCCTAAATGCGTTCCTTTTCTTTGTGCAGGTTGGTGAAGCTCCTTTCTACTATTGTAAGAAGTCAAAACAATGCGTTTCCGCTGCTCATATACCATGTCCCAGTGCTTTTGCCTAAATGTTCGTGATTGTTTGAATGCAGCCAAATTACTAATCTGTGGTAACGTAGAAGAATCCCCTGCACCTGATGATGTTCTTGGCAATTTTCCACTGGGGTTACCTGTTGCTGTTACAACTATTGTTGCTCATGTTGACTCGCGTCACGAGCAGCTAAGGGCAATGTTTGACGGCAATTACACTAGGCTTGCTTCTGTAGAAGATCGTGTAAATAATTCGGGAGAGGGCCAGACTAATAGCTTGGTGTAAGTGGTTGCAAACAAAGTTCGAGAAAAAAGCGCCGAGATTCGCTGCAGGCTAAGCGATCATGACGACAATGCTCCGTAGAGAGACCCTAATTTTCAACCGCTTTCCTAACTGGTCAAGTGAATCCTGCTTTGAATCGGAAGAAAGAAGTTAAGGCTCTTGGATGCCGTAGTTTAGGTATTCAGATCTCGCCTGCAGGTTATGCATACGTAACTGACAAATTTCAGCCCATAATTGTCTAATTCTGGAGCTTCAAAACAAGAGATACGATTGACCACCTGAAAGGATTAGGCGTAAGCATTAGTGAGGGAACTTTCACAAGGGAACCGATCATTTTAGAAAGAAACTTATCGAATGTGGTAAATCAAGCAAACCAGAGTATTCTTTGCAAGACAACAGACAGTTCATTAACAAAAAAATATGCTTCATCTATTCTCCGCAAGGTGATAGCGTCTACGAACTTCCTCAGATTGCCCATCTTTCAGCCATTTTGTCGAATGTTAATCCGTCACAACACGACAAACTACACAAAAAATAAAATGTTTTAGAGGCGTGCGGCTACTATAGGTAACATATCTTTTGTTTTCACTAACTTAAGTAGCGTTGTTAACAAGCACGAATATTTGTCTTCTATCGTTGATGATTGTGCCACTGATGTGCTCGTATTAACAGAAACCTGGCTTTCAAGTGAAATTGTTGACAGTGAAATTTTACACTGTCGTAATAACTCTTTTTTTAAGATCCCATCGAAGCGGACAAACAGGTGGGGTGTATGGATTTGAATAAAGACGCGTCATTACTGTCAGCCAATTCCAGTCATATCCTCACTCGAAGTTTTGTGCACGTATGTGTGTTCGTTTCGGACGTCAAGAAGTTACCATTTATGCCTGTTATCGCACACCTCACTGTTGCTCTACGTTTTGCAATTCTTTACGTGACATTTTTAATAGCATTCTCAAGAGATACCCAAATTCTTCCAGTCTAGTTTTACGTGACTTCAATTTTCCCAGATACTTCATGGTACAGCAGTCATGGCAGAATTTCTCCGCATACAAATGAAAGCTCGAAATTTGTTAATCTCATGTATGATTTAAACTTGACTCGATTTCGTAAAAAACCTACGCTAACTACTGCCACTTCATCAAACCTGTTACATTTGGTGCTTACATCAACGCCAGATGTGTTTTCAGCATTTACATATTTGCCCGGGCTAAGTGACCATTTTAATGTTCACTTCCTTTGCAACTTCTCTTTTGAGCGAGCACCCCAGCAGAACAACGTGATACGAGATTATGCTAAAACAAACCACGCCGCAATTGACGTCGAAATGCAAATGCAAATCAAACTGGGCCGTTTTGAAAACAAAAATTATCTCGCTAATCGCAAAATATGTGCCTTTGCGCAAAGTACGTTCCATTTTTCGCTCTCCTTGGTTTGCACCACGGCTCAGTCGTCTTTGATACAAGAAAAAACAAATTTACAGAAGTGCATTGTCAAGGATAAAGCGGAATGGTAGGAAGCATACGAAAGCTTTGTCTAGGAGTACGCGAGCGCGCTTAAAGCGGCCATGCGCACGGCTCCGAAGTTTCAGCTATGTCCTGCGATGGATACCATAATCATCGACTATGTTAAAATAACAAAGCTCACAGAGAACATTAGGATATCTGCACAACGGTAGCGTTGGAATAACTGCCCAGTTTTTAGGAGCGAAGCACCTTAGGGCCGAGCCTTGTCCCTCCCTCGCCGTCGTCCGTAGCTCTGGTTTGCATGGAGTCCGCTAGGGGCTCTGCGGTGCACAAGGCAGTTCGTTCCCGACGCGCGCTCTATTTCTCTCTTCTGCCATGGATGATAACGATCGCTTCTGATAACGGCGCGCTCGCTATGGATGAAAAGACGAGAGTGGTTGCTCAACTGCAAGCGGAGTCGAGGGTTCGCAAAGCTGCTGCAGCACGGCGACGCAGACAACAAGCCAACCCGGAGTCTAGGGTGCGGGAAGCTGCAGCAAAACGGCAACGCCGGCAAGCGGACCCGGAGCTGAGGGCTCGCGAAGCTGCAACAGCACGGCGGCGCCGGCATACGGACCCGGACCTGAGGATTCGCAAAGCTGCAGCAGTACGGCAACGCCGGCAAGCGGACCCGGAGCTTAGGGCCCGCGAAGCTCGCGCTTGAACCGAGCATCGGCGCCACCAACCTCAGGTAGAGAACGCTTCTGGCGTTTTGCCGCCGCTTCCCGCGCTCTCGCCGCCTCTGGGTCCGCTTGCCGGCGTCTCCGTGCTGCTGCACTGATCACAAGCCAGTCTTAATGAAGGGAAAACTAAGACCGCACCTCAATACCATATACGACCAATAAAACAACATTGTGTATACTGTACACATGTGTTGTCACTCATTTGCATGTCCGAGTGGGCAATGTACGGGGGATTCACGGTTACCCGAATGATCCCCCACTCATCATCATTCACTTCGTGGATATGCGGTGTTTTTTTTAATGCACTGTGTGATGTGTTTTGTCACCAATCTCGGGGCCGTGCAGGTGTTAGAGGAGATGGAGAAGGCAGGCGCATGGCAACACAGCAAAAGGATTTTTAATTACGCACGAACTCAAGACCCGAACGAAAGGAAACAAAAATAAACAAGCACACTAAAACACACCGCGGGGACAATACTAACGAAGTTACAACCTAAAGCCTAATATACTAAGAATGTTCCTATTTGTGCCTACACTCGTCTGTGGCGGCTAATCCACCAAAGTCAGGCAACCTTGTATTAACGCCGAGACGCTGCGAATAAGAGTCACCTTGTTGTGTTCGTCGTTCCACGTTTGTCCCAGTCCGAAGCTCGTCGGCCCTTTCTCTCCGAATTCAGCGCTCTTGTCGATTCTGCAGACGTCTGTGCCTCGCTGTAGTCGCGTCGTCTCTTTTGTCGGTGTTTAGCTCATTAGTGCTCCGTCGGTGGCGAGCTCACCAGCTCGTCATTGATGGCGTTCGCCGTAGCTTAGGCCCACCTGCCTAGGCCTAGCGTCGGGATGCGTCGCAACTTCTTTAGGAGTGCCGACTTGGCGTCCCGAGGAGATTCGAACGTGCCGGTCTGCCGCAGAAGGGGGATCCTCTCTGGGGTGCCTGGTCCTGCCGTGAGAAGCTGCAGCCCGTCCAGGAGCCTCGCCCGAACTTGCCGAGGTCGACGGCCACGCCTTGGACGGCCAGCGTCGCGGACTCAACCAGACCCCCAAGTCTCCTGTCGCCAGAACATAGCTGGAGATGCGACCTTCCTGACCCGGTGCCACGTAGAAACTCAACGGACAGCGCCGTTCATCCCTCGACTATGCCTCGGTGTATGCGCCTCGCGCGCTCGCGCCATTCGGAACCCCGTGTTTCTCGTGCTCCTTTTCTTTTTCGCGCCACCGGCGGCCTCTTACATATGACATGGGTCCCCTTTTTGAGAGTTTTTTTCCCAAAAAACTGCTTACTCCTGATCTGTGGGGGGAGGGGGTGACGTTCGGGTGATGACTGTGACTCCTCGTAGTGACATTGGTGCTGGTTCGTGTGAAGACTTGAGGCACTACACAACACCACCACACACTTCACCGCACAATTCACCAGTTGCACTGTTCACCACGTTCAAGAGTTCACTTTGTGCACATTTCACCTATGTATTCACCTTAGTCCCATCCGCGTTATATTTCACAGTCTCAATTGTCAATCGCCCTACTCATGAAGTCCGCTCCCACATTCTGTCTGCCTTTGATATATTGTATATGGAAGCAATACTCTTGCAAGGTGAGGCTCCATCTCATTAGCCTACCATTTGTCAGTTTAGCTTTGCTCAAAAACTGTAGTGGTTGGTGATCTGTTTGCACCCGAAATTGTTTGCCGAATAGATATATGTGAAACTTTTTCACAGCCCAAACGAGAGCTAGGCATTCCTTTTCTACTGTAGAATAATTTTGCTGAGCCTTATTTAGTCGCCTACTAGCAAAAAACACGGGATGGAGTTTTTCTTCTTTCTCTTGCAAAAGTACTGCTCCTAACGCTTTGTCTGATGCGTCTGTGCGAAGCACGAACTCTTTCTGTGTATCCGGTGCTAGAAGAACCGGCGGATGTGCCAAACTGTTCTTTAACATCTCAAAGGCCTTCTGATGTCTATCTTCCCATTCTACTATGTTGCTCGCTCCCTTTGTTAATTCTACCAGAGGACCTGCCACTTCCGCGTAATGTGGGATGAATTCTCTATAGAACCCTGTCAAACCTAGAAACGATTGCACCTGTTTCTTAGTCCGTGGTCTGCATACCGCTTGAATCTTCTCCAGCGTATCCTCCCTGGGTTCAACCATGTCCATTCCTAACTTGTGCCCTAAGAATTCTACAGCAGCATAACCTAACTCACATTTGGTGGGTTTGATTGTCAATCCTGCATCCTTGATTCTTATTAATAGCTGTTCCAGGGCTAGTAAATGTTCTTCCCACGTGTCTGTGGCAACTAAGATGTCGTCAATATAGTGCTCGACATGCGGCACACCATCCAACACTTGTCTCATCAACCTCGTAAACACAGCTGCTGCAGTTTTCAATCCGAACGGCATATATCTAAATTGAAATAATGCTTTCGAACATGAGAATGCAGTTTTCCTTTTGGATGTTTCCTCCATTGGTATTTGCCAATACCCTTTTGCCAGGTCGAGCTTTGAGAAATATTTCTTCTTAGCTACCCTAGCCACCACTACATCTATTCTGGGTATTGGTTCCGCGTCAGTTTCTAGCACGTTATTCAGGCGTCTGAAATACACGCATACCCTGTTGGAGCCATCTGCTTTTTTAACCACCACTAGAGGTGCGTTATAGGGAGAGTTTGCCCTTTCAGTGATACCTTGTTTCAGCATCTCTTCAACCTCCCTCTCTATGGTTTCCTGCATTGCCAGCGGTAGAGGGTATTGTTTTACATGTACTGGCTCTTCTGTTGAACACTGTAGCTCGCACTGTACTACATTCGTCCGCCCCGGTAAATCTGAAAACACTACTTCAACGTTGTGTATTGGCGCTTTCAGCTCTTTTGTTTGTTTATTTGTTAGGGCTGGATTTAACTTGACGCTCTCCACACCCATAGTCTTCTTATCAACATACGTTGGTACCTCGCCATGGTCATTCTCCTCCGCGATTACCATACAAACTCTAGCTCCTGCGTCATCCTCCCCTTTTCCGGTTTCTTCTCTATCTTCATATTTCTTCAACATGTTAATATTGCTACACGCGTGTGGTATTTGGTTGTTTGAACGAGGCGCGCGGGCGCCTTGACGAAGAAGATGAACTGCTCTGGGCTCTCGAGCTATCGGCTGATCTGGCCAGCGCTGCAGCTATCTTTTGTAAATATACTCGTAAATAGTCTCCTGTCCTTAATTCTTCGTTCGCGTAACATTTTGGTGGAGCGTGCCGTTCCCCGTCCTCACCACGGAGCTCCGCAGCGGCCGCACCGTCCAGCTTTCCGCCATGGCTCCCGGTGACGACCACTCGTCTGCTGCTACTACTGCAACTCCAACCATAACGTACGTCACGGTTGCCACTCCCCGCGATCCTGGCTTATTCTCCGGCCAAGATAATGTTGACGTTGATGACTGGCTACGCATGTATGAGCTTGTTAGCCGCAACAACCACTGGGACCCTACCATAATGCTAGCTAATGTCCTCTTCTACTTGGGCGGAACACCTCGTGTCTGGTTCCGGACACACGAGGAGGCGATCTCTAGCTGGGACGCTTTCAAGGAGAAGCTCCGCGACCTCTTTGGCAATCCGACCGGTCGGCAGCAGGCTGCGAGAAAAGAGCTTGCTACACGAGTACAGTCTGCCACTGAATCGTATGTCTCGTACATACAAGACGTTCTAGCTCTTTGCCGGAAGGTCGACGAGAACATGGTCGAAGTTGACAAGGTTGGCCACGTTCTCAAGGGGATCGCGGACGACGCCTTCAACTTGTTGATCTTCAACAATGTGTCTACCATCGACGTCATTGTCAAGGAATGCCGCCGCTTTGAGCTCGCCAAAAGCCGTCGCGTCATTCCACAGTTCTCCCGGCTCCCTAACACGGCTGCGACGTCGTCCTGCGTCGCCCTTACCGCTTCACCCCCCTCCAATGAGACCGTCACGCGTATTGTTCGCCGCGAGCTCGAGGCTGCCCGTCCTGCCACGTTCCTTCCGCGCCCGCTTGACCCCACCATTGACCAACCAGCCCCAGCGATCTCCCTCATTCAGGAGGTTGTGCGGCAAGAGTTTGCCAACCTCGGTTTTCCTGCTGCCTGCTCCATCTCTCGAGCTGACGCCCGACTGGTGCCGACAGCTGCGCCTCCCAGTGATCTGTATTCCCGTCCCAGATACCGCAACCCTTCAGAGTGGAGAACTCCGGACGACAAGCCCATTTGCTTTCGTTGCCACCGCATTGGCCACGTCGCTCGCCACTGCCGCACCTCCTGGACATCGCCGTATTCGAGCTACTTTTCCCCGCCTCCTCGCCCATTTGCCGACCCTCGCCCCTACTCGCCTCGTCGTATGCCTACTAGCTCTCACGTATCCGTCGATGACAGTCGTCCCACTCGCTCGCCGTCACCTCAGCGCCGTCGGTCCCCGTCGCCCCAGCCACGCCGCTATTCGTCGCCTACCAATTATGGACCCTCCCGGACGGAAAACTAGGCCATGCAGCTCTTGGAGGTGGTGCTGCATCACGTTCGTCCTGTCCAAATCCTCCGTTGACGCTCCTCACGAACACGAACCTAATTGAAGTAGATGGAGATGGTGTCCCATTGACGGCATTGATTGATACTGGAGCCCAAGTGTCCATAATGAGCGCTAACCTATGTCGTCGCCTCAAAAACGTTCTTACGCCTGCCGTCACTCGAGCCGTCCGCGTCGCCAATGGCGCCACTGTTGCCGTCTGTGGTATGTGCACTGCTCGCGTAGGAATTGCTGGCCGCCAAGTTCCCGTCCTGTTCTCCGTGCTGACCCGTTGCCCTCATGACCTAATCTTCGGGCTCGAATTTCTGACGACGCATTCTGCCCTCATCGACTGTTCCACCGGTACGCTGTGCCTCGAGCTTCCTCTTGTTTCCGACGTCCGCCCCGAACAACCGCACACCCTATGCACTACATCGTTTGTTCGGTTACCTCCAAAAGCCCTAACCTTCGTCGAATTGGCCTCACCGGCAACCGTGCCTGATGGCGACTATGTCGTCGCCCCTATTCGTGATGTCCTCCTGGCGCGCGACATCTCTGTGCCACACTCCGTCGTTACCCTTGCCGCTAATCGGATGTGTCTCCCCGTTGTCAATTTTGGTTTGACGAAGCAAGTGTTACCTGAAGGCATAGCGGTGGCCACGCTCCGGTCAGTGACAGACGACCACGTCACTGCTTTTGCAGCCGACGCGTCTCCAGATCCTCCTGATAACCCGCAGGATGCCTTGAACCTCGACGGCCCATTACGTCCCATGGTGGCTCCGGACCTCGCCCCTGGCCAAGCAGCCGCCCTATGTCGCCTTTTGCTTTCTTATCGCGACATATTTGACACTCACAATCGCCCACTTGGTCAGACGTCCCTTGTTAAGCATCGGATAAACACTGGTGATGCTGTTCCCATTCATCGCCGACCGTATCGCGTGTCCACGGCAGAGCGGCAAGTTATTCAGCAGGAAGTCACCAAGATGCTCGCCAAAGGCATTGTTGAGCCCTCGTCGAGCCCTTGGGCATCGCCGGTGGTGCTCGTCAAAAAGAAAGATGGCACGTGGCGTTTCTGTGTCGATTACCGCCACCTAAACCGAATCACTAAAAAGGACGTTTACCCGTTACCACGAATTGACGACGCTCTTGATTGTCTTCACGGTGCCAAATACTTTTCGTCCATTGACCTTCGATCTGGTTATTGGCAAATTTCCGTCGATGACCAAGACAAAGAAAAGACCGCTTTCGTCACTCCAGATGGCCTCTACCAATTTAAGGTTATGCCGTTTGGTTTATGCAATGCCCCCGCCACGTTCGAACGGATGATGGACTCTCTGCTTCAAGGTTTCAAATGGTCAACTTGCCTTTGTTACCTCGACGACGTCCTTGTGTTTTCTCCTACGTTTGAGACGCACCTTGAGCGCGTCGCAGCTATCCTTGACGTCTTCCGCAAGGCTGGGCTCCAATTAAACTCATCGAAGTGCCACTTCGGGCGCCGACAGATTACAGTGCTCGGCCATCTCGTCGATGCTTCCGGAGTACAACCCGACCCGGAGAAGGTTCGAGCAGTAACAGCGTTTCCTGTACCTCAGTCTGTCAAAGACGTCCGGAGTTTTGTGGGGCTCTGCTCTTATTTCAGACGGTTTGTGAAGGATTTCGCAGCAATCGCTCGACCACTCACTGAACTTCTGAAGAAAGACGTGCCTTTTACGTGGGGTTCCCTTCAGGCTGCCGCATTTTCACGCCTTATCACGATTCTGACCAATCCACCGATCTTGGCCCACTTTGACCCGTCCGCACCTACAGAGGTCCGAACCGATGCCAGTGGTTATGGGATCGGCGCAGTCTTAGCGCAACGACAACACGGACACGACCGCGTTATAGCCTACGCTAGCCGGCTCCTGACAACTGCAGAGCGCAACTATTCGATTACCGAGCGCGAATGTCTTGCTCTCGTCTGGGCTGTTTCAAAGTTCCGCCCATATTTATATGGCAAGCCCTTCTCAGTACTCACAGACCATCATGCGCTGTGTTGGCTTTCGTCGCTCAAGGATCCTACTGGTAGGCTCGGTCGTTGGGCTCTCCGACTACAAGAATATCCCTACACAGTGACGTACAAGTCGGGACGCCAACACCAGGACGCAGATTGCCTCTCTCGCTACCCAGTCCAAGACCCGTCCTCTACGTCTGATACTGACACCGACGCCTGCGTTCTCTCTGTTTTTCCACTGGTCCATGTCGCCGACGAGCAGCGCCGTGACCCGTCCTTGCGTGTCATCATTGACCGCCTGGAATCGCCACTTGCCGACAGTTCCCTTCGCTTATTCACACTTCAAGATGGCGTACTCTACCGCCACAACGTTCACCCCGACGGCCCAGCATGACTCCTTGTGATCCCTAAACACCTTCGCTCGGCTGTTCTCCGCGAACTTCACGACCTCCCCACTGCCGGTCACCTCGGTGTGTCACGTACCTACGACCGGATCCGCCGACGCTTCTTTTGGCCAGGGCTTGCTCGCTCCGTTCGAAGATACGTAGCTGCGTGTGAGAAATGCCAGCGACGCCAGACACCGTCGACGCTCCCTGCTGGGTACCTTCAACCAATTGACATTCCCGCGGAACCATTCTTTCGGGTTGGTTTAGATTTACTTGGTCCTTTTCCTCTTTCTACATCTGGGAACAGGTGGATCGCTGTGGCCACAGATTACGCCACGCGCTACGCCATCACCCGAGCGCTCCCTACCAGCTGTGCCACAGATGTTGCCGATTTTCTTCTACGCGACGTGATTTTATTACATGGAGCTCCGCGACAACTTCTCACAGACCGTGGCCGGACTTTCCTGTCAAAAGTTATCGCGGACATCCTGCAGTCCTGTGCCACGAGGCACAAGCTATCCACGTCATACCATCCGCAAACGAATGGCCTCACGGAGCGTCTTAATCGCACTCTCACAGACATGCTCGCGAAGTATGTGTCTTCCGACCACACTGACTGGGACCTCGCTCTACCGTTTGTCACCTTTGCGTATAATTCCTCGCGCCACGACACAGCCGGTTATTCACCATTTTTCCTTCTGTTCGGCCGAGAACCAGCACTGCCCCTCGACACAAGCATCCCTGTTCACGCAGCACCTACCAGTGAATATGCACTTGACGCCGTGGCCCGCGCTGCCCACGCAAGGGAAATTGCCCGTGGCCGCCTTCTGCACTCCCAAGAGAGTCAACGGCGTTTGTACGACCAGCGACACCGTGACGTGCACTTCCCGCCTGGTTCTTTGGTGCTTCTATGGTCTCCGTCGCGTCAGGTCGGCCTGTCAGAAAAACTGCTGTCTCGTTACACAGGCCCCTACCGAGTGATTCGTGCCGTGACTCCCGTCACCTACGAGATCGCCCCTGACGCCCCATCTGCTTCCCAGTCCAGTGATATCGTGCACGTTACACGACTGAAGCTGTATCACCCTCCCAGTGATGACATTTAGACGCTCCGGGACGTCGCTTCTGCCGCCGGGGGATTATGCTACACGCGTGTGGTATTTGGTTGTTTGAACGAGGCGCGCGGGCGCCTAGACGAAGAAGACGAACTGCTCTGGGCTCTCGAGCTATCGGCTGATCTGGCCAGCGCTGCAGCTATCTTTTGTAAATATACTCGTAAATAGTCTCCTGTCCTTAATTCTTCGTTCGCGTAACAATATGAAACACCTTTCTGTCACCCTGCACCTCAATTTCATAATACAACTCATTCTTCTTCTGCGTCACCATGAAAGGTCCCTTCCACTGCATCAAAATTTTATTATGGTCTGTGGGGAGCAGCACTAACACCTTATCTCCCGCTTCTAATCTCCTAGACACTGTTTTGCGGTCATAATATTTCTTCTGAGTTTGTTTAGCCTGCGCTAACTTCTCATGGGCCAACTTACACGTCTCCTCCAACCTGTTCCTCAGCTCCAATACATAGGTATAGGTCGTTTTTTCCTCACTACCCAGTTCTTCTTTAGTCCACAACTCCTTGAGAATAGTCGTCGGCCCTCTGACTGCTCTGCCATAAATCATCTCGAATGGAGAAAACCCTATGCTGGCTTGTGGTACCTCTCGGTACGCGAACAAGAGCGCTGGCAAGTATCTATCCCAGTCTTTTGGCCTCTCCTGACACATCCTCCTGATCATTGTTTTCAATGTCCCGTTAAACCTTTCCACTAACCCATTGGCCATTGGATGGTACGGGGTAGTTAGCTTTTGATCTATGGATAGCAGCCTGTTTATGTCTTTCATAACTTCCGATGTAAAGTTAGAGCCCCTGTCACTTAAAATCTCCTTTATAACGCCGTACCGGGAAAACATCCCTAACAATGCTTCGGCCACCTGAATCGTGTCTACCGTCTTAAGTGCTACCGCGTCAGGATACCTAGCGGCAACATCCACGAACGTGAGCACATATCTGTTACCTTTCCCGGATGTGGGACTAATGGGTCCTACAATATCAATCGCTACACGGTGGAATGGTAGCTGAACAATAGGCATCTTTCCTAACGGTGCCTTTCCTACACGACCCTTCGCCACCGTCCTTTGACATATATCACAGGACCTGACGTATCTGTTCACGTCGCTCTGTACTCCAATCCAGAAGAACTCCTCTGTAATTCTCGCCAACGTGCTCCCTATCCCTTGATGTCCTGCCATCACACTGTCATGTCCTATCGTCATTACTGTTTCTCGCAGTTCCTTTGGGACCGTTAACTGCTGAGCCTCTCTTCCTGAATTGAACACACACCTCCGGTATAATAAGTCGTTCTTCTTGAAAAACTCCGCCACGTTTCGACTTCTTTGTCTTCGTACTACTTCCCCTATCTTCTGTACGCACTTCTGCAATGATTCGTCTTTCTCCTGTAATTCCTTGAACTCAGCCACCGTTATGCTCAACCCTTTAATGTTCGTGACCGGTAATGGTTTTAAGGGTTTAGTACTCTTACTCCTGGCTCGCGTTTGTACTGCCGCTGCTACCTCTACCTCAGGTGACTCCTCTTCTAGCGTTTCTGGCTTTTCTCTCTTCTCTAAATCTTCTGTCCTCTTACAGTTAGGGTCTGGGTCATCCGCCCTTCTCACCCCTAATACATTCCCCAAAACCAAGTCAAACAGAGGATCTTCTACACACCTAGCTGTGACCAATCCCGTAAAAAATGGTGTTGAAACTTGAATTTGCGCCTCTGGCAAATACTTAACGGACCTGTCCGCCAAAATGACTGGTTTGAAATAGCCGGTCATGTTCTCTGACGGCACCAGACTTTCCCTAACCAATACTGTGTTCGCCCCCGTGTCTCTCAAAACTGTGGCCCTGCGTTCTTGAACTTCTCCCTCCACCACGGGCATGTTCTTTTCTCTCGGCTCACCCTCTTTACCTTTCATCATACATGCAGCTTTGTCTGCGTATCCTGATCTGCATTCGTGCGCTCCATGCCCTCTCTTTTGACATAGCTGGCAAACCAATGGTGGACCACGTCTATTATCCTTCGCCCGACAGTTCATTGCTATATGTCCCAGCCGGTTACAAAGAAAACATCTTTGGGGCGTCCGTTGCCTGTTCATTGGACCCCGATTCCTCGTCTCACCTGCAGCTGCCATCGGCGCATCCTTGCCACTCTTTCCTAAATTCCTTAGACCCTGCGCCTCTACAAACTGATCTCAGTGCGCTGCCATCTCCTCCACTGTTTTTTCATATGTCTTGTTGGCCTCCGACAACTCCATCCATCTCTCAAAGTAGTTTGTTAATCTACATGCAAACTGTTTTCCAGTTTCCGCGTCTTCCGGCTTGCATGACCTGAACTTTTCGCGGAAACCCTCAGCGGTTAGCCGGAATCTTTGCAATAAAGTGTTTTTTTTTACTTTGTCGTAGTCTAGAATCTCTTCGACGGGCATCCGTCCGAACACACTCAAAGCCTCACCAACTAGACACAGGCTTAAGGCGCTAGCCCACTCGTTCCTTGCCCAGCCTTGCCCGACCGCTATTCTTTCAAAACGATGCAAGTACGCATCTAAATCGTCCCTACGCTCATCAAAAGGAGCCATTAATTTCCTAGGGCAAACTTGCTTTGGTCTGGGCGAAGTTGAGTTGGATGACGCCGATCCGGGTGAACTTGTGCCGTCACGAGAACCTGCGCCCATCTCCGCTATTCTAATCTTTAATTCTAAAATTTCTTTCTCGCTTTTGTGCTGTTCGCGCACTCGTTCATGTTCCTCGCGTGCTCGTTCGTGCCTCTGACGCTCTCGTTCGTGCTCCTTCTCTTTCTCTTGACGAGTATATTAAAAAAAGTCATTGTCTCGTCCTTAGACCAGTTTAAATCCTTGGCTATTGCCGCCAAACGTTCCCACTCCATCTTTGCTACTCCCGAGTATCGGTGACTGGGCTAAGATAGAATCCTGGAACGGATCCTGGCAGGCTCGCCAATTGTGATGTGTTTTGTCACCAATCTCGGGGCCGTGCAGGTGTTAGAGGAGATGGAGAAGGCAGGCGCATGGCAACACAGCAAAAGGACTTTTAATTACGCACGAACCCAAGACCCGAACGAAAGGAAACAAAAATAAACAAGCACACTAAAACACACCGCGGGGACAATACTAACGAAGTTACAACCTAAAGCCTAATATACTAAGAATGTTCCTATTTGTGCCTACACTCGTCTGTGGCGGCTAATCCACCAAAGTCAGGCAACCTAGTATTAACGCCGAGACGCTGCGAATAAGTGTCACTTTGTTGTGTTCGTCGTTGCATGTTTGTCCGAGTCCGAAGCTCGTCGACCCTTTCTCTCCGAATTCAGCGCTCTTGTCGATTCTGCAGACGTCTGTGCCTCGCTGTAGTCGCGTCGTCTCTTTTGTCGGTGTTTAGCTCATCAGTGCTCCGTCGGTGGTGAGCTCATCAGCTCGTCATTGATGGCGTTCGCCATAGCTTAGGCCCACCTGCCTAGGCCTAGCGTCGGGATGCGTCGCAACTTCTTCAGGAGTGCCGACGTGGCGTCCCGAGGAGATTCGAACGTGCCGGTCTGCCGCAGAAGGGGGATCCTCTCTGGGGTGCCTGGTCCTGCCGTGAGAAGCTGCAGCCCGTCCAGGAGCCTCGCCCGAACTTGCCGAGGTCGACGGCCACGCCTTGGACGGCCAGCGTCGCGGACTCAACCAGAACCCCAAGTCTCCCGTCGCCAGAACATAGCTGGAGATGCGACCTTCCTGACCCGGTGCCACGTAGAAACTCAACGGACAGCGCCGTTCATCCCTCGACTATGCCTCGGTTCGTGCGCCTCGCGCGCTCGCGCCGTTCGGAACCCCGTGTTTCTCGTGCTCCTTTTCTTTTTCGCGCCACCGGCGGCCTCTTACATATGACACACTGTAGTCTATTCATCTGTCAGTTTAAGCTTTTTTAGCAGTCTTCAGATTGTGGTGTCCTGCCCCTCGACTTGAACGTGGTGCCTATTACAAAACAGGGTAAGCCTTCGTGTCTTATCAACTACAGACCCATTACACTTACCAGCATTTCCTGCAAGCTTCTCGAGCACATCATTTATTTCAATCTCGTACTATTTCTTGAATCTAACAACTTTTTCAGTCAATATAAATATGGTCTTGGAAAGCACTTCTCGTGTGAAACGGAACTAGTTATGTTTACTGATGATTTATTTGTTCTTAATTCTAGGCCGATGTTCTTGCATTTATTGCATTATTTTAGATTTCGAAAACGCCTTTGACACAGTGTGCCACCATATATATCCTTATCATTAAATTGAGTAAACTTAATATTGACCCCTATTTATTTACCTGGATTGAATGCTTTCACCGTAATCGAACTTGGTACGCATCTACTAACACTGTTTCACCAACCTGTATTGTATATTTTGATGTGCCGCAAGGCTCAGTGCTAGGGCCTTTGTTATTTCTGATTTATATTAATGACCTACCGAACGAATTAACATTTAACATCCGGATTTCCGCTTATGAAAGTTCTATTTATCGTCGAATAACCAGCCCAGACCTTCACAATACCTCTTCGTGGTGTAATCAATGGGTAACGAAACTAAACGTCAGTAAATGTAAAATGATGACATTTTCTCGCCATAGTGCTGTTTCCATATCTCTTTACAAGGTTAACAGCTCTATTCTTTTCTCTGTCACATCCTATAAATGTCTACGCGTTCATATTACTAATAATCTGTCATGGCAAACCCACATCAAATATGTGACTAATTCTGCTAACCGAACACTTGCCTTTCTATGTCGGATTTTCTTTCGCGTCCTCACTTCCCTCAAGCTCACATTGTATAAAACAGTGGTAAGAATAAAACTATAGTACGCTTCATCAATTTCGGTTCCGTCTACTGCATAACTAACATACTTAATCGAAACCATTCAAAACCGGTCCGCACATTTTATTGTATGTAATTATTCCCGCAGTGCAAGTAAATCAGCCATGAAAACATGCCTTGATATGCCAGACCTTTCATCAAGAAAGAAACTCACCCCGTTATCTTTTTCATAAAACTTATTCCACTAATCCTGAATTAAAACGTGACCTTCTTATACCACCTGGTTATGTACCTCGGCGAGTCGACCACAACGCCAAGATACAAGTGTCAAGTTGCCGTACAAACCTTGTGTACCATTCATTTCAGCCGAAGACACCAGCTGAATGTAACCACCTCCCCGCCTCGTTCGCCAGCAATCCTGATCATTGTTTTCATGCTGCTTTATGTAGCATTGAATAAAATATGCAAAACCACTCCTCTCTGTAACCTTCGTTTGGAATGCGCCAGCACTGCTTCGCTTTCCTTATCAAAGCAATGTAATTTGTTCCTACCACTTAACATGTGCATGCCTTCTATGATTCCCTTGGCCCAAAAGTGATGCTGCCTTATTTCCAATATAGTTAACATCCTTGTTCCATCGTAAGTCAGAAATATAAAAGACGCCTACATGTTTAAATTCCTTGCTTATGTTTAGACTGAGCACAATGGTCACACGTACCGTTGTGCAGGGTAGAGGAGCACAGGCTCGTATTTGGTGATTTTGGCAGTGCGGGCTGTGGAGAAGGCGTCGGGTCTGTTATCGAATGGACAACAGACGTCCAGTACGATCGACAACTCGCCGCGAGCCAGGACGAGGTCCAGGCTAAGGTTGGTGCTGCCGATTGGTCGGTTCTCGTGCGTGATGGTAAACCGGTTTCGGCATGCAGTACGTAGACGAGTCATGATGTTGTTGTGGCGGGCCGTGTACATAGGAATTGCGTAATCAAAAATTACAGCAGGCATACGTGAATATCTTGGCAAATATCTACAAGGATTGCGCTGCAACCTTGGTTCTCCTCAAGTAAAGTAGAAAGGGCGGCACACAGGTCGGTGCTCGTGAGTGATGGTAAGCAGATTCCGGCGTGCAGTGCGTAGACGAGTCACGAGTTGTGGCTCGTCTTCAACCTCTTAATCTGGTGTGATGACATGTTCCTCTGGTGTGAGTCGTTAAACTGAGGCAGAGCCTCAGTTCAGGAAATACGAAGCTATTTTTTCCCAAAAGAAAGTTAATGTTCATTGCAAGAAAAAAAAAACAATAGAACACTAAAGAGCACACAGAAAGTAGACAAAAAAGTACAACTAGCCACGTTAGTCTACGCGAGAAGTTCAAACGACTCTCAGTCCAGAACAACTAAAGAAAAAAAAACTCAATCATCGAAACTCTTATTTACTCGGGCAGTGCGTTGAGAGCATGCACTGGCACTTGCGATGGCGGCGGTAGTGGTGTGGCGGGAAGTGGCACCCGAGGGAAGCGGGCGCACGGTAGAGCCAGCCCCAGATGTAAGAGACCAAGGCTGTCGGAGTCGAAGGCCGTCCATGTGCGACCGCTACAGCTGAGCGGCGCACGTACTGGTTCCTTGGCTCGCGGTTCCGCCCTGGCGCCTCTCACCAGCGTCGCTCCAGCCCTCTGATCACATCCAGGTGACCTCTGCTCTCCGCACGGCGGCTCAGGGTGAGCAAAAGGAACAGGAATGCTAACAGCAGCAGGTGTTGCAGGAATAGCCGAGCCCTACACTCGGTGGATCTCTCCAGCGACAGCCGGGGTCGTCTGGTTCTATTGAGGCTCTCGGGTTCGTGTCTGGACACCGACGACACCGACCTCGACACCAGCGATCTTCGAACCACTGTCTCCGAGCGATACCTTCTTCCAGCGTTCCAGTCTCTCCCCTTCTCTCTGTTCGTTCCTCGTACCCATGGTTTCTTGCCCACCACTGATTGGTTGATACTATTTCTCCCTCGTCCGGCCGCTCGTGCCACCACCCGCCAACATCACCTTCTTTGTCGGCCACTCGATGGTGGTTGGAACTGCCGCTCTTCCGCAGTGTTTTGTCGCTCTCCACTCAATCATGACAACTGGGAAGGCTTAGGAGCGAGGATCAACGGCGAATATCTCAGCAACCTACGGTTTTCAGATCACAGTGAAAGCGCACGAGGGTGAGCCGACGATGGCCGACCAACTGTTATGTTAGCAGTTATTCGGGTGTGTGCGTCACCGATTATACAGCCGAAAAATTACAACCCTTACTTCGTACAGCTGTGCGATAATTTGCCGATAAAGCTAACATACGGCCATATATTCGGCCACGCGCACCCGATTAACTGGTAACATAACAGTTAATCGGCCTTCGTAGGCTCACCCTCGCACGCTTTCGCTGTCATCTGCAAACCGTAGGTTGCTGAGATATTCGCCGTTGATCCTCACTCCTAAGCCTTCCCAGTCTAAGAGTTTGAATACATCTTCTAAGCATGCAGTGAATAGCATTGGAGCGATTGTGTCTCCTTGCCTGACCCCCTTCTTAATAGGTATCCTTCTACTTTTCTTGTGTAGAACCAAGGTTGCTGTGCAAACCTTCTCGATATTCGCTGATATCCACGTATGCCTCCTGTACTTCTTGATTACGCAATACCTATCAGAAAAGTGTACAATCATTGCATTCTACCGGTGCTAACATATGGGGCAGAAACTTGTAGGTTAAGAAAGACGCTCGACAGCAAGTTAAGGACTGCACGAAGAGCGATGGAACGAAAAATGTTAGGCCTAACGTTAAGAGACAGCAAGAGAGCGGTGTGGATCAGAGAACAAGCGGGGATAGCCAATATTCTAGTTGACATTAAGCGGAAGAAATGGAGCTGGGCAGGCCATGTAATGCGTAGGATGGATAACTGGTGGACTATTAGAGTTACAAAATGCATACCAAGAGAAGGGAAGCGCAGTCGAGGACGGCAGAAAACAAGGTGGGTTGATGAAGTTAGGAAATTTGCAGGCGCAAGACAGGGGTAATTGGAGATCACAAGGACAGACCTTCGTCCTGCAGTGGACATAAGTATAGGCTGCTGCTGATGAGGATTATTGATTGGCTATCGATAGGCTATCGCGAGGTATGGGCCACGTATTTGGGCTAGGCTAAGTACTACCAAGTCATCCCCAGCATTTCGCAGAATTTATTGATTATTTGTCAATTATCGATGAGCTATTGATTCCCTATCGATGACTAACTAAGCTTAAGTAGTGCCAACACGATTAGCTAGACTAAGCCAGGCTCAGCTTCGCTAGTTCACAGGGGTATGTGCCTTTGCGCTTGGACCCTTTCTGCACTACCGCCAGGATCGGCCCACATTTCTTCCCGTGCATCACGGACAAACGGCCGGCCTAAACAAAAATATTTGCACCTGTTATAAGCCCCGAGAACCCGTTGACAAAAGAAATTGTGCCGATCCCGCGCATTGTGCGTATCGATGTAAGTGAAGCGTCCTGTGCTGTTTGCTTTACAATAATTAGTGGTGATGTTGACGGCGAATGCTTAATTTCTTCAGCGTTAAGTGAAACTCATGAGTGGGGAGTTGATGTTAAACGTTACCTTGCTTCCACCATTGCAGTTTGTCTGCGTAATACAAAGAACACACAGCGAGACGTGTTTGCTTGAGGCGTTGTTGTGCGCTATTCTTCCTAACCTCCAAGAAAGGCTAGCATTGTCATTGCCTCACACGACACATCGTACCATGGCAGAAGTGTTAAACTTTAATTGAATTATGCCGCTGTACGTGCGAAAACCACAATCGGATTGTGAGGCTCGCCGTAGTGGCGGACTGCGGAATTAATGTAAACCCCTGGGGTTCCTTACCGTGCACTTATATCCATATACACGAGCGTTTTTGCAGTTCGCGCTGTCGAAATGCGGCTGCCACAATCGGCATTAAACCTCGAGCAATGCCATAGCCGCGAAGCCATCGCAGCGGGCACAGAAGTGTTGATTTGATGTGCGATCGCTTTAGTAGTGTCGCCTAGATACCACGGTGCTTTAAAGCGGCTTTGTGCATGCACACCTTGCGTCAGTTGTTTGCTTGACAAATATGCATAGCGTTCACACATGGACACTCTAGGTGCATTTCTGCCATAGGCGTCACCCTGATGTTCGGTATAAAGTCCAGGGATGATAAAATCGTCCTCGCGCGCCCTATGCTGTATGTGCGAGTGAAAGCGTGCGAAGGTGAACCGACGATGGCCGATTAACTGCTATGTTAGCAGTTAATGGGGTGTGTGCAGGCCGAATACACGGCCGAATAATTACTACCCTTACTTCGTATATATATATATATGTGTGTACTAATTTGCTATTGCAATCGATGCTTCGCCTTTCGGGCGAAACTGCGACTTTTTGCTCAAATAGCAGAAACGTACCGTACCGTAGCTTGAACCTATCTTTCTCCAGTTTGTCCGCAACCGCTTTCGTGTCTAGTACGAACTTTTCCTCGCCTGCTCACGCCTGCTTTTCGCACTCGCGTGCTCCCCTCGTGTATGCAAACTGTGAGCGAAGAGTGACAAGGCAGACATTTACTCGTTTCTTGACTGCGTCAGTTCTGCCCATTACCTGCCTCCTCCCCCTACTTCCTCTCTACCATTATATATACCGACCCTATGGACTGTTGCACGTTAGTAGAAAGGCAAGCGCTGCTGTTACTGCATGCTCACGGATGCTTACAGATGTCAAGCAGTATGGCGACGCTCAGGGAACTCCACAGTGCATTGTGCACATGCGACGCGATGGAAAGATCCAAACGACATCCTCAAATTGCCTTCGCTCTCTGCCACACTCCTGGCATGTATTTGTACACTCTGAACCACCTGCCGACGCGGCGTGCAGAATAGCGACAGCAGCAGCAGCAGCATCAGTGGAAAAGTCGAAAAACGATAGAATAAAAAGTTGCGCTATAAAAAAAACCTTGGAAATGCTGCAAGTGCGGCAAGCTTTATCTTCCGATCCACCGCTTAGCAGACTGCTACACGTCCCGTGCGGCCGCTAACCATCGCTGTTCATCTGCGCCGCTGATCATCGTGCCAAATCGAACTCAATACTGTACGCCCACGCACCACATTCAAATCTGGAAGGCGAGTGAGAGAGCATGTAGCACCGGGAAAGGTGAATTGCGTTAGTGCACCAAGGAGGTTCCTCCAGCAAAGCACACCTGTGTTCCTCTCTTCAATGTGACGGCCGCAGTCGCAACGTATAGTGAGAAACACGTGTTTCGGGCTGATTATTTGCAGATACAGGAGAAAATTTTGTATCACTAAAATTTTCGTAGCTTGAAAGAGTTGGACATTGTTCAGTTAAGGTAACACCAGCGTGTATACAGTCTTCCAATTCTAGAAACTGATTTTCTCTACGGGAACTGTGTCAACCGCTTCAAGGGGCTGACTGCAGATTCTTCAACGTCACCGGGACCTGAAGGCGCTGGCAAGCGAGGATGCATCGCTACTAGTAGAAACATCTGGTAACGATACATCTGAGGGGGTGAACACATCTGGGTCAGAGGAAGTGTTCGTTCCAAAAAAAAAGCGACCATTGAAGAACTCAACAGGCATTTGCAGTGCCCACCTCTTTCACGTGGAAGACCTCCACATTTGGTTAAAACAAAACATCAAAGGTCGTACGGCAAGTAAGGCAGACGAAATCGGGTGTGCTCTTTAGAAAAAGAATTAAGTCTAGTTTATCAGCAGCACACCCAGACAACACATAGACATCCTAAGGATGTTTGATGGTCGTCCCTGTGAGGATGTTCAGGAGATCCAACGAATATTCTGCAAATGTGGTATGATAATCCAGAAATTCTCCCATTTGAAACACCGAAAGATCTCCTATGGAGGTCTCGGATGGGTCTTTTTCCCATATCTACTTGATGCGGGATGGAGGTTATATCCCAGGCTAAGGGACGTAAAATGGATGTTATTAGTAATGCTTGTTGTTGGCACATGGTGCCCAAATGAGTGGATCAACATTGTAAAACTTGCACAGCTTTATTGCAACTTGTCATCGGGCTGCCGAAGTGCATGAAGTTTGCGAACAGTCATCAGGATCCTAAGTGAAGGTAAGAAACAAATCGAAAAAAAAATCTATCAAGAAGCAAAACCACAGTACATTGAACAAGGAAATTAGCATCGAACAACGAAAGCTTCTAACGATGAAATTTAGGAAAGCATGTCCCTGAACAATCTCACATGTGCAAAAAATTACAAATGCTTTGTTTTATTAATTGTACTGTTGTGTTGGATTACTGAAAGCGGGCGATATTACTTGCACGCCAAATCAATATGCCTAATCGACTAGAGTAGAAAAATTCACTAAATACACATTTAATTCATTAAATCATGGCACGTGTTGCAATTTCCAAATTATAGCCAGTGAGGTCACAAGGCGTGCTGACTTGGAATTAATTTTCATGTTGACACCAGAATACATCGGCCTCCCGTTACTTTTGTTCTTCAGTGCTTAAAACAGCATTTTCTTAAGAAAGTGGAATAGTGCATTTTTTACCTTAAGTTTGACGGTGCATATCTCAAAACCAAAGCCATCCTCACTATTTGCTCCTAGTTGATATGTCTTGCAGACTCGACAGCTCCACTTTTCAACTTGCAATATCGGCCCTAAAGTTTAAGAGTTTAAACCTAACCCTAAGTTTAACAAGCTAGCTTAAGAGAGTGTTACTGCTGATTACTTGGCTATGCATTTCGATTTATTGGGCAAGTCAAGTCCCCCGATGCGACGAATGTTCACACAATTCTGTTCTGGAACAAAAAAAAGCACGTACGCTGTATAGTTATTCATTAAAAGCAAGGTACTTAAGGGAGAGAATAAGTAAATCCGTGAACGTGCATTTGAACTACCAGTTTTTCACGAAATGGCTATGATGACTCGATTTCAAACACCTTGCAATCCGGCTATTAAGAGAGAATTCAGCCTCTGTTTGATCGTGTTAGATGCAACTGAAAATTACATATGAACTAAAACAGTGCAAATTCATGAAGTTTGGGTTGCTTGCCGATTTTCAAAGTTGACATAAGGGGCGCTATAATGTAAAATGATTCTAATCTGTTGTTATTCCAAACTCCTGACGTCAAATTTACGCAAGCACCGACGCAAGCATCGGGCGGTGACCCGCAGCGTTGTCTGAACAACCCAATCAAACACTGTCCTCGTTTATAGGAGGTCACCTTTCTTCGCTTTCAAAACAAATAACATTACCTGCACTGAGACGTGTTTGTTACCTAATTGGCTGAAAAGATGCGAGCAACACTCTCTAGTGGAGAGGGATTGGATGGGGCCGAGCCAGCACAGTGAAAATAGATAACCGCATGAAGAGGGTGGTGCCGGCTTCTCCGATTGGTCCGCTTCGCCTTACTTAGCTGGCGGTGGCTGGTCGAAAATCGTGGCGGCATGCAACGGAAGGACAACAATGCCGCTAAAACCGGTCCTCAGCAAGGAAGAGTGGTCAGAGCGATGTCGTATACGTGCCGAAAGGGCTCAATAACGTTTTACTGCAACGCAAAAATGTTAATCAAGCGCAAACAAATACATGCTCACCGGCAGGTGTGAGTAGCGAGGGCCTGAGCGATCGGCGGGCAGCCATCTTCTATTCCTTGCGGAATGGGGCAGTGTCTGGTTATTGAGAAAAATTTTCAGTTTTGATCGGCATATTAATGCATTTTTTTTCGCGTACACGTCACTTTGACGCGGTAAGTTATCGCGGTTTTGTGAGGTCGCATGACAGACATACGAAGTGGGCGCAGCCCGAAAACATTGGACCAATAGCAGAAGACTTATTGTGAAAAGGCGTCGAATGAGAAATAATTATTTTTCTTTTGCGTGGTTTAATCATGTATAATCAGTGTGTACACGTTATATCAGATGGGGTGCTATCACGGTTTTCGTGACGTCGCGTGACAGACAGGCGAAGTTGGGAGTGGCCCGAAAATGTTTTGAACCATGTTGGTGGGCTGATTGCAGAAATGGAATCGAAAATTTTGGAATAGCTTTACGTTATAGCGCCCCAGCAATGCACCAATTAAGATAATAGAACTGGAAAGACCAAAAAAGTAAGCAGCAGCCACTCCTTTCTTTTCCAGAGCAGCTTCTCGCTCTGGTGCATGACGATACCACGGCACTGTACATTTTTCTATTTCTCTGATACGAGTTGCGGTTGCTGTGAGCGTGGCTGCAAGTAAAAAAAAAGGCAAGCGGATTTGCGCTAACTGCATTACAGGGACAAAAACAGTTTCAGTTCCAAGGTACTAGACAAAACTCAAAGCAAGGCCAACCCTGCTAATTGCTAGGCATGCAGCATTGAGTTAGTGGAAAAGTTTTGAGGTATGTGCAATTAATTTTGTTTGAAGCCTGAAATCGTTGAGCTAGCAAACAAGACAAATACCATTATACACCATTCGAACAGACACATTCTACCTCTTTACGCATATGTGATTGATATAAATGCTTGGGCTGTGCGTTTACCAACCATATAACCTTCGACGGCGGCCACATTCTGGTGGCAGCAGAATCCAAAACACTCTTGTTTACATTAAAGATCACCAGGTGCTTAAAATTATTCTACAGTCCCCCAATGCAGCAGGCCTCATAATCAGATTGTTATTTGGCATGCAAACCTACAGAATTTTATTCTTATTCTCCTTATTTACTGCTAATATGAACTATAATATTGTTACGGGGAGGCAGACACAACAGTAAAATGTATTTACAATATATTTACAAGCCGATGAAGCGCTGAACCATATGGGCGAGAGCGCGCCAGATCAAAAACGTCTTCTTCATCGACGCTCCTCTTGAGGAATAGTCCCGTGACATGACTCCCCGGCCGCTGAAGCCCCGACACGGTGCTTGCTGTGGTGTGGGCGAGTGGTAGGGTTTAAAGCTGGACACGTTGACAACGTCTGTAGGGGGCGAGACGGAGGGAGAGGAAGACGCGAGAGGGCCAATCTCGTAAGTGAGGTCGGTTACACACCTTAAGACACGGTAGAGTCCGGAGTACCGAGAAAGCAATTTTTCGGAGAGTCCATC
The DNA here is from genome assembly GCF_013339745.2 of Dermacentor silvarum. Classification (NCBI taxonomy): domain Eukaryota; kingdom Metazoa; phylum Arthropoda; class Arachnida; order Ixodida; family Ixodidae; genus Dermacentor; species Dermacentor silvarum. The sequence goes on along the minus strand of NC_051162.1, from coordinate 27,781,973 downwards.
ACGCCGAGTCGGAGTCCATAGAAGCACAAGGGCACCCGGAGTGTAGATAACGTCGCGATGACGGGAGTCATAGCGGTGCTTCTGGTATCCTTGCGATGTAGTAAGGCGATGGCGAGCTATTTGGCATGCCTCATCAGCTTTGGTAATGGCATCGCGGGTGTACTCAGTGGACGGCATCGGGGATGATCGTGTCAAAAGGAAACTTGGGGTCACGGCCAAACAGAAGATAAAAGGGTGAAAAAACAGCGGTATCATAACGGGAAGAATTGTAGGCAAACGTAACGAACGGCAACGCAACGTCCCAGTCTTGATGGTCAGAAGAGACATGCATAAAAAGCATGTCAGTTAGCGTCCGGTTGAAGCGTTCGATCAAGCCGTTTGTTTGCGGGTGGTAAGCCGTCGTAAATTTGTGTTTTTTCGCGCAGGAGCGAAGCAAGTCATCGATAACTCTGGAGAGAAAGTAGCGGCCACGGCCGGTGAGGAGTTGACACGGGGCTCCGTGATGCAAGATGATATCGTGGAGCAGGAAATCAGCGATGTCCGTAGCACAACTGGTAGGGAGGGCGCGATGTAATTGCGTATCGGGTGGTGTGATCCGTAGCAACGGCAATCCATCTGTTTCCAGAAGTAGAGGCAGGGAAAAAACCAAGGAGGTCAAGGCCAACTCGGAAAAAGGGGTCAGACGGGACGTCAAGGGGCTGAAGGGGGCCAGCAGGAGGCATTCGTGGTTTCTTTCGGCGTTGGCACGGTTCGCAAGCAGCAACGTAGCCACGAACGGAGCGGTAAAGACCGGGTCAGAAGAAGCGACGCCGAACGCGGTCGTAGGTCCGGGAAACTCCAAGGTGACCAGCGGTCGGGGAGTCATGGAGCTGGTCGAGAACGCTCAAGCGCAGATGCGCAGGAATGACGAGCAACAGCTTGCGTCCCTCCTGAAGGACGTTGTAGGGATATAATGTGCCATCTTTAAGCACGAAGACGGGAAGAGACGGATCGGGTCCTGCGGAATCCAGCTTCTGAATAAGCTCACGTAAGACGGGATCACGTAGCTATTCATCCCGGATGTGGCTTAAAGCGGAGAGCGAGAGTATACAGGCAGGCGTGTCATCGGATGCCTCAGGGGGATCCACGGGATTCCGGTACAAACAGTCAGCGTCTCTGGGCAATCGGCCAGACTTATAATAAACAGAGTAGGTGTACTCTTGGAGTCGCAGTTGCAAGCGACCAAGACGCCCTGTGGGATCCTTAAGGGACGAAAGCCAGCAAAGTGCGTGGCGATCGGTAGGGACGGTGAAGAGAGAGAGAGAAAGAAGGGGAAGAAAGATAAGGAGGTTAGCTAGTGTAAATACCGGCTTGCTACCGTGTACTGGGGAAAGGGGTAAAGGGAATAAAAGGTGATAGAAGAAAAAAAATTGAAAGAAAATTCGCGCAATAACGCGACCCTACGTGCTACAACGTTCAAAGCAGGTCGCACAATTCACAAGCCCTCAAGAACTTCAGCAGAGCCCTTAAGGCCTTGAGTGCCGAAGCCCGCCTAGACCAGTGTCCTAAAACTTTTTCCTCTGTGAGGGGACGATTGTTCAGTCTTTCAAGCGCGGTCGCGAGCACTTTTCTTGCCACATTGTAGCGGGGACAGTCAATGCCGACTATGTAAGTAGGGGCGGATTTGCCCACCGCCCAAACGAGAGCAAGACATTCCCGTTCCGTGATGAAGTAGTTCTGTTCGGCTGGGGAAAGGAGGCGGCTGACATATGCGATAACACGGGCATACTCATTCTGACACTGGACCAAAACAGCGCCGATTCCGTGGCCGCTGGCATAGGTGCGGAGTTCTGTTGGAGCGGAACAGTCGAAATGAGCGAGGCCAGGTGGTGTAGTGAGCGACGTGATGAGGGTAGAGAAGGCGGTAGCCTGTGCACCACCCCAATAAAACGAGACGCCTTTCTTCGGTAAATTTGTGAGAGGGCGTGCGATTTCCGCGAAATGCTTGACAAAACAACGGTAGTAGGAGCATAGGCCCAGAAAGCTGCGAACTTCCTTTGTGCAAGTTGGAACGGGGAACGTCTGCATGGCTCGAACTTCGTCAGGGTCAGGGTGAACACCGGTGGAGTCGACGAGATGACCCAGCATGATAAGTTGCTGACGTCCGAAGTGCCACTTAGATGAATTAAGTTGCAGGCCGGCTTTGTGAAACACAGAAAGAATAGAGGAAAGTCGGCAGAGATGCGTTTCAAATGTCGGTGAAAATACAATGACTTCATCAAGATAACACAAGCAAATGGACCATTTAAAACCGTGTAATAGAGTGTCCATCACGCGTTCGAAGGTGGCCGGGGAGTTGCACAAGCCGAAGGGCATGACTTTAAACTGATAAAGGCCGTCACGTGTAACAAAAGCGGTCTTCTCACGGTCCATGATATCGACGGCTATCTGCCAGTACCCTGACCAAAGGTCGATTGAAGAAAAATACTTGGCGCCGTGAAGGCAATCCAGGGCGTCGTCTATGCATGGGAGCAGGTACACGTCTTTTTTGGTGATCTTGTTAAGATTCCGGTAGTCCACGCAAAACCTCCAACTGTCGTCTTTCTTTTTAACCAGAACAACAGGAGAAGCCCAAGGGCTGCAGGAAGGCTCGACTATATCTTTGGCGAGCATCTTGTCGACCTCCTTTTGAATGATGGGGCGCTCAGCTGGGGATACTCGATATGGTCGTCGGTGGATTGGGTGGGCATCGCCAGTGTTTATGCGGTGCTTGACAGCGCAGGTTTGACCCCGAGGACAGTCACAAAGGTCAAAGACTCCGCGATAAGAGGAGAGGAGGCGAAGGAGATCGTCAACTTCGTGGGGCGAAAGGTCTGGGGCGATCATTTAGTTCAGGTCGGTAGGATACAGATCTCGTGAAGCAGACGGGATATCGGCGGTGCAGGAGCGAGCAACATCAGGTGGAGACAAGGCCGAGATAACTTACTAGTAGGAGGGCGTCAGCATAGCGACGGAAATGCCCTATGGGAGCACTTGTGAGCACAGTCCGAAATTCACCACAGGAAGACAAGTAAGATTGTCCCGCAGAGTTATAACAGTGTGAGCAATGCCAACACTGTGCGTCAAAAGAACGGCACTGATGGGAGCGAGCACATAGTCACCGTCAGGTACTGATGGGGAGGGCGTCACAGCAACACAAGTCACGGCTTGTGGCGGCAAACGGACGTGCTCAGCAGAACACAAACGGCTTGTTAGCGGTCTGGGTTGATCAATTACACTTGGTAGGTCAAGTTGTACCTTACCAGCGGAACAGTCGATGAGGGCGGAGTGGGCGGATAAAAAGTCAAGACCGAGGATGACGTCATTAGAACAGTGGGCGAGGACGGGGAACAAAACAGAAGTTTGACGGCCAGCAACACTGACACGTGCGGCACAGAGGCCAGCTACGGGAGACGTACCACCGTCGGCCCCACCTCCAGCAGGTGACGGGGCAGGGGTCATAACTTTCTTAAACTGCTGATGGAGGTCAGAGCTCAAAACTGAAATATGGGCGCCGGTGTCAATCAAAGCTTTAATAGGTAGGCCATCCACTTCAACGTCGATCAGGTTCTGATTGGTAGGGAGCGTCAACAGAGGAATTTCAGGGCAGGTAGTTACAGCAGCGTCACCTCCAGGAGCTGCAGCCATCAGTTTTCCCAAGGAAAACGGCGGGCGTAGGACGTGGACAGGGAACGGCGTGGTGGAGGTGAACGAGAAGGTCGGCGTCGTGGTGAGGGCGAGCGGCTATACTGGGCGGCGTTCCTAGGGTTCTCAGCAAATGTTTCAGGTTCAGCTTGGGATGGTACCTGGGGTTGACTTCGGGGTGGATAGCGGAAGCTGGAGAAGCTTGGTCGAGTAGGCGAGGGCCAAGGACTTCGGCAGTACCGTGGAATGTGTCCAATACGTCTACATCGAAAGCAAATTGGCTTATCGTCTGGTGTCCTCCACGCATTCGGATCACGACAATTCGGAGTAGGACAGTGGCGTTGGATAGGGTTGAAGCCGGCTGAAGGGTAAAGGTCAGAACGGTTGAAAGAGCAGATGTTTTGAAGGCCCACGTTTGCGAGTTCTTGACGAACAACGGATTGTATTAGTGGTCGGTTGGGTATAACTGGGCTCGCCTCGCATGAAATGTGCAGGCGATGCGGCTTCGATTTCACGTCGAACGATTCGGGTGATAGTCTCCGACGTGGAAGGCTGAGTCGTCATACGAACGTCCTCACAGGTTGATGTCGCTGCCGTGTTCGGGAGCCGCGCGAAGTGGTGGGCAATACGTCGGCTTTTAGCTTCTTCGAAGCGTCGGCATTTAGTGAGAATCTCGGTGACTGTTGAAGAGTTTTTAAACACGACCAGCTGAAACGCATAGTCCGCGATCCCTTTCAGCACATGCGCGACCTTATCGGCTTCTGTCATGTTGGCGTCGACTTTCCGGCAAAGGGCCAGCACATCCTGAATGTACGTCAGGTCCGACTCGGAAGACGTCTGCGCACGCGAGGCAAGTTCTTTTTTGGCGGCCCGCTGGCAGCCTGCAGGTTGGCCAAACAACTCCCGAAGTTGAGCCTTACATAAGCTCCAGCTCGTGATGACCTCTTCGTTGTTATCAAGCCAGGCCTTCGCAGTTCCCTTCAGATAAAATAAGACGTTCGCCAGCATCAAGGTCGGGTCCCACCTGTAATGTGCGCTGACGCATTCATAGAAGCGAATCCACTCGTTGACGTCCTCGCCATCAGCGCTAGAAAAGGTACCAGGGTCACGGGGTGGAGCCAGGATGACGGCTGACATGACGGCCGCCGGTGACGCAGTTTCACCGCCAGTAGACATGCCGAGCGTGGCGACTTGGCGGCCGCTGCGGAGCTGTCTTGCGTTATACCCCCGCACCTTCACCAAGATGTTACGGGGAGGCAGACACAACAGTAAAACGTATTTACAATACATTTACAAGGCGATGAAGCGCTGGACCATATGGGCGAGAGCGCGCTAGATAAAAACGTCTTCTTCATCGACGCTCCTCTTGAGGAATAGTCCCATGACAATTTTGTGCAGTACATGACGAAAAATACTTCGACAACGCAATGTGATTGACTGGTGAAAATTTTGAATGTCCCATCATGACACATTTCCAGTAGACCTATTCGTCCTTTGGAAACGTGTATATATCTACAAGCCAAATAATAATGATGATTCGTAAGATGACTCTCTCGCGATAAAAAAAATCGTGTAAATCTGCAGAAAAGAAAACTGAACTCTAGGAGGCATCTCAGTTTCCTGTTTTTCTAATAACTTCTACTCAAATATTAAATTGTTGTCACCTTCATTTGTTTACTCTACTATGGTTGCTTAGTCATGGTTGCGTTCTGCTGCTGGCTATAATCCCATAGGTATGAGTGAAGGCCACAAGTAATAACAAAGACACCTGCTAAACAACAAATCAACTGGTAAAAATCAATGTGAAGGATTCGCACTACTGCACAACTCACAACCCGAGTGTCTGCGTTCAAGAGTACAATCGGTTATTGTTTAAGACGAGCATGTCGTATCCATACATAAATTGCACTTGCCGCACATCAGCTTGCAGAAGTTGGTGTCCACAAATTTATTTCTTCCTTTTGCCCGGAAGCAACAGAACACCGCTGCCACTGCTGGCACGAGAATACTTTGCAACATACGTGATGTTTTTTTTTTTTTCCTTTGCGGTGTCCACGCCTTGAACAACCATGTGATCCCTCTAGAAGAAGGGAAAAAAGTGGTGCACAATTAAAGAGAAGGAACAAAAAATATATGAAACTGACTGCTACCTCACCCCCTGCGTATGGCAAAGAGATCACACAGAATACAAGCACTGGTAATTTTCTGACACAGTGGTTAAACGATTCATGAATTAACATTTTCAGAGATCAGCAAGCTTTCTTTGAAATGTATGAAGTTATATGGTTGTTTAGTGCCATAAGTACACTGTGTAACTAATGACATCAAAATTCTGTGTGTCAGCTAGACATAAAACTGGTAACCGAGTAAGCATAGGAGAACCTAATGCAGAAAGACCGCCTTAGGGCCGTGGCTCATTTCGATGCAACCTTGTTAAAGCTGATGCGATAGATATCTGCGCCTTTCAGCGGAGATATCTGCTGACCCGTACACGTACAAGACAAGGACAGCAAAACAAAGCAAAAAAGTGAACATCCAATAGAAACGTAGCCTATAAAACACAGTGCAAAAATCAAGTACTGTTATTATTTTAGATGACATTGCTTCTCGCTTCACTTGGTCACCATCACTCTATATCCGCATCGGCTTCCCACTCTCCGACTAAGAAAGTATACAGACTCAAACTAAAGAAGCAGAATAGCGAACGCGAGCACACTGACTCTTGAGAAACTATGCATGCGTGAAAAAGGAAACAAACAGGTGCAAAAGTATAAAAATAACGTTTATAGTCACCTTACCAGAATCGAAAAGTTTGCACGATACTTCTTGCGATTAAAAGCCGCGCAATTTGTTCCTCAACCTGGCTAGGTTTGGATTGGCTTCGACGGCAAAAAATGATGGCGAGGACATAGTATTAAGCAAAAACTAGTGGTAAAAATATAATCATTTCTGTTAGTGAGGAAGAAGAAGAAGCCGACCAGTGCGGACGCGGAAATTTCGGCTCCCACTTCTGCACACGTTTTCGGACTGATTTTTGTGATTCCTAGCAGCGAAATGTGCACTATTCGACGCAGTTTCTTCTAAGGAACACGCCGATGTCTGATGTTTCCCGGTCAGTCTACTCTTTTTTAACTTTCGAGACGTGTTCGGACTACGCCGCGGCTCGGCTAGCCCTACCCGACTAGGCCTATCGTCGACGGTGAGGAGCGAGCAGGCCCAGGCCTCGCTCGTACGTGTGCGCGGCAGCTTGCCCGCTATGGAGACAGTCGTGGAGGGAGAGGACATCTCCCGAGAAGAAGCGAATCGCCCGGTCTGGATGACGGCCATGGGCAGAAACAAGAAGCCCAAACCGGAACCGACCGTTCCGGACCAAGGCAACGAGGAACGAGCAGAGACGAAGGGCGGCCGCCGCACGGCCGGCCCGCAGAGCGCGGTCAAGCGCCTCGTCGCCGCATCGAGGCTCCCCCGGCTACCGAGGGATCATATTCGCATCATAGTGAGGCTGAGAGACGGCCTCGACGTGAAAAAAGTGAATCAAATTCGCCTAGCGCAAGCGCTAGCAATGGCGGCCTCGCTCACGTCGAACGAGACCGAGGAAGACATCGTTTGCCCGAACGCAACCCAGAACATTCTCGTCGTGTCCACGCCGACCGAGAAGAACGCGAACGCATACGCCGGAGTTCACCAGCTTCACCTATAGAGAAGGCGCATTCAAAGTGGCCGCATACATTGCGGCGCCGGACAACACGTGCATCAGAGGAGTGGACCCCGAAATCAACGAGGCCCAGCTTCAGGCCATGATCGTGAACCAAAGAAATCCCAAGGTCTTGGGAGCCAAGCGGATCAAAAACACCCCGACGGTGGTAGTGCTCTTCGACGGCATGAAAGTGCCGGACTATGTCATGTGTGGCGTAAGCCTAATACGCTGCACGCTATACAGGCGGCAGAACGACGTGTGCTACGGGTGTGGTAACTTGGGCCACAGGGTCGACGTCTGCCCAAATCCTGACAAGAAGAGGTGCCGCGGCTGCGGAGGCAACGACCCGGCCGAAGACCACCAGTGCTGGCCCAAGTGCGCCCTCTGCGGGGGCCCACACCCGACGGCGGACGGCAAGTGCAAGCAACGGTACCAAGTCCCTTACGTCATGCGGCGCAGGAGGCGCCGACGCAGAAAGGCGAAGAAACCGCAGCTGCAAAGTCAGCCACAACGGCTGGAGAGCAGATCACGCGATTCCAGCGTAGTAAGCGCCCCCAGATGGGGACGTTCGACAACGCCGACACGACGACAGCGCAGCCGATCGAGAGGTCGCTCCCGCTCCAGGGGGCGCTCTCGCTCCCAAGTATGCATTCAAGAGGGGCCGACCTGGGCGGACCGGGTCAAGCTAAAGCCGCAGCCGAAAGCACAACCAAAGGTAACGTAGGTAGCATTGCCAAAGCATAACAGGGAAGACCCTAGAATAGCTCAACTTGCGGAAGAAAACGCGCGCCTCAAGGCAGAGATTCAGCAAATGAGGGCGGATTTCGAATCGTTTCGGAAACAAGATTCCACTCCCCAGCTAGTCGAACAACAGCAGCAGCAGGTGTCGCAAAATACACCGACCCCGCAAGGCGAGCAGTCGGTTCGCTCGGTCAAACGCAGGGCCCCTCCTCTGACGGAGGAGGGAAACCTGGCGGAACCCGAGTCCAGTAGCATCCTATTGGGAATTCAGGAGTCGATTAGCTCTTTGCAGCTGATGGTCCAGCAACTAGCGGAAAGCATGGTAGCGCTCGCGACAAGAGTGACACGTATCGAAGCACACATGGCACCTGCAGGTGCTAAACAAATCCAAGGTGTCAATCATGGCGAACAACACAACTAGAGAGCTGGTCGTGTGGCAGTGGAATTGCGCTAGCTTCAAAAAGCGCAAGGCTCCGCTGCTGCAGTTCCTTGCCTCACAGTCGGACAAACCGCACGTCATAATCTTACAAGAAACTTTGGGCAGCGAGGCGACCCTGCCCGGATACCGGGTCAGCTCGTCGAAATTCGAACGGGGTAAACGCGGAGTGGCGACCCTCGTCGCGAACAAATGCTCTTTCCAGGAACGAGATTTGAAATTAGGCAACGTGAAAGCGGAGGCAACCGCGATCGAATTCATACCGAACGGTTGGCTGAAAAACAGCGTATTCGTAGTGAATGTCTACAGCTCGCCCTCTGACCACAGACATTCGTTCGCATCGATAATAACGAAGGCGACCTCAATGGCCAGGGGGGCCCCACTAATCGTGGATAGGGATTTTAACTCGCCCCACGAAGCCTGGGGTTACGCAAGGCCAATGCCCAAGGGAGAGCGGCTATTGGAGGCAGTCACTGAGTGCTCGCTAGAGCTGGTGATGGACCCCCGCTATCCGACTCGACTAGGCACGTCGGTGGCGCGGGATACGACGCCCGACCTAACCTTCGTCCAAAACGTGCGAGGGGCCGAATGGCGCAACCTGCACGAGAACCTCGGCAGCGACCACTACATTCTGGCGGTGACGATCCCCATTAGGGCGGCACCACCGAGAGAATTTAAGGTCACCGACTGGGACGCCTTCCGCAAAATAAGGAAGGAAGACACAAGCGAATACGCGGACCTAGACAGCCTCTTTCGGAGGCTGAAAGAGGACGTTAGCACCGCGACGAGGGTCGTCCAAACCAAACTGAACGTGGAAAGGATGGACGCGAGATTGGCACACCTATTAGAGGCAAAGAATTCCATCACGGCCAGGTGGAAAACGCAAAGACATAATCGCAGACTGCGAAAGAAAATAGCTGCAATAAACAGGGAAATCGAAGCGCACTCGATCGAGCTTTCAAAGCAACAGTGGAACGAGGTGTGCGCGTCGGTAGAAGGACATATGAGAGCCGGAGGCAAATGGAACCTCCTAAAGAAACTGTTAGACGACAGGAAATCCAAAGGTAATCAGAGATTCGCAATCGATTGGATTTTACACAAGGAAAAGGAACAGGGCAAAACGGAGAGCGAGCTCCTAAAGGAGCTGGCGGAGACGTATTTACCACTGAGCCCGTCGGGCGACGGCGACTATCCACAATACGCTGGCGCAGAGGTCGAAGAACTCGACGCGCCCTTCACGGAATCAGAAATTTGGGATGCCTTACAAGGCCTCAACGGACGCTCGGCAACGGGCCTGAACGGTGCCTCGAACAAACTGTTGAGAAACCTAGACAGAAAGTCGGTCGAGAAGCTCACTGAAGAAATCAACAGAGCGTGGGAAACGGGACGAGTACCCGAGGTCTGGAAAGAGGCCTCGTTCATACTAATACAGAACCCCGGTAAACCACTTGCGCCGGAGAACATGCGGCCGATATCGCTAACCTCATGCGTGGGCAAGACAGCGGAACATGCCATACATAACCGAGTATCGCGGTACATAGAGAGAGAGGGTCTCTTCCCACGCAACATGGTGGGCTTCAGACCGGGCCTCTCCACACAGGACGTAATGCTACTACTCAAGAAGCATATAATCGACGGCATGACCAGAGACACCAGGGGCATACTGGCCCTGGACCTAACGAAAGCGTTCGACACGGTCAAACACAGATTTCTACTGGAAACGATCTCGGGGATGGGGCTCGGCCGGAAATTCCACTCTTACATAAGCTCCTTCCTCAGAGACAGGAAGGCCACGATCAAAATAGGACAGGCCACGTCCGATTGGTACACGCTGGGTGCGAAGGGCAAACCACAAGGGGCGTTGCTCTCCCCACTATTATTCAATTTAGCAATGAAAGGGCTCTCGGACCGGCTGACGAGAGTGACCAATGTCAATCACGCCCTGTACGCAGATGACATTACGGTGTGGTGCACGGGAGGGTCCGACGCAGATGTCGAGCGCGCTCTCCAAGAGGCGCTGGACACAACGGAAGAGTACCTGATGGAAAGGGGACTCCGCCTGTCACCCAGCAAATCGGAAGTGTTGTTGTACAGGCCCTCGAAACAGGGCATGAGGAATTTGACGCCGATCGATCAAATCCCAATCAAGTTACATACGACCGACTGCCAGCCGATCCCCAGAGTGGCACTATAAGAATCCTGGGGCTGCTAATTGAGGCTAAAGGCGGTAACACGCAAACCGTCATGAAACTCACGTCCAAAACGGAGAACATGCTCCGGCTGATCCTCAGGGTGACCAACCGCAGGGGAGGGCTCAGGGAGAGCAGTCTCATCAGACTTTACCACGCCTTCCTCATGAGTCACGTAAATTATGTAGCCTCGGCGCTAAAATGGACCAAGAGAGACGCGGCCAAGATAGAGACACTGATGCGCAAGAGCATCAAAAGGGTGCTAGGTCTTCCGATTACTACAAGCACAGAGCGGCTCGATCAGTTAGGGGTCCACAACTCGCTAGCAGAAATCATCGAAGCACAGACCAAGGCACAGGTCGTGCGGCTGTCGACCACCAGGGCCGGCAGACGCATCCTAGAAGAAGCAGGCATAAATGCAGAGGCAGAGTGCAACGCACGCAAGGTCGCGCTCAGCGCGTCGGTGAGGGGCACTTTCAAGGTTGAACCGCTTCCGAGAAATGTCCACCCGCAATTCAACGAGGGGCGCCGAAAGGCGATGGCCCGAGCACTACTGAAATCGACCGCCAACTGTCCGGGACTGGCGGCATTTGTAGACGCGGCCCAGTATGGGCGCAGCGACCGGTACGCGGCCGTCTCGATACGCTGGGATGGGACGATCGTTAACGCGGCATCGGTCAAGGGGGTAACGTCCGAAGTGGCCGAACAGGTGGCAATAGCCATGGCAATGAGGGACCCCGAACGTCCTTACGTGTACACAGATTCGCGATCGGCGGCCAGAGCATTCGCCTCGGGCTCCATATCGCGGGAAGCGGCGGCCGTCCTCGGCAACGATGAAGCCGCGGGTCATCACATCGTCAAATGGTTTCCGGCCCACATGGGAGCCGACGTGCACCCCGACTTTCCCAACGCCAACGAGCTGGCGCACGAGCGCGCGCGAGGACTCACGCACCGCGGCGATCGTGGCGAGCGAAGTGGCGGGGAGGGAGGGGAGCACCGAGACCCGCTGCTCACCTTCAACGAAATAACAACGCACTATCAGCTGTCGAGGAGGGCCTTCCCGCTCCCCCACGCTAAACTCAATAGACCACAGTCATCGATATTCAGAATGCTTCAGACAGGGTCGTTCCCCTCGAGAGGCAGACTGAGCCTTTATTCACCAGAGGTAGAGCCGCAATGTCCGGATTGTGGCGAATCATACTGCTCGCTAGCGCACATGCTCTGGCAATGCTCCACGTTAAGCGGCACCATGTTCCGTAAAGAAGAAGACTGGGAGGACGCCCTGCGAAGCGACGACCACCAGACCCAGCTCCGGGCTGTCCAGAGGGCTCACGAAAGGGCGGAGGCACACGGGCTTCCCGGCCCAACGTGGGTGCGGCCCGCGACCCCTGCCGACAACTAAACAAAGAGTGGGTGGGGAGGGGCTCCTCAGGACTCAATGAAGTTATTTCCTCCTCCTCCATTTCTGTTAGCAGTAAAACTAGGACCTAGTTTTTATTACAATTGCTTTTGTTAATGGAGGTGCCATAATTTACAGCCACCGACTGCTGCATAAGGGACAAAAACAAATCTCGGAGGCTATGCTTCTGTCGCTTCTGTAATTCTGCTTATGGCATGCTCTGGAAGCACGGTGAGGGACAGAAGCTATTATTGCTGGAACTGCGATGACGTCTTAATGTCACATCGCAATATTTTGTGCATCGAATGTGTATCAACCGCTCGGCGACGGCTTCCTCCAATAGTTAAATCAAATCTCAACGATCATGCTTTTTCTGGTTAAATGCACCAAAAGCGATTGCGGAAACCTGGAACATGCCATTGCCAGATATAGGTGGTGTGCAAATCCACGCGGCTATGATGACGCATTCTTTTGTAACAAACATAGGTCTTAAAGGCCATGCTTTTCCACGTGGCCGGCCGCGAAAGTGATTTTGAGAGCCGCAAATAAGCCATAGGCGGCCAGTTTTGGACACCAGCCATTCTAAGCATTATTTATTAAATTACCAATGAGTGCCTAACATGATCGCGTGCGTTGTTTTAGTATACTTTGGAGGCACCTATAGCGGTAGCACGTGGTGGTAAGATGTTCATTATTTCTTGTCAAAGAAGATGAAAATCATACCACGACCACAACCGCACCACCAATGCAATGGACATACCATTGCGCCGCAGTGGATTCCCAGCCACTGAGGAATAGCCGGAAATGAGCAGGTTGACACGGAAGCAAAAATGGCGCACACTGACGGGAAGATTTTAAACTTCCCTTTTGCCGTTATGACATCAACGCCTTGCTACACAACTCCATCAAAACGTCTGTGGCGCGACAATGGGACAACCCCGAATATCGGCAAGAGTGCCTCCATAGACTTGACGCCGGTTTGCGATTCCGACTTCCAATTTGGATGCGGAAAGGCCAGGAAACACTAATCCATCGATTACGGCTTGGTGTGGCGTACACTCGCAACTACCTTCACAAGATTGGAAGAGAACGAGACCCTGATTGCAGCGTCTGTCACACTCCCGAGACAATAGACCACATACTTTGCGTGTGCCCTCAAAATGCGGCCGAGCGAAGGACACTAAAGCGTAGTGTTGACTTTTTGGACTCCCACCCCTTTTCGGAAGCAAAGTTTTAGACGCGTGGAGAAGAGTTGATAATGCCCAGCACACCATAAAATCACTTTTGAACTTTATGTGTGATACGGGCTTAGACGGTCATCTCTAGGACCTGTGCTGTGTGCCAAATGTGTTTGTGCGATGACGTTTTGTGTGGACAACACTACTCCTGCGTGTAGTGTGTGAAAAGTGCACAACCGCGTATTGGACAACGTGTGTAAATAGTAGCTCATTGTACGATATCATAATCACCTGCCACCTACCTCTCCCTGTATCTCCCACTTCCCCTTACCCCAGTGAGGAGTAGCAGGATAGAGACACGCTCTCCAGGCCGACCTCTCCTCCCTTCTCTTCATTAAAATCTACTCTTCCTTCTCCAGTAAGGTGAGAACAGAGAAATAATCGGTATAATCCGGCGAAATTCGCGTGTTACATTACTGACAGAGAGGAAATGCCATATTTATAATTTGTACAATAATAATTGGCTCATCAACGTTTTTGGTTTAGTCGTGAAAGGAAAAAATGTCACAGTTTCGCCCTAAGGGCGAAGCAATGAATGCGATAGCAACACAGCAATGTCATACGAAGTAAGGTGAGCGGCTTTGGTAGCAATATGAATTGTAGTAAACATGAGCTGATTAAGTAAGCAGGTGTGCTGCGGCGTAAGTAGACCGACATGAAGAGAGACTCGATGACCACGAGAAGGCGCGTGTGAAACGGTGGTGTTGATGAGAAGCGCTTCCCGTGGGCAGCGCGTGCGAAGGGACACACCTGTAGCGCTGCACTGCCGATCCGGGCAGCATTGCATGTGTAGCGTGCGTTGGAAAATGTGGCCCGACTATTACTAACTGATTGAACAAGCGTGGTGTGAGCGCGCACAAACAAACATGAATAGATCACACTGAATGACTGCAGACAACGACTGTCAAAACGCTGGCAGAAGCGCATATATACGCCGCAGCAGCGGGCGAAGGTACGTGCGGTCTATCGCTTCAACGGAAACTGAGCGGCGAATGCACGGCGCATAAAGGTCAGAGCCGTGTGGAGATAAGAGACGGTGCGGACGAGCGACGAGCGCGGTTGTTGGCAGCGTAGAAGTGCGCCCCCCCCCCCCCCCCCGCGCTCCCTCCGGCGCTGGCTTCCCGCTTCCTTGCTTGCGCGTGGGTGATTGAGTGCGTTCGCTCTCCGTGATAGCGCGCGTCCCCGCACGCTTCCGCTCGGGCATACGGCGCGCGGCGAAGATTTTATCTATAGGGAACCTCACGGCGACGGCGACGGCGACGACGACGGCGACGGCAGAAATCCGGTAAAAGTGTCCATATAATTGCTATCGCAATAAAACAACGAAACGCACGGCCTATTAGGTCGCTTCGTGCGCGTTTCAAACGTTATGCCTGCCAACTCTGCCAACAAATTCCGATAACATCCGCATTCTTGGGGTTTCATTGAATCTTACGTCCCATGGATGTCTGCAGGACGTCTTTCATAGGACGTGGGATGTCGGGACATTTTTACGAAGTGCGAGGGGATGTTGAGCGTTGTCTGGGAAGGTACAGGAAGCCAGCCTTTGACACCGGAAGGGAGTTGTTATGCCGGCCCGGAGTGGTTGAATATCTTAAAGCAAGCCTTCAATGCTTTAGAGGCGTTCAATGAGCGTTGTCGTTTTTTAACCCTTTTGATGAAGTCGCTTGACATCAAGACGACACATTGTGTTATTTCAGCAGCCACCCGCCGAGTGATCCGTCAATATATAAACTACCACGAAAACCATAGTGGGAGGTCGACTTCTGACCCCTATGCGAGGAGACAAGTAAACCAGGAGGATCCATAAGCAGCACTGGACTATTACACTAAAGATTAGTTTAACTGTAGTCAACGAAGCTCAAACAAGAAGGATGCGGTCAATGTTTTAAAGTTGTGTGCCTCTGCAACGAATGCCACTATAACGAAATGACCTGTATAAGGAAGGAATATTTCTGTCCCGGTTTTATTGCAAGCTTCGCGGTCATGACCTTCACAACGAAGTGACCATTATAACGAAGTATATAGGAGGCCCCAATCACTTCGTTATAGAGGTGTCCGATTTACTGTGTGGAAAGAAAGAGTATATCGCGAAGCGCTTCATGCCGCGCTGTATTCGTAGAACTTGTCGCCTCTTTAAGGAAGCCCACCATGACACCGGAATCGGACGGACGAAGTTCTATTGGTTGCGACTTAAATGAATCACACCCACGCCATTACAGGAAGTGTGTGTCTGTGTTTGTTTTGCGAACATAGTTGACAGTTCGTGTGCCCGGGAAAACATTTCCGTGCAGCTTGAAAGGGCACATTTATAAGAAGAGTCTACTCGAAGTGCATTTCTGGAGCACAATAAAGCGTGTTTAATGAAATGAATAAGTCACGGATTCATTGGGTTCACTCAAAGCAATGCAATAAGTCAGGAAAAGAATTATATACAGAAAGCTATCTCGAGCTACTCGAGGCGCATAGAACCGCACAGTAAGACAGACTAACAAAAACACATAAGGGAAACAAGACGGCAAGTTGGGCCAGTTGGTTGGTATTCATCTTAAGTATTGTAACAGCGCAAACTTCCTTTTGTCCCTGTATTGTTTGCGCTGTTACGATACTTAACATAAGGGAAGACACATTCTGAGAACCTTAGATATCAGGCAAGAATGCATAGGGACGGAAGCCGTGCAAATGCCGAGAGACATACACAAGCATCTGAGAATAGATCGAATCACGATACACATACATCCCGAACACCTAGCAGAAAGGAGGAAGGCCAGAGCCAAAGCCCTCCGCAGGCAATATTCAAACAATAAGGAGGCAGTCTGAACGGGCGTTGCAGTGCTCCATGATCATGACGCTTTTTCGTGGAGATCGTGGGCACGGACCTAAAACCGATCTAAGTCGCCTCCGTATGAATCGAAAAGGCACAAGAGGTGGAGGAAGCGGCCATCGCCCTATCCATTATAAGCACGGAAGCCAACGCGATTTTTAGCGACTCAAAGACAGCCGTTCGAAACTTTGCAAAAGGGAGGGTCCACAAACCCGGCCAACAAATCCTAAAACCGCAACGTTTCAACGCCAGACCCGTTAGAATTATATGGGCTCCGGCCCACACCTCGCATCCTGGGAATGAGGAGATCCACAACTTAATCCCGAAGTTTCGTCAACCGGGCATTCGGCGAGCCGGTCCTGAGGTCGGCCAGAGACCTTGACCACCTACCACGAAATTAAATTATATTATATAAACAACAGAAGGACGCTCCCACCGCCCGATAAAAGCCTTAATAAAGCTCAACCAGTGGCATGGCGGAAGCTAAAAACGAACACGTTCCCAAACCCATATATATACGCGAAGGCTTACCCAGGGGTCTACACCCCAGAATGTAAGCTATGCGGGGCCACAAAGGCAGATTTAAAGCACATTTCATTCGAATGCAACAACCTAAACCGAAACGAGAAGGGGAACTCTCGAACGAGCAAGAGTGGGAGGATCCGGCGTCCGGCTGGGACCCGGCGGTTGAACTGCGGGCTGTCAGCTGGGTATTGGAAGTCGCTGAATGACAGGACCTCACGGCCATAGCATGCGGCACCGGAGGACCGGATAGGACGGCCGCCTCAGGTACCCTGGAAGCTCACTAAAATCAACCAAATCCTTTCTGTTGACGAAGTGGTTACCGCCATACAAAAAGCTAGGGTTCGCCTGCGTTTTGATTTCTTAGAGAACTCGAAACTTGCGATACGGGACAAAATTTAGTTATATCACGAAAGTAACGGTCAAGACTCTGGAAACTTGACTTTTACTGTAGTCTCGAATATGACTAAATTTCATTTGGTACCGTAATATTCCAGCCGTTGAGCTGCTAATAAATCTTTGTTGAAGGTTAGCGCTTCCGTTGGCCCTGGCTTGCGGTCCAATCTCCCGAATACTGTAGTCTGCATACTGAATACTGTAGTCTCGAATACAGAATACTGTAGCCCCCACATCCTGAAGCGTTTTCGCGCAGTGGTTGTGTACCTTTGGCGTATTTTAGTTTTAGGTGGGGACATTGAATGAAACCCCGGTCCTATGAACAAGGCTCAGGAGGAGAAACTTGAACTTGTATACGATGCTATTCAAAGGCTCGAGGCGAACCACACAAACATGCTAGAAAGTGTTAATGGGATCCTCACAATTCATATAAGCTTGCAAAATGAATTACAGTCTGTGGCAAAGCGTGTAGAGGGTTCTTGAGCTCAAAAGCCAGACAAATGCAGGCTTAAAAAATGAAATGCAGGCTTTAGTTAAACGTGTGGAAGAACTGGAACTTAATAACCAGTCAACGCCTACAGTCGTTCTTACGATGTATCAAACATTAAAAAAATTGATGATCTGGAAAACCGTTCCCGCAGGTCCAACGTCCTCTTTTTTGGCATTCCTGACTCTGATAAGACTGAAACTTGGGAGGTCTCAGAGCGTCTTCTTAGCGAGTTTTGTTCTGGCAAACTTGGGCTTACTGTGTCTCCTCTAGCCCGGGCCCACCGCATAGGCCGTTTTTCTGAAAACAAAAACCGGCCTATTATTGCCAAGCTTAACCTTACTTACTTAACCTAACTTACGTAAGCTTAACCTTACTGTTAACCTTACTTACTGTATTATTAACCTTACTGTTGCATCCGTTAATCGGTCATTAGGTCTTTTAAAACATAACATAAAGCATGCCCCTTCCCACTTCCGATCACGTGCTTATACCACTCTCATCCGACCCAAAATCGAATATGCTTCGGCAATTCCGGACCCCCATCAAGCATATCTAATAAATAGCATTGAATCACTGCAGAATCGCGGAGTTCGTTTCATCTATTCTGATTACTCACGTCATACCAGCATCACAGCATTGAAGAAACGTGCTGGCTTTCAAGAACTATCTCTCCGCCGTAAAATTGCACGTTTATCACTTTTTCATAAATTGTATCATCACTCAACTCTTCACAACGACTGTTTTTGTTTGCCATCTGCTATTTTTGATAGACGCGACCATCCTTTCAAAGTCAAGTGCGTGTCATGTCTTTCATTTAAATTGCAAGACCGTAGAGGCTTGGGCTAGTCGGTACATACTCGAAAGGGAAAATAGCGCGAAAAAATACGACAAATAGACAAGAAGGGGAACACACACCAGCGCTGACTGACGACTGAATTCTTTATTCAGAAAGGAACACATATATACCAAAAAAGAAAAAAGAAAGAAAAGAAGGGTATATCACTGCGCATGGGCAAAAAATAGAAACTGATTAGATTTGGATTTCCCGCGAATTATGACGGTTCCGGAGATATGTTAGTTCTGCCTCAGACAAGGCCACAGACGAAGTGCTGACGCAAGACGCACCATTCCTTGCAATGGCAGCAGCCTCAAAGATTTCTCGGGCACACGGGTCACGGTAGCGTCTGCGGATCATGCACTGCGAAAGTCAAGTCCCGGATTACGGCACAGATCACACTGTAGTGCAAGGCCAAGTTGCTGCCAGTACCGGAGTACACCAGCTTCTGTTCCAAAGTGGAGAGGCTGCTCAGTGCAGGATACCCGTGTCCACTCCTCACCGGTGTCGCGGAAAAACTTCTTGAAAAGTGTGCAAAACTGTCGCCCGTGAAGCAGCCAGACGGCGGCAGAAGCAGGTATGCCATCATACCCTACATTCATGGCGTCTTCCACAGCATAAAAAGAATCGCGCAGCGGGCAGGTGTTCGTGTAGTTTTGTCCGCGCCTAACAAGCTAGGTCGACTTTGCCATCAGGTTAACCAGGAGAAACCTAGACAACCTGCGTGTAAAAAGAACCATGCCACACCATTCGTCCAGTGCAAAGCAGGCGTGGTGTACGAGGTGCCTCTCCCTTGTGGTCGCTCCTACATTGGACAGACTGGTCGTTGCCTAAACGATCGCTTAGAGAGCATGCCTCTTCACTCCGGTACTGGCAGCAACTTGGCCTTGCACTACAGTGTTTGTGATCTGTGCCGTAATCCGGGACTTGACTTTTCGCAGTGCATGATCCGCAGACGCTACCATGACGCGTGTGCCCGAGAAATCTTTGAGGCTGCTGCCATTGCAAGGAATGGTGCGTCTTGCGTCAGCACTCCGTCTGTGGCCTTGTCTGAGGTAGAACTAACATATCTCCGGAACCGTCATAATTCGCGGGAAATCCAAATCTAATCAGTGTCTATTTTTTGCCCATGCGCAGTGATATACCCTTCTTTTATTTCTTTTTCTTTTTTGGTATATATGTGTTCCTTTCTGAATAAAGAATTCAGTCGTCAGTCAGCGCTGGTGTGTGTCCCCCTTCTTGTCTTCTTGTCGTGTTTTTTCGCGCTGTTTACCCTTTCGTTCATTTAACTATGCACATTCATTCATTCCACGCGCTATAACTGATTGGAACGCTTCGCCTCCGCGTGTTGCTACCACCACAGATCACGATAAATTTGTAAATCTACTTTCTGCTAGTACGACAGTGTAATCACTGTCTAAACTGTTATCTAGATGTACATTAAGTTTTTCTTTTATTCCTTATACTTCTATGAGGATTCTCGTTTTTTTTCCTTTAATAAATTTGTTTGTGGCTTGTATAGCTGTTATTAATCTCTATAGTGTTGCATAGTGTTATGACTGTATAACGAAATTCTAACTTGTTAGTTAGAATTGGAAGTAGAATTGGCACATGTGTCCCTTTTGTCGTTGTATTTGTGCCCCCCCCCCCCTATGTAATACCCTCGGTTGCGAGGGCCTTTAGGGGTATTTTGTATCTATATCAATAAATAAATACTTGCGTTAAATACTAACTACGACAACGACGGTGCCGTAACGCAAAGGACGGACACGGCAAAATTATCTTTACTGCACTATCTATAAATATTTCGCTATTCCCTATTTCAACAGATTGCAAGCTTGCCCAGCGACTTCACAGATCCCAGACCACTAAGGAAAGGAAAGCAGTTTTATTAGCTGCGGGAAGCTTGTAGGGCACGTTAAAGAACCCCAGGTGATAAAAATTAATCTGGAGCCCTCCACTACGGCGTGCATCATAATCAGAACTGGTTTTGGCACGTAAAACCCCAGAAAGATGGAGCTGCCCCCACTTGTACACTTGTTCAACGCGGTTTCCTATCAGGTTTGACTCATATTTCTACTCTCCTGTCACCAACCGACTCTTTCCTGCCTGGTCTCTTTTCACTCTCTTTGTACAACATATTACTTAATCCAATAGCTGGACTAGCCTTTTATCCCATTATATAGTTCTAGAGTAATTTCCATCTTGAATCCAAAGCATTTCTTGGCGAACATTTGCCATTTTGACAGTATCTATCTATCTAGCCGCCTACGTCTTGTTGCTCTCATGGTCGTTTCGTTAACTTGGTACGTACCAAAATTGCCATAGTATGACAAGAGTGCATGACGAACATAATTGAAAGGTCCTGACATGAATATGATGACATGTGTGCCATGTAGGTCATGAAACAGCCGCTTACGTCTTGGTGCTCTCATGTTCGTTTCGTTAACTTGGTATGTAACTAGAATGGGTTCGGACATGAATACTAAGTGAAGGAAACACTAAAGGATGATCGTAGAAGTCATAGTCATGAGCATGCCTCCGCAAAAATCTAAATGACTCAGCGAAAAAAGATTAACACTCAGAAACCACTGGAATGGATTCAGACGTGGGAAGGAAACATTTAAGTATTATAGTGGAAGTCATAGCCATGAGCATGACTCAGCAGAAATAACAATGGCTCAGCGAAAATGATTAGTACTGATTAGTAATAGATGATTAATAAAATTATTAATAATAAAATTATTAACACGGCTCCTACTTTTGTATGCGCTGTGCTTTCGCCGCTCAGTTTCTGTTGAAGGGATAGGCCACATGAACCTTCGCTCACTGCTGCTGGCCCGCTTGCTCACGCCAGCGTTTTTACAGCGGTTGTGTGCGGCCATCGAGTGTGATCTATTCATGTTTGCGTGTGCGCGCTGACACCATCCTTGTTAATTCAGTTAGTAACCGAATCTGTCCAAGTTTATACAGCCGATAAGACCACTATCCATACTCCGTATAGCTCGCTACCAATTTGCTATCGCAGTTGATGCTTCGCAACGCGCAGAACTGTTGTCGATGGCGGCGATGTTTTGCCCTCGTTCGCACCGAACGCACGCGACATTAGTGACACGTATATGAATAACGTGCCAACCTTTGCCGTACACCCTATGACGGTGTACCGTAGCAGCCAAAAGGCCATGGTCCGTGTGGTCACTAAATAAATGAAATCCACCGGGTCATATATATTTCTCATTCGTTAATAGTTCAAGTCGCCGTTTCACCGCACTTAGTATACAGCTATAGAAGTAAGGATAGTAGTTATATCGGCCATATGAAGTTGTAAATATTCGCTTACTAACTAAATAAACAAGCTCGGTGGCACGCGCGCACAGGTAAACATGAACACATCTCATTCGATGACTGCGGGAGCTCGTCAAAACGCTGGAGTGAGAAAGCGCGCGGCAGCGAGTAAATTGACCTTCGCGCTGGCTCTCGCTTCAACGCGAACTAAACGTCGAAAGCGCAGCGCATACGAAGCTACACTCTAAAAAAAAAGGGAGTGAGAATGGAGCAACGGGCTCTGTTCCTCCTTCAGGCCAGCGAGTTCCTCCTTCGAGCAAGGTTCACGCGCTGCGCCCTCTTGCGGCAATCGTAAATGGAGGAACTTTCCTCCCTTAGCGCGAGCACCCCGGGACCTGAAAATGAGTTGCGCCGTGATCCCGTGTAGCGCATTGCGATTTCATCGGCTGCGACCGATCGGTTCCATCTCTACGAGCACCATAGGCGATCACTTCACCCACTGACTGTGTTTGAGTGCCTTCAATGTGCTGCGTGGATACTTCATCGCGCAACGATGCGCATGCGATATCATGAACGTCGGTGGAGGAAGGTTGATCGCAAAACAGGCAAGTTATTTTATTCTCGATCATTGGTATGCGCATACGAATTGCTCTCAGCAATAGGCATTTTAGACGCAGTCCTGTTAGACAGTATTTACTGCACCGAGATGCAAGCAAGACCTTAAAATGTATTGGTAATCTAAATCTTCTTGCTCATGTAGGGGATAATGCTTAAGGATATTTCTTTTCTTTATTCTCGCGGTACATGCGGCTGTCGTGCGATTATTATTAGTGCGAAAGTGCCTATTAAGTTGCGTTAACAAAAAACAAATATGTGGAAACGCGTACGTGTAATGAAAGCGGTGCAGAAAGTGACCGATAGTATCCCGAAATCGATCGCCACTGAAATTTATAGCCGCAGTGGCTATGGTGCTTTATTTCCTTATGGTCGCGGCTTCGACTCCGGTTCCTGTGGCCGATTGCGGTGGGGGCGGGATTTGAAAGCAACTGTAGTCTCTTGTCAAGTTTTTATGCAAATTGTAACATATTATTCTACAGCTATTTAACTATATGTTGTTTACGTGGTTCAAAACAAAGGCCAAGTGATCTGATTTGTTTTTCATGCACCATGCTACATCATATTCGGTTTGAAAAAAACTTTGTCCACTTTTTTCAGTGTCATGCGTTACTGCATTTGAGAATGACATTTCCACAATTCAATTTTTTATTCCTTTTAGAATACATGGCTAACTGGAACAAGCACTGGACCTTTATATGTACATCATCGAAGTGGAAGTTCAGCACATCAAAAGACGCGACTTAATTGCTTCTATAACCTGCATGGCTTCTGAAAATAAATACAGACGCCAGAGCCAACCATAAATGACACAATTGCCGATTTTGTTGTGTTTGCTGCTTTGTTGTGATGTCTTGCAATAATTAATTGTTTCATGAATTTCCATCAATGTTGTTGAATGCCACCAATGTTGACTGCTTAAAAATTACCGAGATTGCTGGCAAAGGTGTGTGATAATAAAGCAATCTTGCCATGCTGTAATAAAGTGTGCATTTATTTACTCTTGCCTCCGTCACTATCTTAATTTAAAATTGCTTTCAAACAAAGCAAACTTAACGTGTTGTCAGCCAAACTGGCAAGCTTTACAGGCAAGATGTTGCATGTTCAGAGGTCACGAGCATTAGGTGTTATGCATCAAAAATGCTTTCGAATCGTTGTTGTCCTGAACTAGTTTTTAGCTACTCCTTCATGAAATCCCTCTTTCCCACTAGTCCACATAATTATCAGCCTTACTTTGCCGTGCCAGTCCTTAAAAGCCTATACATAGTTGTGTTATACATCTACTGCTTGTAATAAATTATCAACACGCCCAAATTGCCATTTAAGAGTCTGTCACCTTTTACTAGCTAATAACATAATAAATCTGCACAATTCAAAAGTACTGCCATCCAATGATTTTTAAAGAATCGCACTACAATGATTAAAAACGAAAGTAATGTAATTAACATATAACAAAAGTAACAACAAATATACTATGATGCACAAAAGCACACTACCTGAGCAAGAAACTGTTTTAAGACTCTGTGGAAGAAATAAGCAGGTGTCTGCCACAGTTTCAATAAGGCATCACAATAGTCTGATCAAATACATTATGGTTCTTCCAGAAGCAAAAAAACAAAAAAGTACACTTCTACAACATTGTATGCAAAGCCAATTAGTAATACGTGCAGTGGCAATGTTGATGTCTGCAAATCAATACATAGCAATTCTTTATTGTAACTTGCCTTACAAATAAAATCGACCGTGGTGACTATTATCCATCTGTAACACTCGAAGATGCAGGCAATATGGCACATAAATAGAAAGCATGCGGCACCAAAAGGGGCCATGACAAACCACAGCCTTCAACAACGCACCACGTGCATTTCTATGCGTTCCACCTCGTCAACCCGTGTTCAATGTCACCAGCAGCCATAAGAAAAGATGGGTTTCGGCATGTGTGCATTAAAGCATTGTTCAGAAGTTATATCTTGACAAATAAGCAACACAGGGGCAAAATAGCCATTTTTTCAATGTGCAGAAACGATGCGAAAGCCAGCCATTGAGCATCCTGTAGGGAAGGTGCCTGTGACATATAAATGCCAACAGAAGTATATGCTGTTAGGGTCCGCTTTTAAGTGCCTTTTTGTGCCTACATGAAAGTGAACTTTGAAGAGTGCTGGTTTCTCAGTGGCTTTGGGATGCCTGAATGCCAAGTACACCATGCAATGAGGGTTGCCTTCAGGAATGTACTCTGCATATATTTGGGGAAGCAGCCGAAAGAGGCACCATTTTTGGCTTGCTGATCCCCTAAGGCTGGCATTGCCACTACGAAATGCGTCCCTAATGGCAGGAGGTATGGCCTTTTTGTCATGAAAGCCATACTTGAAGGACAATTTTTTTCCAAGGTCCTGCTTGCGGATCACTCCGTCAGCAACTAAACCTTCCAAAACGTGGGGAAGAATACAGTCAATACCCCCTTCAAGTATGTCATGCATGGCATCAGGAGGTAATTGTTCAGTGACATCAAACTTTTCAAGGCCTTGCAATGGCGATACATTTGTAATGCCGTACAAGGGCCCATTTATAGCTGGGTCAAGTGTGAATGCTTTAAGGTGGCTCTTGTGTGCTGCACTTGTCCTCTCGATACAGTCATCCAAATTATGCAGCATCCGCAATTGTCTGTGCTGAGCTAAGCAGTAATGGCAGACTGTGCCGCTGCTAAAGCAGCACTGGAGACCTGCCAAGAGGTGCATTGAGAGGTTATCTCCAGAGAATGCCACAGTCACAACATTAAAGTGCAGACTGCCAGTGCCCCTTCCATTCTTTTATATTAAATATAGGTCCTGCACGAGTGGCAATAGCACTTAGGCCAGGCCATGCCGTAGCATGACACGGTACTCCACAACTAGAAGCAAGTGAATGGCGCTGAGTTTTGACCGATGCCGAGGATGCAGATTCAAAATAGAAAAGTTAACTGGTAAAATTTTGTGCCGTCCAGCAGCACCACCTAGAGGGTTTACAAGCTCCAGCTCATCAGTGTACAAAAGCAGAAATACAGTGCTATGACTGGCATCCTGTGCAAGCTGACGGTACTGACTGAATGCATTGCCATCAGCAAAGTCATAAAGCACATCTTGCGGTTTTGACACAGACTGTGAAATGCATTCTAGCAAGTCCTCGCATTTCAGGAAATTTGTTGACAGTTTAGAGATAGAAATATAACATGTAAAGTCTTTGTAACTGCCAGTCTGCAGTGGCATCTGAGTAGCTTCAGTGTAAATAAAGTGCTCCGAAATGTATTTTTTTTTCTCATGTGAGTACTTGTCAAGTCGGAAAATATATTGACAACAATATCCGCAGCATTCAGTTGGCATGCCAGGATTTGTATTGTGCACGGTGCCACATTTTTTCATGACATCATGAATGAGGGCTTTCACAAGGGTGAAAATTTCATCTGTGGTACTCAACGGTAGCTGCAACTTTTCCATGATTCTGATGTAGAACATAGCTATCTGCTTCCCTGATTGTCGCAATGAAGTCAAAGTTCGAAGCAGTGTCATCACTGTTTGTATCTGATGAAGTTGAGGCATCAGTAACGATGCATTTTCTCCAGTTGCTTCACCACAGCCAAAGTCAGGTGCATGCTCATCGGCGCTAATGCCAGCGGCCTTTGTGTGAAAGCGATACACATGCTTCTTGTAGGCGAAGTAACGGCGAAATGATGCCGCGCAATTCTCTATTCCACATAATACGCAGAAATACGGCTAACAACTGAGTACGTCTTCTGAAACGTTCCACTTCAGTGATATTTCGCTTCTCGCCTTCAGGCACCGAGGACGTGACGGCCGCATTTAAGCGGAAAGTAAAAACGCTTGTATAGTGCATTAGATGCACGTTTAAGAACCTCGAAAATACATTATAGAATTTCTTTCTATGGTAAACTATAATGTACGATATAGATTGTTCAATGGTTCTTTTTGTTTCAACATCTATACGCATGTATGCTGGGACAGTGCCTCCTTTATTTTTAGAAAAATAGAGGAGGCGCTGGCTGGGACTAACATCGTCGATGCAGCACCGGCAACTTGCAGAGCGCTTTTAGACCGCGTCGTACCGTTTGAAAGGTAAGTAATCGTGCTTGCTAACTACACGCGTATTGTGCGTGCTCCCCATGTGTGCACAGAATGCGTGAACGTAGGAAATGGTACTCCCACGACAACAGTAATACCTGTGCTGATGCTTGCTGAGCGCCGGTTTGCAAAATTTAGTTATGCGAGTTTATTGCCTCAATGCGAAATTGAAAATCTTGATAAGCGTCTTCTTCCGATGAGAAATATTACGTTCGGAAATAATCATGATCATCATGTGCACCTGTGCTTTTCTGCTGAAGTTGCATAATAGCGACCCATGTGCTTCACCGATTCTTACTGCAATCCCGTTTCCACGCTTATAAATGCTTCGACGTCGTAAATAATCTGCTTATGAGGTTTTCGGTTTACGAGCAGTTTATGAGAAAAAAATCACAGCTTGCTACTAGTACAGCTTACTTTTTAAGACAAGGTTTGTTGACATAACTTATACGCAACTAAACATGACAGGAAAGTTGCTTATGAAAGAAAAAAGAAATGAATTGTTATGTAAAGAAACATTTGTTTGTGATGTGCTGCTCCTGCGTGTTGAAAATTTTACTGAGATGAAGGGGCCCTATTATCATGTGCACTGTTGCCACCCTGCACTAGCGCAAACATTGTTTTCGTGACTATTTTTAGGTGCTCCTCGCATGTATTCACCATGTGACAGCTTTAATGGGCTACTGCTATAAGTCAACACATAACAGAGGGGACTCCTTGGCTATGGCCGCCATGGTGCAACGTGTAATCTGGATGGTCGAGTCAGGTATATATGAAGTGTATGTGTTCCAAATAGTAGGATCTCAGTATCATTCGTTGATAAGTTAGTCGACGTATTACTCAACACAGCTTACTAAATTGACTAAATATTTATGCAACTTGCTGCTTATTTGTGTTCATAGCTGTTTTGCGCACATTATCATGTTCTATAAGAAAACTAGACCCAACATGTTGTGATGAGTATTTTTTCTTTCAACAATCGCTTGGCTGCGATTAACATTACATTTTTGCTAAGTACACGGTGTGTTCATTACTTTTTATTTTGGTTTCATTGTTCTGAAACTGTTTTTCATGCTGTAGCTTTTATTTCCAATTTTCATCTGTTTATGCTACACGCTCGTGCAGTATCTGCGTATGTAAGAATTCAAAGTGTAGTGGGCCAAATTTGTCACAGGTCTAAGCACACGTCGTGCTTAGCATTGTTTAACATTTACAATTATTTGTCTTGTTCCCAGAATAAATGCCACTGGCAAATGTACATTCGACGAGCTTGGAACTTCTTGAAATGATACATGAAGGCCAGTATTCACTGTGCGTAGCTACTACACCAGTGAGGTGTTTTCTAGTAAGCTTGCTATTTTATTTTATATTCCTGGCAAGCTATTCCGATGCATGCAAGTAGGCACTGTAGCAGTTGCGAGTCTGTCCAGTTACATTGTTTTTCACTTTACGTCAATACAGCATAGACCGCAGAGTTAGCTGGTAAATAGTTCAGTGTATTGATACTGTCTCATTAAAGAAGCACACTACTTCGCACATAGTGCTTAAATGTCTGCTTGCTCTTATGTCATTTGCTGGTTATTGCAATGTTGCTCATCAAATGCATTTGATTTCAACATGACCACACAGAACATTCTGATTGACACTAGTGTAATTTTAATAGTGATAATCAACCAGCCAAGGCTTAATTCTACAGCTCTCAAGAATTATTTCTAATACTTTGGGTTCCTTTCCATGTGTTCTGTTTCATCCTGTGTTTCATCAGCACAGTGGGCAGTCCTTTAAAATTATTCATTCTACTTGGCGCTGTTCAGGTAGAAAATGTTAACCAGCAAGTCCAAATTATAATGCTATCGGTAAGACTTCTATTCCTGGGTGGATGAATACAAAGTGCTATATGTAATTGTAAAAGTATTTTTGACAAAAATACCGGTGTCTAGAACAAGCACCATATGCACTGCAACTCTTATAGTGTTAAGTTGGGTAGGCAAGTATCTATGCCAAGTATACTTGCACATATACTTTCTGCATATTAGCTAGTATTTTAGCTACATGAAAGAGCGTATGTTGTGACTGCTGAAGTCAAATTTATGATTGATGTGCCTGCCTGTTTTTGTTGTGCACTTACTGCTGTGGTGTCTTAAGCATTGTAGCCATGTGACAACTGAAGTATTGCAACAATGTGTAAGCTAGCTTGCACCTACTATTGCTACAGTATGCCAACAGATACCTATCACCATATTTGTGCATTTTCTGAGAACCAGCTGTGTTGGCTATGTGCAATTTGTAGTATCCTTATGAGTTTGCCGGTCAGTTCACGTAACTTTTGATGACATAATTTACAGAGAGGGAAGGGAAACAGTACAACATGAATGCTGTTAAAAAGGGACTTTTTATTTTGATGGAAGGATTCAAAATAACAATAAAACTGGATGTGTGCTTATATCTTGGGCAAGTCCTATCAGAGGGAAGGCGGAAGTTGTAATACAATGGCATAAAATCACGATAAACAGTATTTGCACTAAAAAAGGTGGATAAGCACAGACTAAATTCGTTCCCTTGTCATCAAGAAAGGTTGCTTTTTCATGCATTGATAACGGGGCTGGCTTACACGTATCATTTATGTGGCATGCCTCATTGATTTCTCTTGGCACTCTTTCCCCGTTTGTGTAAACCGATGAACAATCTTAATCCGACCTGAAGCCCTATCATGACAATGCACGGCCATGTTGAGCGAGCATACTGGCCTTTCAAGTGAAATGTGATGATTTATTTGGCACGTATTTAGATAACAGCCAGTCTGTCCTGTATACATTTGACCACCTGTGAAAGGAATACAGCACACTGCACGCACTAGACAAATTTGGTGGTATCCTTAACCAAGCAAACCTCGCTTGCCTGCTCCCCTTTCTCAATTCACTTGTGGACTGTTGTGCATAGCAGCCCACAGGTGAAGTGAGAAAGGCACCCAGGCAAGCGAGGCTTGCTTAGTTAGAGATACCACCAAATTTGTCTTGTTTCCGTCAGTGCTAGTGTGGTCTATTCCTTTGATCATCTGTATATTTGGTCGAATGTACATGAGGCAGACTGGCCGGCTGGTGCGTCAACATGCATCCAGGAGAACACGTTAATCATCACATTTCACTCGAAAGGCCAGTATGCTCGCTCGACATGGCCGTGCATTGTCATGATAGGGCTTGAGGCCGGATTAAGATTGTTCATCGGTTTTCACAAACGGGGAAAGAGTGCCAAGAGAAATCAGTGAGGCATGCCACATAAATGATACGTGTAAGCCAGCCCCGTTATCAATGCATGAAAAAGCACCCTTTCTTGATGACAAGGGAACGAAATTAGTCTGTGCTTATCCACCTTTTTTAATGCAAATACTGTTTATCGTGATTTTATGCCTTTGTATTACAACTTCCGCCTTCCCTCTGATAAGACTTGCGCAAGATATAAGCACACATCCAGTTTTATTGTTATTTTGAATCCTTCCATCAAAATAAAAAGTCCCTTTTTAACAGCATTCATGTTGTACTGTTTCCCTTCCCTCTCTGTAAATTATGTCATCAAAAGTTACGTGAACTGACCGGCAAACTCATAAGGATACTACAAATTGCACATAGCCAACACAGCTGGTTCTCAGAAAATGCACAAATATGGTGATAGGTATCTGTTGGAATACTGTAGCAATAGTAGGTGCAAGCTAGCTTACACATTGTTGCAATACTTCAGTTGTCACATGGCTACAATGCTAAGACACCACAGCAGTAAGTGCACAACAAAAACAGGCAGGCACATCAATCATAAATTTGACTTCAGCAGTCACAACATACGCTCTTTCATGTAGCTAAAATACTAGCTAATATGTAGAAAGTATATGTGCAAGTATACTTGGCATAGATACTTGCCTACCCAACTTAACACTATAAGAGTTGCAGTGCATATGGTGCTTGTTCTAGACACCGGTATTTTTGTCAAAAATACTTTTACAATTACATATAGCACTTTGTATTCACCAAACAGCGCAAGTAGAATGTACCTGAACAGCGCCAAGTAGAATGAATAATTTTAAAGGACTGCCCACTGTGCTGATGAAACACAGGATGAAACAGAACACATGGAAAGGAACCCAAAGTATTAGAAATAATTCTTGAGAGCTGTAGAATTAAGCCTTGGCTGGTTGATTATCACTATTAAAATTACACTAGTGTCAATCAGAATGTTCTGTGTGGTCATGTTGAAATCAAATGCATTTGATGAGCAACACTGCAATAACCAGCAAATGCCATAAGAGCAAGCAGACATTTAAGCACTATGTGCGAAGTAGTGTGTTTCTTTAATGAGACAGTATCAATACACTGAACTATTTACCAGCTAACTCTGCGGTCTATGCTGTATTGACGTAAAGTGAAAAACAATGTAACTGGACAGACTCGCAACTGCTACAGTGCCTACTTGCATGCATCGGAATAGCTTGCCAGGAATATAAAATAAAATAGCAAGCTTACAAGAAAACACCTCACTGGTGTAGTAGTTACGCACAGTGAATACTGGCCTTCATGTATCATTTCAAGAAGTTCCAAGCTCGTCGAATGTACATTTGCCAGTGGCACTTATTCTGGGAACAAGACAAATAATTGTAAATGTTAAACAATGCTAAGCACGACGTGTGCTTAGACCTGTGACAAATTTGGCCCACTACACTTTGAATTCTTACATACGCAGATACTGCACGAGCGTGTAGCATAAACAGATGAAAATTGGAAATAAAAGCTACAGCATGAAAAACAGTTTCAGAACAATGAAACCAAAATAAAAAGTAATGAACACACCGTGTACTTAGCAAAAATGTAATGTTAATCGCAGCCAAGCGATTGTTGAAAGAAAAAATACTCATCATAACATGTTGGGTCTAGTTTTCTTATAGAACATGATAATGTGCGCAAAACAGCTATGAACACAAATAAGCAGCAAGTTGCATAAATATTTAGTCAATTTAGTAAGCTGTGTTGAGTAATATGTCGACTAACTTATCGACGAATGATACCGAGATCCTATTTGGAACACGTACACTTCATACATACCTGACTCGACCATCCAGATTACACGTTGCACCACGGCAGCCATAGCCAAGGAGTCCCCTCCGTTATGTGGTCACAGCCTCGCCACTATAAAATAAGTTGTGTTAACTTATAGCAGTAGCCCATTAAAGCTGTCACATGGTGAACACATGCGAGGAGCAACTAAAAATAGTCATGAAAACAATGTTTGCACTAGTGCAGGGTGGCAACAGTGCACATGATAATAGGGCCCCTTCATCTCAGTAAAATTTTCAACACAAGCAGGAGCAGCACATCACAAACAAATGTTTCTTTACACAACAATTCATTTCTTTTTTCTTTCATAAGCAACTTTCCTGTCATGTTTAGTTGCGTATAAGTTATGTCAACAAACCTTGTCTTAAAAAGTAAGCTGTACTAGTAGCAAGCTGTGATTTTTTTCTCATAAACTGCTCGTAAACCGAAAACCTCATAAGCAGATTATTTACGACGTCGAAGCATTTATAAGCGCGGAAACGGGATTGCAGTAAGAATCGGTGAAGCACATGGGTCGCTATTATGCAACTTCAGCAGAAAAGCACAGGTGCACATGATGATCATGATTATTTCCGAACGTAATATTTCTCATCGGAAGAAGACGCTTATCAAGATTTTCAATTTCGCATTAAGGCAATAAACTCGCATAACTAACATTTGCAAACCGGCGCTCAGCAAGCATCAGCACAGGTATTACTGTTGTCGTGGGAGTACCATTTCCTACGTTCACGCATTCTGTGCACACATGGGGAGCACGCACAATACGCGTGTAGTTAGCAAGCACGATTACTTACCTTTCAAACGGTACGACGCGGTCTAAAAGCGCTCTGCAAGTTGCCGGTGCTGCATCGACGATGTTAGTCCCAGCCAGCGCCTCCTCTATTTTTCTAAAAATAGAGGAGACGCTGTCGCAGCATACATGCCGCTGCGTAGTGGACGAGCTCAGGCACGCTAATAATTCGCATGCTTTCTTTGGGCCATGCACCCAACTTTCCGCAACCATGACACAAAGGCAACGCACTACCCGGCACGAAAATCGTTGGTCCACATTTGCCTGGCGCGCCACGCATAAGGCGAGTTTGCAGCAAGACACAAGCTATCTTCTCGCACTATTATTGAAGCTAACAACGTCACATTTCATTACCGCAAACACAAAAACACACGATGAAACGCTCGCACATCCAACAAGCACGTTGTAGACGGAGGAATGACAACGGCGCCACCTGCACACTAGTGAGGCTGTGGTGGCCTCCGTGATACACGATTAACTAGCCGTGTTGCGCCCAACTATGTTGCGAGACAAAACGGTTAATTCTGTAATGTATTTTCGAGGTCTTTAAACGTGCATTCAATGCACTGTACGAGCGTGTTTACTTTCTGCCTAAAAGCGGCCGTCACGTCCTCGAGCCCAGCGGTAGGGTGGCTAGCGTCGCAACGCCGTAGCCACGGTACTACGTTAAAACCCTGTAATTAAACCGTTCAAAATTCTGCATCTTTATATTAAAAGGTCTGTGTGCATTGCCTGCACCTGTAATACCACCTAATACGTTTAGCTTTGTCTTACCAGCAATTGTTTAACTTAGCAGAAAACTGATTTGCATTCCGGCACAATTGGGGGGTCGCATTTCGTGACTATATAAGATCGTACGCAGGTACACAACGCATGTAAAAAAAAAAAAAAAAGGTGAACCGTGTCGATATAAGCGAATGTGTGCGAGTTGGTTCTGTCAGTGCTCTATGAATTGTTGTTTCAATGAATCTGTTTGATTACGTGTGTGTAAAATATCTATGTATGCTTGTTAATGTGACAATGTGTATTATATAAACCGAAAAGTGTGACTATGTATGTGCGTGTGTTGTTGATTGTCAAGTGCTCTATGAATTGAATGCGTATATGTACATTTGACTACTGCTCTAGGTGAATGACCAGTGTAAGCTGAATTAATTAAGTGTTATTAATTGTTATATTATAATGTCTGAGAATTAATAGAATGTTATATAAGAAATGTGTGTCATACTATTATAATAATACGTTACACATGCTTCGCGTGTGGGAAAAATGTTTTTGTACGTACAATTTTTTAAAATCTTTTATTGCATGTAGCCTCCGAGACCATTGCTCAGTGCGTGCGAATCTTGAAGCCTTGTATTGGTGCCCCTAGTAGCTTCAATCCTAGTTGTTAAGCCTATAGTCGTGTTGCTGGCTTCACTTGCCTGGAGTCGGCCATGTTGGTTTTGGAAAGGGAGTAACAGTTGCTCCCAGACATGAGGGAGGAAAGTTCCTCCATTTAAAGACGAACATAGGGGACATCGCCGTTCCTCCTTTAAAGGAGCAAGGGTCACTCCTTTTTTTTTTTAGAGTGTACCGGCACTCGGCGAATGCACTTTCGCTAATCGCAGGTCGCTTTGAAGATGAGGCTCCCGCAGGCGCACACTTCAGCTGCGTCGCAGATCGCTTTCAAGATAGCTCCGTGAGCAGCAGCTGCGGAAGCAGAAAGAACTTCGCCGCCCGACGAAGTTCTTCGCTCGGACGCCGGTTATTCGCTCCATGTATTCCGGCCTTAACGCGCACCGACAGTGAACGCTTCGGTGGTCTCAGTACTACGACGCCTCGATGCCAGCATTCGAAGGGACGCTGGCATCAAGAAGCACTACCAACGCCACCTAGGTGGCGTTCACCGTACTCAGCACAGCGGAGCGTGGCCTCCGCAATTAGCTCTGAAAATGTTTCTGAAGTTGATCGCGGAGGCTGCAATTACGACGCGCTGTACGCGCTGATTTGACTCGGTGACGATTCAGTTACGTGCTTTGTCTTGCGCGTTGTATTAGTGTGTCAGTTACGTGCTTCGTCTTTCGCGTTGTGCTAGCGTGTGCAGCGTAGTGCAGCTTCCATATGCACGACGGTTGCTCATGGTCATCGACGTTGGTAGTCGTGATGGAGGAGACGTGCCACCAGGCGTCAGCGTGGGTGCATCAACGCCTAAGGGCGCTTTAGCCACAAAACACCAATAGACATTATATATCAATGTGCAATAAACATTACACTACTTCTGTGAAGACACGTTTCACTTTCGTGTTCTATACCGATTCCTATATAAGAGGGATCAACCACATTTTTTTTTGGATGTACGCCAGTTGCCTGCGCAGCTTTTCGTTTGTTAACGATGCTGCGCATTTTCAACGGCATCATTTACGGACCGGTGCAATTCACTGGAGCGCTTCGGCAACGGACTCATTCTACTGCGCCACCGAGACAGATCGGTCGTCCTGTCAAGAAGACTGCCAGCTAGTGCAGTGACCTGTCGTCTTATTCCATGCTTGAGCCAGTTGATGACCTGTATAAGTGTATTCTTCGTGCGAGTGCGGCGAAACTACTATCTGCGCAAGTGCATTGACGTGTTTCTCGCGGATGATCATACATAGCAGCATCAGTTGAAGCGCGGCACGATACATAACTACGGCGGACTTCGAACCTATGAAAAGAAAACAACTGTGAAGATTCCTGTCATTAGTGTGTGTATTGCCTGTGCGCTCGATCGCTGGATGCGGATCTGTCTCCGCGAGCGCCGGCAGTCGCCCTACCTGAGCGGTTTGTACTCGGGTGTATCACTTATTACGCTATTCCAAGGACGTCGAAGCGCACCGCAGCAAGGCGAGCTTCTCTATAAACGATCAGGTGCGGTCACTTTTTTTTCTATAATCTCATGGAGTTAGTTTCTCTTGGGAAAACACAAAAGTATACTGCAATATTGCGTGGGACGTGTGCACTAGCTGCATGCGATAGCGCGGCGGCAACTTTACGAAAACCGCAACAGCGTTATGTGCTTCAGTGCATAAACTGCTCACTCATCCTTATTGTCTGTCCTGTTGTTCCTTTCAGAAAGCTTTCAGCAGCACTAGCCCCCGTATTCTTAAACACGCCTTCACTCAACGCTTCTCCTCGACTCGGCCAAGTCGAGGCGACGAGCGTTTCTTCACTCGAGGCGCCGTTGCGTTTCATGAACACTACTTCACATTTCCACCGCCAGGGAACACCTTGAAAATGCACCCTTGACTCTAGTGAAGTGTACAGACAAAGAAAAGCATTAGATATCGAGGCTATACTTAAATGCACTTAGCAAACGCACAATTATTTAGGACAGATATGTGTTTCCGTTAATTTGGCTTCGTTATCAAATGCAACACGGCGCAATGCACAAATTTAGCTCGGCAGCGCTGCCACTGCTAGCGTTAGACTGATAGATCAAGCGGGAGCTGTGTTTGAGGTCTGGCCATAGAGTAACATACGGATTACAAGAGTGGCCACTCCAGCCTAAAAGCGGCCGAGCTACGCAGCTTCATGCCACCCACTAGAGGGCAACACAACACTCCCTGTCTCCAAGGGAACGCGCGTACTAGTTATCAACTGTAGTAACATTTCTATAGTGCACTATACGTCTACTTGTCTATGTGGCTGTAGACGTAGACGTTATCAACGGGATCAGCCAGCCGTGAGCAGTGGATGAAAAGACTAGTATATAGAATAAAGAATAACGCATCGCTACAAAATATCGGCCATGGTGTGATCAGGCAAGGCGACGCTACAAAAGATGTGCTATAACGTCTGTGTGGTCTTTGCTGGGTTCGTCTGCCAGAACGTCTGTCTGCTTGGCTGCTGCTTGGTAAGAAGGCCTTCATTACGTTCTTTCTTTCCCTTCATTACTTTGCAAGTTGCTTATGTATTTGTTACTTCAGCCGCAAGTTGACATTTGTCGCATTGTGCTGTTCGGCGCAGAGAGCTTTTTGTGTTCTTCACTCCGCGCATGATGTTCGTGGATTGCTTCACATTATGTAAGAAACAGCAATTTGGAATGCTGCGCCGGACGTTTGCGAGAAAATCGTTTCTTGGCGCGAGAAAGTGAGTCTGCACACTCCGGTATGCGTATTCTGAATTCAATGCATGTGTGTGCAATTGTGTGAAAGAATGCAGTAATGCTTAGGATCGTTATTCGTGGCGTGCGCAGATTGCTTGAAGCCTTTGTTACGAGCGCAATTAGAGAGAACTTGCGAATTGAGAAGAATGTTTGTAAGCTGTGGCTACGACGTATTCTGAATAAACACTCCTGCTTCGTTAGCGCATGCATGGCACCGAAGGTTTCTTTTTTTTTCGCTGCGACAATTGCACGTGACGCTTTTCGCGAAAGGGCGATCTGAAGTGCGTAGGTGAAAATTTGTGCGAAGGCGGGAGAGAAGACATAACCAATACTTTTTTTTTCAGGTCATGCCGACTATAGTCAAGTACTACGGGAATTACTGCTGTGTTGCGAGGTGCAGTAACAACCAACGGCAGGACAGGGAGAGAGCGTGGTTGGCTGACAACTGCAGTGAGCAGCCTTCATTCCTTGTTTGCTATGCATCCCGAAACGACCACTTAATAAGAAAGGTTAAGTTTCAAAGGACTAGTGTTGTTTTCCTCTTTAATGTTAATGCTGTCTTCTGCAATTTTATACTGTTCTGTGGGGTTTTTCATAATATCGCCTGTTTATTTCTTTTCTGAAATTCATTCTCAACATATGGCACCTGTATTGGCATGTCTTGCACCTTGTAGTGCAACCATCTTTCTGTGCTTGCGTTGATCGAACGTTGCGAAAAAAAAAGTCTGCATGTGCTTACTGAGAATATTAACTTGAAAATAAAATGTTTGGTCTCTTCCAACACTTGTCATGTTTATTTAAAATGTCTGCATAAACACACAGTGGCATCGTGTGCTTGCTGCTCTATCGGTACAGCTTACAGGAACCTACTTGTTGCATGCAAGCAATGCGTTAAAAAAAAATCAAAATATAGCCTCCGGGACGAGCACTCGCACGGAAGCGATCTTGGAGGCCGTGTAATGTTTCAAATCACATGAAGGTTGCCTTCGAGATTAGTTTTCTTGCGGTCCCAATCTCTGAGTCTGCGTAGATTCCACACACCCGCTAGGTGCGCTGCTAACCAAAATCGGCTAAAGTCCCTATATAAGAAAAGTACCGCCATCCTTTGATAAACGCCGCTCCTCTCTCTCATGTATCTCCGATTGGACGATGATAGCGCGCGCTTTTCACTTCTTTATATTTTCTTTTTTTCCGCCTCAGAGCTGTGATGAAAGTCCTCTGCGCAGCCGCAGTCACCGGCAGCGGCGCGCGCCCGGCCTGAAAGCTTCAACGTGGACTTTCTAGGTGCGCCACCGTCGACTTGGCTTTCGCAAGCAAAAAGTAAAGAAAAAAGCAAGCGCTTTAGGAGAGGAGGCGGCGGAGGAAACAGTAGATGCCGGTACTTTTCTTATATAGGGACTTTACGCTGCGAACCAAAATCGGCCGCAGGGGTCTATGGAAGCGTCCTCTCTTATCCTTGCATGTTACTCTTTAGTCTGGCAACGATCGCACCCCAGCAGCTGAGCATGGCGCATGGCTGAGAAACACCAAGAAAATTTGTGCCGAATTTGTCTGCTGCACATTGTTTCCTTGTGCTTAATTTGTGGTTCACGTTGCAGTTGTTAATCGTGGTTATCATGGATGATATTGTCCGTGTCTGTACTGTGAGCCGAACCGGATTGACTTCGGAGGCAACGCATGGAACGGTCGATGAGCAGCTTTGTTTAACTTCAAGACCAAGTGCTGCTGAAAGCTTTTTGAAAGCAGCAACAGGACAAAAAGAAAAAGGGTGAGTGAGCAGTTTATGCATGGAAGCACATTATACGCTGTTCCGGTTTTCGTGAAGTGGCCGCCACGCTATCAATAAAACGTGTCCGATGTATCCAAGCATGACTGGTTCCAGTTGCTCATGCTGCGGGCATTAGCACACCAAGCATACTATTCGAGGCAGCATAAGATTGCGCGAGACGTTATATTTTTATTTTTTTATTTTTTTGCATTGGAGCTTGTGGGAGATTCGGCGAGAAAATATGTTATCGGTACAGTTGTTTAAACATAAATGCACAAGGCACCGCTCCGCGACTGTGTCCAATGATCATTCCAGTATCGCGTAATAAATCTTTCAGTAGAGAAGAAGCAGTTGTATACATGTGGCAGAATGCATATGGTTGAGTGCGTAGCACCGGCAGTTTTAAGGAAACAAACGTTTTTCAGTCATGTACTTATTTTAGAAGCCGTGGTGGTTAGTCGGTTTGTTCAAATTGTAGCACATATCGTCAATGAATCAGCACTGGTGCCTGCATTTCCAGTGCTGCTTCACTTCACATGTACACTACGCAATCTTTTATTCTTCCAAAATTCACTTGTCAGAAATCCATTACCAGCATTAGTGTTTTTTCCTCTTACATTTTTCAACGTGCTATGTCGTAGCATCTCCTGCACGTTCCATAAACTGTGCTTTCAAGTTCACGCAACCCACGTTTTTTTTTTTAGTTGTGCCATGTCTTTTCATTTCAGTTGCTTAGGTGCACTGAACTTAGCGTGCAAACGCCCTATGTACATATCATTTTTGGCATTCTGCTGCAGGATGTGGGCCTTGGAAAGACCAGCTGATGGAAAAAATCAACGTCTGTGTTGCACACTAAGACATGTGACTGACGTGAAAGCACCGATAGATACGGTGCCTGCCTGTTGGAAATGCACCATCTCGCTTCCCTGAAACAACACAGGTGCTGCGGAAGGACTTGACTGATCTGCCCGGTAGTTAGTCTGTGCTTATTTTTCATACTTATCATTAATAATATTGATGTTATCTGTCACAGACCCCGGTGAACGAGGCGCAGACGCCGGACTAAATTCCAAAGCCGAATTATCAGCTTCCGAAAATAATCCCACGAAAGCAAGGACAATTAAGAGTGGGCCCTCTGGTGCGCCAGCGAACGCCGGTTGCTGTCCAAAGACCGAGTCAGAGCCCAGAGTTGTCAAAACTCAACAAAATATATTCTTCACACAAGGCAGTTACACACAAACTTGCACACTTAGGCTAGACACAACACAATAAAAATCAGATGGGTATTAACAATCACAGAAAATAACGACAAGCACAAGAGTCCAACACGTAAAGTACAAAATAAATAGGAACACTAAGTGTCCAATCGTATTCACCGTGCTGGTTGGTCTTGGAGTCAGACGATCTCGGCGTAACTTGGGAGCAAATCTCGAAGAAGGAACTTCTTCCGGAAATGCAGACGCTCGATGAACTCGTTGACTAGCTTGCCGGGGAATCCCCTTCTTCCGCAGACGCTTGGTCTTCACGTTACATCATTTCACGGTGCGGACTCAACTCTTGAATTCCTCACTGGACTCCTGGATTCCTGGATTCCTAACTGACAATGCTCGCACGGCGTTTTATTGCGATAGCAATTATATGGACACTCAAAAGCAGATTTCTGCCGTCGGCGTCGCCGTCGCCGTCGCCGTCGCCGTCGCCGTGAGGTTCCGTATGACGTCAATGGAGATGAAATCGTGGCCGCGCGCCGCCGAACGCTGTATGTGCGAGTGAAAGGGCGCGAGGGACGCGCTCTTTCACGGGGAGTGAACGCACGGCGGAGAACAAACGCGCGTTCTGCGCCGTGCTTCCTTAAGGGCTGCAGAAGTAGGCGTCTCTTTCCTCCTTTACAATCACCATATATGTAGAGCAAACGCGCCTTCTTCCGATGCGCGAGAGGCCGTGGGGGAGGGGGGGAAGGGGGAGGGAAGGGAGGCGACGTTTAGCTGCGGCACCAAGTGCCTATTTATATCAGAGGCTCCGGCAACAGTCACCAACGCCGCACGCATTTTGAGCGAACGCGGGCAAAATGCCGACGGCGTCGACAACAGTTCGGCGCGTTGCCGGTGCTGCTGCATGTCCAAGTTTATACAGCTGATAAAGCTAATATCATTACTCCGTATATCTCTCTACAAATTTGCTATCGCAATTGATGCTTCACCTTTCAGGTGAAACTGCGACAACTTTTATATAGCCGTCGACGGTCCTTCTCGAACATTCGATCGGAGTTGTGATTCCGCAGCACGGCCAAAGCTTGGGAAGCTTCTACTCTTTTCTCGTACCTTCGACCGCTGCTTTCGGAACATTCTCGAGGGGGGGGGGGGTGATGATGACTCATGCTGTTCACGCACGCTCACGCTGTTGTTATCTCTCTCGGCTCGCCGGGTGAGAAGGAGTCTCGGCGCGCGCGTGTGTTCTCTCTCTCTCTCCGGTTAACGTCGCTTCGTCGAACCTCGTTCCAGACGTTTCGGCGCCGTTGTTAGCGTGGTTGCTTGAGGCGTATGCGCTCTCCCCCTCTGTTGAAGTTGCCGCGGGACCGGCGTGTTCTTTCGCTGGCTTGCGCGACACTCGGCGCGCGCTTTGATTACGCGCTCTTTTGTGACACTGCCCCCCACTTTAAGAATATTATGCAATAATATTCAAAGAAACACAAAAGAAGCGCGCACAAAAGTCCACTACACACGAGTCCGTAAGTCCATAAATCAGTCCACCACAATTCACACATCACTCGCGATACATCGAGTACAAACACAAGTCACACAAGTACGCTTGGACTACACAATAACACATCGCTAGTGTAACTAGTACACTTATATTATACAATAATACATCTCTCAAGTAACAGTTACACTTGTACTATACAAAAATACATATCTCGCGTAACAAGGCAATCATATGAAATATAACATGAGCAAAAAAAAGTATACAAAGCTACGACAGGGTAGTTTCAGAACACAAACAAACACATGATACATAAACAAACAGCACACTCATCACAACACTTTGCACCACACACTAATGGTCAATGGTTCTTAAATTTGAACTTCCTGTCCTTGGTTTTTCGATGGTGGTGTTTGGCGTGGTTATGAGTACCGGTCGGTTTATTTTCGGAATTGGGCATGGAAGGGAGCTGGGAAGGTTTTGCCTGAGCCTTTGTTTGAGTTCGGTTGTCTGCTGCCACGGTGCTCTCGACAGCTGTGAATGGTTTTCCGCGAGCTTCTTCAATCGTCGATGTTTCGATCTTCAACTCTTCTTCCAATGGTTTCGGATCGTCTGGGGCGCGAACTCCCTCGATGTTCCCTAGAATTAGGTCATACAGTGGGCTGACCATGCAAAGCGCAGTGACATACCCACTGTAATAGGGGGTATCGACCTCAATCGTGGCTTCAGGAAGCTTCCTAGTCGTACCATCGACTAGGTAGACCAAACTGGTTTCGCCCGTGAGCTCTTCGTCTTTGACCAGGTCCCTCCGCACGATCACTGTGCTGGTGCCGGAATCTCGTAACACCGTAATTTGTTTGCCTGCCATTCTTCCGGCATGTACAGGCATTCCCTTAGCGGGAAATTCGGGGCGTTGGGTCATCACCGCATTAACGACCGGAATTCTTTTTCCGTCTCGAAGTTCTACAAAGCCGTCGTTTATGTCTTCTTCTTGATGTTTTGGTGGGGCATACACACAGGATGCTTGGGGAGTTTCCTTCACTCCGTTGCGACATGAATCGGCTTTGTGCCCCGTTCGCCCACATTTAAAACATTTAACCTCGTTGGGGCGCGTAAAGTTGGTCCGACAACTGCTAGCATGGTGGCCTAGTCGGTTACAAAGATAACACCTCGGAACAGGCTTCGGAGGGTTTCTCCTTTCATCGGATGCCGGTTTCTTTGCATCCTCTGGCTCCTCTTTTCTGATCTTGGAGAGATTGGTGCCTCCCTGTGCTTCCAAAAATTGGTCTGCCAATTCCAACATATCTTGAAGCGTTTTAGCTTTCCTTTCTTTCAGATAGAGAGACAGGCTCGGGTGGCAACTGATGAGGAACTGCTCCTTGATCAGAAGCTCTCTAAGCGCACCGTACTCCTGTGCAGTCTCTGAAAGTTCGGTCCACCTATCAAAATAGTGACTGAGCCGCGCAGCAAATTGCGTGGCCGTCTCGCCATCGGCGGGCTTTCCAGTCCTAAACTTATCTCGGAAGCCTTCTACGGTGAACCTAAATCTTTTCAGTAAAGCAGCTTTCACCCTTCCATAATTAGAGGCATCGGTCGGCGTCAGCCGACCGTACACACTAAGTGCTTCGCCACTCAAACACGTGCTCAACGCAGTGGCCCATTGATCCTCTGGCCAATTCTGGCTTTTGGCAACTGTCTCAAATCTGTGCAAGTAAGCATCCAGATCATCTTTTCTTTCATCGAATGCCACAAGCAGTTTGCTTGGGTTCAGACGGAAGCTAGTTTCTTCCCTTTCAGTGCTATCGACTCTTGCCTGGGCGGGAGCGTCTGTACGCTGCTGCAATCGAAGTCGTTCGAGTTCTAACTCATGCCGTCTCTGTCTTTCTCTCTCAGCTATTTCAGCTTCTCTTTCTTCTTTTCGCTCCATTGCCTCTCTTTCTTCTTTTATCTGTCGCTCTTTCGCTTCTCTTTCTTCTTTGGCCCTTTCGGCCGCTAGCCTTTCTCTCTCTCTTTCTAGAGCTTCTTTTTCCTTCTGGCTAACCCACTTCCGTAGTTCCGCTCCGGAAAGACCCATCTTCTCACCAAGGGCAACTAATTTCTCAAGATCCATAATGCCCTTCAAAAATCTAGCCGCGTGCAAAAAAATATCTGCCTAGATTTCATCAATCGAACTGCTCTCTGCACACAAGTTAGCGAAACGTGGTGCAACACTCAAAATCGTTTACAATAGCAATGTAAACGACCCTAGGCTCTTTCTCCCTACTATGGACACACAATTTGCACCAGAAAGGTCCTGTCGCGGACGCCAGAAATATTGTCACAGACCCCGGTGAACGAGGCGCAGACGCCGGACTAAATTCCAAAGCCGAATTATCAGCTTCCGAAAATAATCCCACGAAAGCAAGGACAATTAAGAGTGGGCCCTCTGGTGCGCCAGCGAACGCCGGTTGCTGTCCAAAGACCGAGTCAGAGCCCAGAGTTGTCAAAACTCAACAAAATATATTCTTCACACAAGGCAGTTACACACAAACTTGCACACTTAGGCTAGACACAACACAATACAAATCAGATGGGTATTAACAATCACAGAAAATAACGACAAGCACAAGAGTCCAACACGTAAAGTACAAAATAAATAGGAACACTAAGTGTCCAATCGTATTCACCGTGCTGGTTGGTCTTGGAGTCAGACGATCTCGGCGTAACTTGGGAGCAAATCTCGAAGAAGGAACTTCTTCCGGAAATGCAGACGCTCGATGAACTCGTTGACTAGCTTGCCGGGGAATCCCCTTCTTCCGCAGACGCTTGGTCTTCACGTTACATCATTTCACGGTGCGGACTCAACTCTTGAATTCCTCACTGGACTCCTGGATTCCTGGATTCCTAACTGACAATGCTCGCACGGCGTTTATATAGCCGTCGACGGTCCTTCTCGAACATTCGATCGGAGTTGTGATTCCGCAGCACGGCCAAAGCTTGGGAAGCTTCTACTCTTTTCTCGTACCTTCGACCGCTGCTTTCGGAACATTCTCGAGGGGGGGGGGTGATGATGACTCATGCTGTTCACGCACGCTCA
Organism: Dermacentor silvarum; assembly: GCF_013339745.2. Classification (NCBI taxonomy): domain Eukaryota; kingdom Metazoa; phylum Arthropoda; class Arachnida; order Ixodida; family Ixodidae; genus Dermacentor; species Dermacentor silvarum. The sequence continues at coordinate 27,737,975 of NC_051162.1, read as the reverse complement.
CGCTGTTGTTATCTCTCTCGGCTCGCCGGGTGAGAAGGAGTCTCGGCGCGCGCGTGTGTTCTCTCTCTCTCTCCGGTTAACGTCGCTTCGTCGAACCTCGTTCCAGACGTTTCGGCGCCGTTGTTAGCGTGGTTGCTTGAGGCGTATGCGCTCTCCCCCTCTGTTGAAGTTGCCGCGGGACCGGCGTGTTCTTTCGCTGGCTTGCGCGACACTCGGCGCGCGCTTTGATTACGCGCTCTTTTGTGACATTATCTCTAGCCACATTGATAAAATGGTGAAATGCACGCCGTGTTATTTAAAACCGCAAACATGAAACAGCTATCCCATAATGAAATCAAACTCGTATTTCATTCCTCTTCAACAGTCATGTATTATTGTTTTGAAGAGCATAGTTATTATTATGATGTGCGAAGTCATGAGTTGCTCGTAATGTGTTACGGTTGAGACGTGAGCTTTGTTACTGCCCACAATTTGTAAGGCAGCACTTTAGTATTTAGTGGAATGTTGAAGCTAATTTTGCATGAGCAAGTGTACATCAAGAAATATACCATAATTGTAATGGTTGATCTCAGCTATGTTGAACTCATGGTAGTAATGCGCTCTATACTGTATTTTTCAGCAACGCCATTGTCACAGTCTGCATCACCATTTGGTCTGTTGTGGGATCCCACAAGACACGCTTTGTTCCTCGGTCAATTACTGAACTTCTGCAAGCCCCATGGAAGCCAACTGTCATCCTCATAGAATCGAACAAATTCACTGTTCCGGCCTTCATAATTCATCTTAAGCTGAAGCCGAAGCTGAAACAGCGTATATTCTATAAGGATTTACCACTGCATACTGTCGGGTGCCCACACCCGACATCCTACTGTCTAGAACACGGATGGTATTTTATTCTAGAATAGCTTTGTCAGTAGTACTACTGCTTGTGTTTGTAGGATCTGAGTCCACGCTCTTTTTACAATCCTATCAGAACACAAGAAAAACGAGGATAATTTTAATTTATTGTTTCCCAGATTGACACTTGGATTGACCAGAAATAATTCAGTGATACAGACTGCTTTATTAATTATGGCTTAAGAAAAGAAACCTGAATAAAAAATACAGACTTAAGCTGCAAGGTACCTATGAAGGCAGAAGTGCGCAAAATGCCTTTAGTGGTGATGTTTGAGCTGTTACTATGTCGGAAAGCAGATAGAGGTTTTAGCCAAAATAGTGCGACAACGACTACAGTGCAGCAGGACACATTAACTGAAGCTCCACGCTTCTCCGCTTGCACACCAACGCAAGCGCAGCACCCTTGAAAAGGCATTTGGTCTGCGTGGTTGCGTTGGCAGCCTGGGTCCTGCATAATAGAAGGGGTTCGTCATAAACATACAATTATGTTAACGCACATAAAAACTAGCTTAGGTGCTGTATTCGCTTTCTCCAGTTTACTTTTTGTAGTAAATACATTCGCTAAAGAATTACACTATGTTCAGAAAGCCGATTGTTTCTTTACAGTGATGAGCTCGGACTGTTTTCATTCATATTTGCAAAGATACAGTTCTAAGCTGATCTGGCGTTTGCACAGCCAGACCGACATACAGCAATCTAACACTTGCATAATGCACTCACTAATAGCTAGAATGTGCGCAACAAATATATGTGACATATATCTGCAACCACTTGCTAGCGTTTTCTTTATTAGGAGCTCGGTCAACTGCTACAGCTTTTTTTATCACAATAAAGATAATGTGATGTACAAAAACTATCTTCTCTTGTAATGTTATTTAATGTTTTGTACTGAAATAAAACATTACATTCCCTCTGTATACATGCAGGTACAATTCTGAAAACAATTTCATAGTGGCTCACTTCCTCGTTGGGCTTGGATGTTCATAAGCATGATAAGCTAATTAAACTGAATACTTTGAAGCAAGGCTTACGTAATTATTGCTAACGACTAAATAGCAGCTACTACACACGTCCCAAGCAAAATTACAGTATACTTTTTGTTTTCCCTAGAGCAACTAACTGCATGAAATTATAGAGAAAAAGAAACGTGAACGCACCTGGTCGTTCATAGAGATGCTCGCCTTGCTGTGGTGCACTTCGCCGTCGTTGGAATAGCTTAGTAAGTGATGCACCCGAGTGCAAACCGCTCAGGCTGTGCGAATTCCGGCGGTCGCGCAGCCAGACCCGTAAAGCCCCTATATATAAAAAGTAGCGCCATTCTTAGATCTTGCCGCCACCGCCCTCACCCCGGCGTTTCCTCCTTGCCGCCTCCTGTCGCCCCAGCCTCCTCCGCTCCCCCATTGGCCAATATGTGTCACGTGGAAGCACGCGTTGCGCTTTTGTATATTTTTTTTTCTTTCCAGCGCGCTCCGACTGCCATTCTCGGGCCTGTGTGACGAAAGTGCTCTACGCACAAACGGATCAAACGTGTTAGAGACAAGAACTTCGTTGTGATGGCATGCTGCTGCGCCTTAAGTTGCCGCAACCGACAAGGCGAGGGCAAAATGTTTTTTTCGTTTACCATCCGGCGAGCGCAAACGCTTGCTGCACAGTTGATATTTGCGCCGTCTCGCATCGTCGCGTTGCTACTTCCAAAACGGCATTATTAAGACCAGTTACTGACTGACGAAGCAAAATCGCGCCTCAAAAACTTCTCCGCAGGGTGCGATTGAAGTTTTCCTCGGATTTCCTCTGGTAGCGCGTTAGCTGTCGTCTGCCACGGCAGGCCCGACGCAGGCGGCGCCACTGTCGATATCGCGCCTCGATCGCTCTGGTCGCGCCGAGCGCGATAGTGGAACGGAGGAGGAGGAGGGAAGTGGATGGCGCTGCTTTTTATATATAGGGGCTTTACAGACCCGTATCCAGCAATCGAGCACACAGGCAATACACCCACTAACGGCAGGAATCTTCGCAGTTGTTTTCTTTTCATAGGTTCAAAGTCCGCCACAGTTATGTATCGTGCCGCGCTTCAAATGATGCTGCTATGTATGATAACGAGCGAGAAACACGGCACTGGCGCTGATAGTAGTTTCGGAGCACTCGCACGAAGAATACACGTATGCATGTCATCAACTGGCGCATGCACGGAATAAGAGGACATGACACTGCACTAGCTGGCAGTCTTGGCAGGACGGCCGATTTGTCTCGGTTCCTGAGTAGAATTACTCCGTTGCCGAAGCGCTCCAGAGGATTGCACCGAACGTAAAACGATGCCATTGAAAATGTGCAGCATCGTTAACGAAAGAAAGGCTGCGGAGGCAACTGGTGTCCACCCGAAAAAGCCGACGAGGGGTGTCACAGATCACAACGCAGCCATGTTTGCGCACTAACTGCACTCAAGGAGCGATTCAAGGTAGCTGCGAGGCTACCTTGAGATTATCGAATAAAACACTCGAGCTTTCCTTCACTCAAGGCGCGTTTCGAGTGGAGGGCGATTTGTGAAATGAAAAGCCGCCATCAAGGAGCATTTGGACTGGAGGGTCGAGTCGAGGGGCCTTTGTGAATACGGGGGTCGGTCTTGAAGTTAAACAAAGCTGCCCATTGGCCGTTCCATGCGTTGCCTCCTTCGAAGTCAATCCGGCTCGGTCACAATGCACACACGGACAATACCATCCATAATAACCACGATTAACAACTGCAACGTGAACCACAAGATAAGCACAAGGAAACAATGAGCAGCAGAACAATGCGGGTGCAAATTTTCTTGTTGTTTCTCAGCCATGCGCTATGCTCAGCTGCAGGGGTGCAATCATTGCCAGACCTAAAACAGCTCCCGCTTGATCTATCAGTCGAACGCTAACAGGGGCAGCGCTGCCGAGCTTAATTTGTGCATTGCGCGGTGTTGTCGTTTGATAACGAAGCCAAATTAACGAAAACACATATCTTTTTTAAATAATTGGGCTTTTGCTAAGCGCATTTAAGAATATCCTCGATATCAGACACATTTCTCGGTCGGTGCACTTCACTCGTGTCAAGGGCACATTTTCAAGGCGTTCCTTGGCGGAGGAAATCTGAAGTAGTGTTCATGGAACGCAACGGCGCCTTGAGTAAAGGAACGCTTGTGGCCTCGACTTGGCTGGGTCGAGGAGAAGTGTTGAGTTAAGGCGTTTTTAATAATACGGGTTCTTTCCCTTTCCCTCAAGAACCACTTACCTAATAATACGGGTGTAAGCTGCGGTTGCGGCTCACCCTCGCACGCTTTCACTCGAACACACAACGCACGGCACGCTGCGACGATTTTATCACCGTTGGACTTTATACGGAACACCACGGTGACGATGACGACGACGCCGATGACGACGACGGTGACAGCAAAAATGCGCTTGGAGTGTCCATAGAATTGCTATCGCAATAATAACCAATTACACCATCACATCGTATTAGTCATAATTGGAAATACATAATTCCAACCATAGTACAGCTTCGCTGGTCTTCCATCTCCACCCGAGTGGAAGGGCAGACAGTTTTTTTTTTCGCGTCCGTTTCATGAGCTTGTGCTTTTGTATTGCCACCTGATGTGCCACCTTTGGTATTGCCAGGCGTAACAGTATTGTCGCCATGGGCCCTCGACAAAGGTGGCAGCGGCATTCTCAGGGGTGTTGTTTGCAATGGGTAAAACGTACGTGCTTCGTTCCGAACTGCAATTCTGGATACCGGACTTCTGCGGAGCCTGTGCCTCTATTCAAAGCGCTGTCCGACAGCGGTTGTCTAAGCAGTGGCAATGCGCAATCTCGAGGGCAGACCGAACTCTAGTGCCTACCGACCATTCCTGCGCCAAGCATTTTTCAGGGGATATGATATCGACGGCATATTGCACGGAGCTCGACGAAAGGGTGCTACTTGACGTGCCAAAGACCCCTGTTCTGTCTGCCAATGCAGTTCCCACCTTCTTTCCGAAATGTCCAAAGTACCTCACACTGTCAGATAAACCTCGCCTCGAAAGTCGCTCCGGAAGAGAGAACCTCCAGAAACTGCTGTGTGCCGCAGCAGTTCGTGCAAATTTTAATGCATGTATAAGATATATACGGTGTTGCCCAACTAACATGCACCAAGATAGAAAAATATGCGATTATCACGTAGCTGTACAGAACCAAGGTACTGTTGTTTGCCGTCGCTTGGAGATACTCAGATTATTTTTTGCATTCCGCCTAATTACACGTTTATATTCGTAATTGATTAATCAACCTTTCAAATACTTTAATTATATAACACGTTTCAAGGAGATTTCTAGAGGAACATGAAAACCTCCCGATACAGCTTTCTGTTGCTCAATACATGAGACATAAAAGTGTTGTCCCAGCGTGAAAGTCATTATCGTGCTAAAATTATCGAGGTGCTTCATGTACAATGTTTTTATTCTTGCGTCTTTGCAATATAAAAAGTATATGAGATTATTGTGTGATTTGTGTAAGTGTATTTGAGGACAGGTTGTACCATACATTCTCAAATACGCTTACATTTGCCCATTCTCATCATCAGCCTCTTTATGTCCACTGCGATCTCCAATCAATCTCCACTGTGATCTCCAATCAATTACCCCTGTCTTGCGCCAGCTGATTCCAACTTGCGCCTGCAAATTTCCAAACTTCATCACCTCACCTAGTTTTCTGCCGTCCAGTCCTGGTTAACCTCCCTGCCTTTCATTAAATCATGTTATCTCTCTCTCTCGACTGCTCTTCCCTTCTCTTGGTATCCATTCTGTACTCTAATGGTCCACCGGTAATCCATCCTACGCATTACATGGCCTGCCCAGCCCCATTTCTCCCGCGTAATGTCAACTAGAATATCGGCTATCCCCCATAGGCTTATCTACCGGGGGGGGGGGGGGGGCAGTAGGGCACTTGCCCCCCCCCCGCTGCCACACACACACACATACACACTTTTTAAAGGGGGCACTTTCGGCTACACGTTGGAAAGTCCAACAAAGCTACAGCTGAAGCAAAATTTGCTTTCTTAATAGAGTGACCACCTAAGTCATGCCTGTCTTTGGTACGTATCCCTGCTTGGGCATTGAGGATCATCTGCAGTGCCTCCGCGTGACGCGCTGTAGCGGGCGACGCGCGGGATTCGCCATGCACGCTCGCATTGAGCAGAAATCCTTGCGCTGGACAGTTCCCGGCGTAGCAAATTTCCGCTTGCGCTACTTGCATCATGCCCAGTTTTTTTTTTTTTTTTTTTTTGGGGGGGGGGGGGGGGGGGGGGACCGCCTAACCATATTTCAAAAAAAAAATTGGCTTGCTATATTTATTCTGTGGGCTAGGGGAGAGGTCCGGATAAAGTATTATAAACAATCGCGCCCAACGGTTGGTGTGCCTTACTGCATGAAATCATTGGATTATCCAATGCTAGAACTATTGAATCTCCGTCGATATGTATTGAGTCTATGTATCGGTGCAGTCTACGTGTATTATCACCAAGCAAAATGTAATCAAACCACTTACAGGTCCAACTGCCAAATTTCATTGTGTAATCACGATTTATCATACATATCTTCGTGAATCTGACCTTTGCGAACGCGCAGAGCCAATTCAATGCCATTAAAACACTGAACTGAATTTTTTAAGGGCCTGTGTGACTTCTGATTTTATCGATTTTATTTTCAGGCCGTTTCTAAATAAGAGCTACACTTGTTTCTTGGCAGGAGCAAAACAGCAGATATTTCATATTTCGAAGAAAAGAACGCCGCCTTTTGGTGACGTGTACCGAAAATTTGAACTGTGTATGTTGCTTATGTGCTCGAAAAACAGTTACTGAATACTAGCTTTCTCAGAATTTTTATGCTTTATACACGGCATTCAGTTGTTTCCCCCCAGTATACTCGGCAAATTATGTGGGGCCCGGTGTTAATATTTGTTCAAAGTAGGAAACCCGCCGGGGTGGCTCAGTCAGCTAAGGCGTTGCGCTGCTGAGCCCGAGGTCGCGGGATCGAATCCCGGCCCCGGCGGCCGCATTTCGATGGAGGCGAAATGCAAAAACGCCCGTGTGCTTGCGTTGTAGTGCACGTTAAAGAACCCCAGGTGGTCGAAATTATTCCGGAGCCCTCCACTACGGCGTGCCTCATAATCAGAACTGGTTTTGGCACGTAAAACCCCAGAAAGAAGAAGAAGAAGGAAGCAATCTTCTGAGTGGCGATATGTGTTTATTCTGTGTAAGTTCATTACAGCCTTTGTAGATAGTTATATATTGAAGTGTGCCAGGGTTTCATGCTGCTTCTTTCCAAGACTCCTAAAACAACTGCACGAAATGCGAACTTGAAATTCCATGAAAATAGGGAGAATTTCAAGTGCAGTGCGTTGCGAAACTTTCCCTTTCCTGCTTTAAATGCAAGTGCTGCCAATAATTACTAAAGTCCTCGTTTCCAATGTGTTCTCCTGCACCACACGGGATACGTATAGGTTGTTTCTCCGGTGTCCTCGGTGAGCTAAACAAGGCATCTTATTTATATCTGGGGAAAGTTAGGAGCATGGTATGGGCCACATGTATGTAATGTTCCAAATAAGTGGGTTAAAGTCGCATTATCCAATAGAAGGGGCTGCGCTGTCATAGTTACAACTACAACTGAGGTCAAATTGTGCGAATACAGGGTGAACAATACGCCGTTTATGTGCGATGGTAAATGCATGTTGACCAAATCCAGCTTAAGAAAAAACTGTAAGCACGTACTGGAAGGTATCACACTGTTGTTATTAGCTGGGTTTCTCAAGGCGTCAAGACAACTCTGCGTTTCAGATATTTTAGACTTTCACGGAATAGGCAGCATTTTAAGTGCAATGTGTCAAAAAGGTTTAACGTTTCTGGCTTATTAGCAGCGGAGCTGTTTAAGCTTTTCGTTTCTCCTCGTAGCGTTCGCAAAAAAAAAAAATCTCCTAGCGAGGACGTCAATGCGCGTTGCCTACCAACCACCTTCCACAGCTGCGCCTCGCTTCTCCTAGCTCCGGCAAAGCTCCTCCGCCGCCGCGCCAACGATGACGTCACTGCGCGTTGCATAGCGCAGCTTGCAAATTGACACCGCGTTCCAATGCCGACACCGCTTTCCATCGCGTTGCAATGACGACACCGCGTTCCAACAGACCTGCTTCGTCGCTATGGTCACCTAGGAATCACTTACCCAGCTTCACCCAGTCATGTCATTGCTTCGCGCCGCAATTCTTGCTTTGCTTAGTCATGACAACACTTTGTGAAGCTTGGCCATGACGTCACACTGATTATAAAGATCGCGTCGCCGCGACGGCAACACACACGACTCTGAGAATGTGACATGGGACGGCCGAATAACTACAAGACTCCCAAACAAGAAGCCGCTCAGCGGGAAGATCATCGTGCCCCCAGCCGAGAACGAATGCGGCGATTGCGTCATAATCCGAAGTATCGCGCCTCCCAGCCTAAACTTAGCGAAACTTAACCGAGCCTAGTAAAACTTAGCCAAGCCTAGCAAAACTTAGCCGAACCTAGCGAAACTGAAAGATGCCAGGGGATCACCAGCTCCGCTGTTAATCCACCCTTGCCCAACTTAGTGCAAGCTGCTCTAATATTTAGAAGCGTTAGGATGAATTATTCAAACCTGTTTTTTTTTTCTTTTTACTTTTTCATGCGTCATATATTGGGTTCGCCTGGTGCCCTCACTGAACTAAAGGAAGCAGCTTCTTTATGTTTTGTGACTCTGAGGACCAGGTAACGTTTGATGTGTATACAGGTAACGTTCAAAAGAAGGTGGTAATTGGTGCTTTCGTAATAAATTACGTATGCAAGCACTCCAGAGTGTTATGAGCCTGTCTAACGAGGGGGGGTGGGAGAATTGAGCCCATTGCCCTGACAGAACTATAAACACCACACACACCAAATTAAGGCAAAATTGGTGGTACGCTATCAAATCTCTCTATGCGAAGTTCAAGCGGTTCGATCAAACACAGTCTCCGTAATTTGTAAAAAAAAATCTTCGTAAAGTGTTAGAGCGTCTGATATGGCAGCTATAGGCTATGCTTCCCATTGTGCCGACATAGCTATTGGTTACAACAGATTTATATTTCGTAAAATGGGGAGAGGGGTCATGGTAAGTGCGATGTGCGACAAAATTTTTACGTTCTGGGAGTAGTTATAAACGTTCCAAATAATTACTGAGCCCTCGTTTTCTCCCCCGATTTTCATGCATCATAAGGCGTTCCTAGTTGGTTTCAGCGATGTCCTCGATGAACTGTAAGTAAGCGTAAGTAAACTTCTAAGACAGAAGAGTAATTATCATATCGCAGTAAATTACACAAGCAAGCGATACGGAGCTTTATGAATGTATTTTGCTTACAAACCCGAACTTCTACCGTTGCCCTGGGAGAACTCTGAACTCAAACGATATCAAATATAGCGAAAATTCGGTGGGAGGGAGGACATCATGAAATTTTCTGTTGAATTTGGGTGTTGATTAATTACTGGCTTTTTAAAAATTTACAACAAAAAGTGCTCCAAAGCATTACATTGGGACAAGGTTTCAAACGGAACAGTCATATAGAGGCAACTTTTTAAAGCACACGATATAAGTACAGGAAGCTGAAACATTTAGTGCAACTGTTCTAAAAAAAAGAAAAACAGCTTCACTGGCAATATCTGCGGCCTTTCTTTTTTTACCATTGGTAGTAATTTATGTTGATTCTACTTCGTTCTGCATAACTTCTACGATAATACTGAACCAGCGATACATTTCTGGTGTAAACTCACACCAAGTAAAATTCTTTTTTAAATTAGTGAAATTGGCTGCAACAAATGTGCATTTTTATGTGCGCTGTGCGCTCCTGGACACTCATTGCCATTTGTCCCTGCATCGCATATACATTTTAGAGTGTCAAGAAATAAATGCTAATTCAAATAATTTTTCGGGCCTCGATGGTTCACCATGCGTGATTGAGAAATAGGTCAATGTCTGCTAAATATAAAAATGTCTGACAGATGCATATTCAGGCTTTTTTTACTTCTTGTAATAGTTATTCAATATATATATATATATATATATATATATATATATATATATATATATATATTATGGCGTCTCTGTTGGCACGACGTTTATTCGGCCCGAGTACTCGGCAGCGAACCAGCAAAAGCACACACCCGATGATGATGATCACACATAACTGAAGATGAGGATCGCGCAACGTAGGATGATGATGATAATATACAGATGAAGAAGACGTGCGTAATAAACGCCCACACTAATTTCCCCCCCACGTGGAAGCGGCCATCCTGGCCGCAAGTCAAGGCGACGAAGACCGCCGCGTGAACGGTTTCATGCGGGAGACATGAACGACCTCGGTGCTGCGACAACGGCGGTCTGTGGCGGCGACAACAGGAGTCACGCGATAATTGACGGGTGATGTCTGCTCCAGGACGATGTAGGGCCCGATGAAACGCGGCTGGAACTTGTCGCACAAACCAGGCGTGCGAAGGGGCGTCAATAGAAGTATTTCGTCACCAGGTCGGAAGGACACAACGCGATGGAGGGTGTCATAAATGATCTTCCGGTCGTGTTGCCTGGCCGCCGTGTTGACGCGAGCACGCTGGCGACACTGGGCGAGTCGTGAAAGGAATTCTTCGCTAGACGATGCAGATGGATTGACAGGAGCATCGAAGAAAGAAACGTCTAGAAGGGAAGTAGGCGACCGTCCGTAAACTAAGTAAAATGGCGAGTAGCCGGTGGTACGCTGAACGGCCGTGTTGTAGGCGAAAGTGACGAAAGGTAGAATTTTGTCCCAATTCTTGTGATCAGGCTGAATATATACGGCGATCATGTCGGCAAGGGTGCGATGAAATCGCTCTGTCAAGCCGTTAGTCTGTGGATGGTAACTCGACGCTGTTTTGTGGGTGGTACCAGAGGCGCGCAGGACTTCGTTTAAAAGTTGCGAGAGAAAGACCTTTCCACGGTCGCTGAGCAGTACTCGAGGAGCACCATGGCGCAGAATTATAGCTTGAAGGACGAAGTCGGCAACCTCCGAAGCTGAGCCAGTGATCACTGATGTTGTCTCAGCGTAGCGCGTCAGGTGGTCGATGGCGGTCACTATCCACCGATTTCCAGCTGCAGTAACAGGAAGGGGCCCGTAGAGGTCGATACCAACAACCTCAAATGGTGCGTCAGGACACGGAATAGGCAGTAATTCGCCGGCAGGAGCAGAGGTTGGGAGTTTGCGACGCTGACACGGAGAACAGGAACCGACGTATCTCGCCACACTAGTAGAAAGGCCAGGCCAATAGTAACGGCTTCGAATGCGATCATAGGTTTTGTGGAAACCGAGATGGCCAGCAGTCATGTCATCGTGGAATGCTTTGAGGACATGGGCTCGAAGAGAGCGGGGTAGAACGGGCACCCAGCGTTGACCGTCAAGGTGGTAAATGCGCCGATACAGCACGTGATTGTTCAGCTTGAATTGTGCGAGTTGGCGTCGAAGCCGCGCGTTAGGTGGGCGAGAAGCGCCAGAGAGGTGGTCTATCATACGCCGACAATATGGGTCAGCCCTTTGGCGAAATGCAAATGTTTGATCGTCGTCCGGAGAAAGGCGGTCTATGGTGGCTAGAGAGGAAAACGGCACAGAAGTGACATCCGAAGAGCTGCTTTGCGACGCAGTTGCCGAGGTGTCAAGTGGGTGCGCAGGAAGCGGGCAACGAGAAAGAGGGTCAGCATCTTGGTGTTTTTTGCCTGACTTATGAATAATGACAAAGTCATATTCTTGCAGGCGGAGAACCCAGCGACCCAGCCGTCCAGTCAAGTTCTTGAGAGTGGAGAGCCAGCATAATGCGTGGTGGTCCGTAACAATTGTAAAATGACGCCCGTGCAAATAGGGACGAAACTTCTGTACGGACCAAACAATCGCCAGGCACTCCTGCTCAGTTATTGTATAGTTCTTCTCGGCATCGGTGAGTACGCGGCTGGCGTATGCAACGACTCTCTCGTGCGAAGAGTTGTTGCGTTGCAGAAGAATGGCACCGATGCCGTGGCCGCTAGCGTCTGTGTGCAAGAGAGTCGGTGCAGTCTCATCAAAATGGCAAAGCACAGGTTCAGACGTGAGGGCGCCCTTTAACATGCCAAAGGCTGCTTCACAATCTTGAGACCAGTGAAAGGGTACACCGGAAGCAAGTAGTTTGTGTAGTGGCGCAGCGATGGAGGCAAAGTTCCGTATAAAGCGACGGAAATAAGAAGCGAGGCCAAGGAAGCTTCGCAAGTCTTTAGGCTTTTCTGGGCGAGGGAAGCGAAGGACCGCAGCAATCTTGTCAGGGTCAGGACGTATGCCCTCCTTGCTCACGACATGCCCCAGGACCTTAATGGATCTGTTGGCGAAATGGCATTTCTTCGTGTTGAGCTGAAGACCAGCGTCGCCAAGGCACGTCAGAACTTCATCTAAGCGTTGCAGGTGCTGAGGAAACGTGGATGAAAAGACGACAATGTCATCCAGGTAGCAGAGGCAAGTTTTCCATTTCAGGCCACGCAGCACGGTATCAATCATGCGTTCAAAAGTCGCAGGTGCATTGCATAGCCCGAAAGGCATGACGTTGAATTCGTAAAGTCCATCAGGGGTGGCAAACGCTGTTTTTTCTTTATCGTCTTCGTGCATGGGAATTTGCCAATAGCCAGAACGCAGATCGAGGCTCGAAAAGTATTCTGCACCTTGTAGTGAATCAAGGGCGTCGTCAATGCGAGGCATAGGGTATACGTCCTTTCGAGTGATCTTATTGAGGGCCCGGTAATCGACGCAAAAACGCACGGAACCGTCTTTTTTCGCACCAAAACAACCGGAGATGACCAAGGGCTAGCTGAGGGCCGGATGACCTTCTGTTGTAACATGTCCGCGACATTTTCTTCTATGATTTTCCGCTCGGCTAGGGACACGCGGTACGGGCGTCGGCGCACTATCGACGCTTCGTCTGTCTGAATGCGATGCGCTGCAGCTGTGGTTTGGCCCAGAGTCGACGAATGGACATCAAATAAATTCGCGTGTTTGTTCAACAAAGCAAGCAGCTGCTGCATATGTGAAGGTGGCAAGTCACTGCTGATGGCTGCAGTAAGGGCGGAGGGAGAAGCAGTAGCACAAGTAGAAGGGTCTTTGGAAGACATAGTCGTAAGGGGCACGACGCATACAGGCCCTGGGTCGGCCGCGCAAGCCACTGTGGTGCTTTGCGGAAGGAGAATTTTCTCCGATGTCGCGTTCGTGGCGGTGACAAGCGCCGAGCCATTGTGAAATCGAACCACACCTGGCGCAAAAGCGATGCCTTTATGAAGGCAACGGGAAGAGGGCAAGACCAAGACGTCACCATGGTCGATATCGGTCGACATAATGGTAATAATGCGCTGTCGGCCGGGAGGCAGTTCGGTATCTTCCGCAGCGAGCAGGCGCAACGGCGTGTACCTGTCTTCCCCAAGTAAGTAGTCAGTGTCCGTAAGATGGACGACACGTTGGCCACAACAAATAGCCGCGGAAGCAGAAGAGAGAAAATCCCACCCTAAAATAAGTTGATGAGCGCACGGGGACAGCACAGCTAATTGTATATGGTGCAGGATATCATCGATCAAAACACGGGCAGTGCAAAGAGCGGAAGGTCGAACAGGGTCTCCTTGGGCTGCAACTAGCGTCGGTCCATCGTATGGCGTCGTGACTTTTCTGAGACGGGAACATAAATCAGCGTGAATAACAGAAATTGTCGCACCTGTGTCCACCAAAGCATCGACGGGCACACCTTGGACAAACACCGAGAGCATATTGGATGGGCGCATTGGAGGAATTTCAGTCCTGTTGTCGTATGCAGTTTGTCCTCCAAAAACTGCATCGCTTAGTTTTCCGGACGAATGTTAGAGTTGAGGGAGACGGGCCGTAGTGGTGACGTGGAGCGACGGAACGGCGAAGGGGAGCGGCGTCTGGCTGAACGGTAAGTGCTTCGGTCTTCAGTCGATGCGGGCGGAGATGTAGAGCGGAGCGGAGGCGAAGAGAAACGCCGGCGTTGAGAAGAGACTCCACCGGAAAAGTTGCGTTCGGAGATGTCGTATCCCCGACGCTCGTCCTGCTGGCGCTTGCGGCAGAAACGTGAAATATGGCCGCGATAGCCGCAGTAATAGCACGTGGGACGTGACGGACGCCATGGCGGATAGTACAGGGGGCTAGGTGATCCGGGAGTCAGTGCAGTCAAATGGGCTGATGAAAGCTCGGGCGGCATCGTCGAAATGTTTACTGGAGGCGCGGCAGCAACCGACGCGTACGTGCGCAGCGGCACCGTGGAGTTGACGTTGCCTGGAGGCGTGGCAGCAACTTCCGCGTACGTTGGCAGGGGACGAGAGACGGAGGGTTGCACGTGCGTGGAGCAGGTCAAGGACGCCAGTTCATCCCTGATGATGTCACGCAAGGCTGCGCTAGAAGGCGCGCTGGGGCACACGGATGGTGACGACAAGCCCATTGACTGTAATTCTTCGCGTATCATTGCTCGTATCACGACACGTAGATGTGGGTCCGCCGTAGAAGAATAGTCACCAACGTCCGGCTGAAGGCGAACAGACTCGAGTTCGTCCAGGCGCTGACACGTTGTAACAACGTCAGCGATTGTAGCGGGGTTCTTAATGGCAAGGGCATTGAAGGCGACTGATCTAATGCCTTTCAGAATGTGGCGCACTTTGTCTGACTCTGGCATAGATGAACTCATACGGCGGCAAAGCGCAAGAACATCCTCTATGTATGATGTGTAAGACTCGCCTGGCTGTTGTTGGCGAGTATCGAGGGTTTTCTTTGCGATGGTAGAACGAACGGCCGGTGTACCAAATACTTGGCGCAGCCGCTGCTTGAAGGCAGCCCAGTCAGTAAAGTCGATCTCGTGGTTGAAGAACCATGTCTTCGCCACACCCGTCAGATAGAAGGAGACGTGGCGGAGCTTGTTAAGGTCGTCCCAATGATTAGCGGAACTGACTCGCTCGTAGTCGTCGAGCCAGTCCTCCACATCTTCTTCACGAAGACCAGCGAAGAGATGGGGGTCACGCTGGTGGCTGCTGAGGATGTAAGGGGTGGCTGGTGGTGTCAGAACGGTAGCGGTAGAAGTGGAAGGTGGTGCGTCCTCAGACATGCTAGCGGACAGTGGGCCCAAGCGGCGGCCTGAACGTAGCTCCAGGGGGTAGACTGAGCGGGCAGAGGACTGAGGATCGAAGAGCAACTCCACCACTTATGGCGTCTCTGTTGGCACGACGTTTATTCGGCCCGAGTACTCGGCAGCGAACCAGCAAAAGCACACACCCGATGATGATGATCACACATAACTGAAGATGAGGATCGCGCAACGTAGGATGATGATGATAATATACAGATGAAGAAGACGTGCGTAATAAACGCCCACAATATATATATATATATATATATATATATATATATATATATATATATATTGTGAGACGTCGACCGATGCGATGCCTTTATTTCCGAGCAGTCGCCCGAGTCAGAGACGAAGCACCGCACGAGACAAAAGATGAAGATGATGAGTCGTATGTACAGATGACAACGACGATATGCACAAATAGCGCTCACACAAGATGATGAGTCATTTGTACAGATGACGACGACGATATGCGCAAAATGCGCTCACACCAACTCCCCCCCTTCAGGAAAGCGGTCAGCAAGACCGCAGGCTAGAAAGGGTAGGTACGGCGCATGTAGGGTTTCAGGCGAGATACGTGAACGATTTCCGTAGTGCGGCGGCGGTCAGTAGCTGAGCTTACAGGAGTGACGCGGTAGTTCACGGCCGAAGTTCGTTGCAAAACGGTGTAGGGGCCGAGATATCTGTGGAGAAATGTTTCACAGAGCCCCGGTGCGCGAACAGATGTCCACAAAAGAACTTCGTCGCCTGGGCGGAACGAAGCAACGTGACACGTCGCATCATAGCGAATTTTTCTTTTGTCCTGAATGGTAGCGGTGTTGACGCGGGCAATTTCATGGCAGCGGGCGATGCGAGCAGCAAATTCTTCAGGAAGAGACGCGGATGGAGCAGCAGGTGCTGAAAGGAGTGTAGTGTCCAAGACGAAAGACGGCGCACGACCGTACACAAGGAAGAAGGGACTGTAATTGGTTGTACGTTGGACGGCAGTATTGTACGCAAACGTCACGAAAGGTAGGATGGTGTCCCAGTTGGTGTGATCGGTTCGAACATACATTGACATCATGTCGGACAAAGTTCGATGAAAACGCTCGGTAAGGCCATTTGTTTGCGGATGGTACGATGATGTGGTCTTATGGGTGGTGTCAGAGGCCTGGAGGACTTCACGTAGGACATGCGATAGGAACGTCTTGTCACGGTCACTCAGGAGGACACGAGGTGCGCCGTGGCGCAAAACGATACTGTGCACGAAAAACTCGGCGACTTCGGAGGCAGTACCAGAGCGAAGAGCAGCTGTCTCAGCGTACCGCGTTAGATGATCCACTGCGGTAACGATCCAGCGGTGACCAGCGGGCGTGAGTGGGAGGGGTCCGTACAAGTCTATGCCCACAATTTCGAAGGGGGTGGACGGGCATGGTAGAGGCTCCAGAGGACCGGCTGGAAGGGATGTCGAGCGTTTTCTTTGTTGGCATGACGCGCACGATCCAACGTATTTGGCGACAGAGGTGGAAAGGCCCGGCCAGAAACAACGCGTTTTGATGCGGTCGTAGGTCTTATGAAAGCCCAAGTGGCCAGCCGTCGCGTCGTCATGAAATGCTTCTAATAGTTGGAGTCGAAGTGAGCGAGGTATGACTGGTACCCTTCGGTTACTGGAAGGATGGTAGATTGATAGAAATAACGCTCCACCTTGAAGCTTAAAACGCCAAAATTGTCGTCTTAAGCGACTTTTGGGGGGTCGTGCCAAGCCAGTAAGTCGGTCGATCAGCGTACAGCAGTATGGGTCAGTACGTTGGAATGAGACGAGGTCAGTAGACGGGAGAAAGTAAACTGAGGCAACTGACTGTCCCGGGCTACAGGGCGTGTGCTGAGACGTGTGGCTAGATGGTGACGTGCAGACCGAAGGTGAAGCATGGGCGTTTGGGGACAGCGGGCAGCGCGACAAAGCGTCGCCATCTTGATGTTGCTTGCCGGACCTATACGTGACAGTGAAGTCATATTCCTGTAAGCGCAGTACCCAACGGCCGAGGCGTCCAGACAAATTTTTCAGGGACGACAACCAACAGAGAGCATGATGGTCGGTCACAACTGTGAAATGGCGGCCGTAGAGATAGGGTCGAAATTTTTTATTGGCCACACGATGGCGAGACATTCCTGTTCTGTAATTGTGTAGTTGCGCTCAGCCGAAGAAAGAGCACGACTTGCATAAGCCACGAATTGCTCTTCGGACTTCTGATCCCGCTGCAGCAGGAGAGCGCCAATTCCATGCCCACTGGCATCAGTGTGTAGAATAGTTGGGGCCGTTGCATTGAAATGACGGAGCACGGGCCCTGACGTGAGAACTCGTTTGAGGGTCTGGAAGGCGGCTTCACAGTCGTCCGACCACACAAAGGGCGCGTTCGAAGTCAGAAGTTTGTGTAGAGGGGCGGCGATGGTGGCGAAGTCACGGACAAAGCTGCGGAAGTAGGACGCCAGTCCTAGAAAGCTGCGGAGTTCTTTAAGTGCGGTTGGTGGCGGAAATTGCAGTACTGCAGCGATTTTATCGGGATCAGGCTGGATGCCATGCTTACTGACGACGTAGCCCAATACTTTAATGCTTCGGCTTGCAAAGCGACACTTTTTAGTATTGAGTTGGAGACCAGCTTTTGCTAGACACGCGATAACTTGGTCTAGACGTTGTAGGTGCTCGGAGAAACTCGACAAAAAGATGACAATGTCGTCCAAGTAACAAAGGCAGGTCGTCCATTTTAACCCACGGAGAACTGTATCTATCATACGTACAAACGTAGCTGATGCATTGCACAGTCCAAAAGACATCACGTTAAATTGGAAAAGGCCATCAGGTGTAGCAAACGCAGTCTTTTCTTTATCTGGCTCATGCATGGGAATCTGCCAATATCCGGTGCGCAAGTCAAGGCTCGAGAAATACTCGACACCTTGTAAGGTATCCAACGCATCGTCAATACGAGGCATTGGATAAACATCCTTACGGGTAATTTTGTTCAGCGCTCTATGATCGATGCAAAAGCGCACAGAACCATCCTTTTTTTAAACAAGTACAACAGGAGAAGACCAAGGGCTTGCTGAAGGCCTTATAATGTTGCGTGTCAGCATGCCGTTCACTTGTTCTTCTATATATATATAGAAACTTTATTTGGCTGGAAAATATTTTAAGTATAGCGGTGGTCGGAGCCCCTCAGTCCAGGGCCCCACTGGCCTCTGCCGCCTGCCTGACCTGGCTAATTAAGGACTTTTGTCCTGCCAAGTCGGAACGGGCGAGCTGTGCCTCCCACTGCTCCATTGAGATATTATTAGTGGGCCTATGAGGGTGCTTACTACACTCCCAGGTCACATGTATTAGTGTAGGTATGCCACCGCACCAAGGGCATGTGGCCCTATAGCGGGTGGGATACATGGCATTTAGCAGTTTTAGATGGGGGAATACCCCGGTCTGTATTTTGCGCCAATCGGCGGCCTGTTCCCCGCTAAGTTGTGGGTGAGGCGGCGGGTATTTTTTGCGGACTCCGCGCTGATGAGCAAGGATGTCTTTTACATTTAAATTGATTGGATTTTGTGAGGGATAGTGTGAGGGGTTGGGGTTCGAAGAGGACGCCATCGCTCGGTTAGTAGACGCTCGAGCTAAAGCGTTAGCCTGTTCGTCCCCCTGTACCCCCGAATGTCCCGGGCACCAGAGTAGGCGATGGCGGTGGTTGAACGATTTGGGGATTATCGCGAGGCTAGCCGCAGTCACGTGCCCCTTAAGAAACATGCAACATGTCTCCCGGGAGTCAGTGACCACGACTGAGTCCCTTTCCGAACGCTCCGCGTGAGCGAGCGCGATCGCCACTGCTAACATTTCGGCCGAGGTGGGGGAGCCCGCCGTGGTCGACGCGGTAATTTGCTGCTGGCTGATCGCGTTCACGACTGCCATGGCGTACCTCCTTTGGTAGTGCTGCCCGGTAGCCTCTGCATACGCAGCTGCGTCCGTGTAGTACGTATTGTACCTAGCGTTATTGGAGTACATCGATTGAATATGTTGTGCGCGTGCTTTGCGCCTTTCCTTGTTGTACTCGGGATGCATATTCTTGGGAATTGGAGCTACTGTAATTTTGGATCTCACCGAAGGAGGGAGAGGTACGGCCTCTTCGGTGAGATAAATCGGGTATGCTGGGATATTAAGTCGTGCCAATATTGCCCTACCAGTTTTTGTGAAGCTGAGGCGCTCCCTCTGTCGCATCAGAGTGGCCTGCCTCAGTTCGTCGAAAGTATTGTGTACTCCCAAAGCTAGCATGCGCTCCGTGGAGGTAGATTTAGGCAGGCCCAGAGCCGCCTTGAAAGCTGTTCGAATTATCGTGTTGGCCTGCCTCTCCTCTTCCCTGTTCAGGATTTGGTAGGGCAAGCCATATGTGATTCGACTAATCACTAAGGCCTGTACGAGCCTTAGGGTATCGATTTCTCGCATTCCCGCCTTTCTATACGTCACTCGTCGTATCATTTGGGCCATGTTGTGGGTTGCGGATTTGATGGTTTTGAGCGTCTGTGCTGCTCTCCCGTCGCTCTGAAGCCACAAACCCAGGACTCGCATCGTAGGTACCTCTCGGACCATTTGGCCCTCAACCACAATGTTAATCGACCCTCTGGATTTGTAGCCTTTCGCGTGTATCCGGATGACCTCGGATTTTTCGGGCGCGCACTTCAGCCCGCTCGTTCGGGAAAATTTCTCCACCGTTAATACCGCGGTTTGGAGCGTGTATTCTTTTTCCCCTAGGGAACCTCTGCTCGCCCACAGCGTGATATCGTCAGCGTAAAGCGTGTAACCTAGGTCGGGTATCCGATCGAGATCGCGCACGAGGCGACACATCGCCATGTTGAAGAGCAGAGGAGATATTATCGCTCCTTGAGGGGTTCCTTTGCTCGGCATTTTAAATATCTGCGATGTGATTTGGCCAATACTGATGCTGGCCTCGCGGTTGGAAAGAAATGTCCTTATGTAATTGTAGGTGCGCTCACCACAACCCGAGCGTTCGAGTTCCTCGAGTATTGCGCCGTGAGAGACATTGTCGAAGGCTCCTTTGAGGTCTAGTGCTAGGACTAGTCTCTCGTCACCGTACGGAATATTGGTTAGAATCTCGTCCCTTAGTAGGAGGAACGCGTCTTGACACGATAAACCTGTGCGAAATCCTATCATGGAGTCTGGGAACCAGCTCCGCTCTTCCAGGTATCGCTGTAGTCTGCTGTGGATCACCCTCTCATAGAGCTTACCGAGGCAGAGCGTGAGCGATACCGGCCGGAGGGTATCAATCGAGGGATTCTTTTTCGGTTTGGGGATCATGATTATTTTAGCCAATTTCCATTCTTGGGGCAAATCTCCCTTGGCCCAGTACTTGCTATTGAAAACCTTTGTTATTTTCGCTAGGGCCACCGAATCCATGTTTCGAATCATTGAATTTGTGATTGTGTCTGGGCCCGGTGCCGAGTTTTTAACTGCGGCTTGCGCCGCTTCGTACACTTCCGCGTATGTTAGTTCTTCGTCTAATTTAGGGTTGGCCTCTCCCGCGTACGGTCTCGCCGTGTAGGGTGATGCCGCCGCGGGTGAGGGTCCTATGTATTTGTTCTGAAGGACGTCGACTAATTCTTGATCTGTACCCTGGAAATTGTCTGCTATAATTCGGAGCTTCTTGTTATTCTCAGTACGTGTGCTCATTGGGTCTAGCATACTCCGGAGTATTCGCCACGTACTGGTCGTTCCCAGTGTCCCAGATAGGTTTCCGCAGAAGGTCGCCCACTCGTTTTTAGCTAGCTCGTTGGCGTGGCCTTGGGCTTGCTCTGCCAATAGAGCGATGCGTTGTCTTAGGTGTTTGTTTAGGCGCTGTCTTTTCCACCTCTTCACGAGTTTCCGCCTCTCTTCCCATAAGCTGACTAGGTGAGAGTCTATCACCGGCGCCTCCGCTGTGCGCTCTATGGCTTTGGTGGTGTCCCCGTGCACTTGTTGAAGGAATTTAGTCCATTCCCGCATGTTGGTCGGGGCGGTATCTGAATCCTCCTGTGCCCTCTGGAGTTTTCTATAACGAGGCCAATCGGTTAGCTTGGTGGTTCCTATTGTTCTACGTATGTTGGGTGTGGAGAGCGCTATTCTGATTATGTCATGATCGCTTCCCAGGTTTTCGTCGAGGGAAACCCATTGTACGTCTCTGACATTAATTGTATATGCACGGTCGGGCGCCGTGTCTCTGCTGACGCTGTTACCCGTGCGCGTTGGTTTGCCAATTTGATTGATTGCCCGTAAGCACAAGGCTGTGGCGGTACGCTCGAGTAGGAACCCTTTGGGCGATGTTTTCGCGTATCCCCATAGTATATGGGGCGCGTTAAAGTCCCCCACTATCACCGCCTTATCCCTGGTGCCCGTTAAATCTTTTGTTGCCGAGAGAACTTGTGGTAGATCGTCCCCTTTGCTTTTGGGAGGACTGTACAAGTTTGTGATTATTGTGTGTGCTTTACTTCGTTTCTTTGGCATCACACTGATAACTATGGAATGAGTATCTCCCTCAATTTGTGGAAGTGTTAATAATTGAGCGTTTATAGACTTGCTCACCAGCGTGGCGACCTTCGAATTTTGGGGATCGCTCAGGCTGTAGTATCCCTGCATTTTGGCCGGCTTGGCTCCGACCTCCTGCAGACATATCACGTCCGGAGCGATTTCGAAGTTTTTGATAAACTGTCGGAGCGCTGCCGCTTTCCTGGAGAAGGAGCGGCAGTTCCATTGCCAGATCTCCAATTGTTCTGAATTTGTTATTCGTTGTGGTTTCCTAGTTTGATTAGCCATGTTGCCCAATCTTGTTTTATGCCCGTGACGTTTCCGCGTCCGAGCTATCAGATTCTGTTATGCAGTGGCTTATTTTAGCTTTTGCCGAACCCGCCCCAATCGCAATTGCGCGTTTTTTGGTCGGAACAGCCTTCCTGGCTGCCTTAAGTTGTTCTGCCACAAATACCTTATGTTTTTCAAAATCGTTCGTGTATAGCTGCTGAAATTCCATTAGTTTTTGATTGACTAACGTCATCATGTCGTGCATGAATATTTCTAGGTTTTCCGTTATCATTGTTTGGATTTGCACTGTTGTTGTCTGCTCGTTATTTGCGATTGAAGTTGTCGGAGACAGTGCGGAGCCCGAGGTTATGTCTGTCGCCGCGTTCGTTTCGGCTATTTCTTTAGTCTGACGCGGCGTTTCCAGCTGTTCTATTTTGTTATTTAGTCGCGCCTCTAACTCTGACATCTGCTTCTCTAGTGACTTTCGTTTGCGTTCTTCCTCTAAGAGCTGTTCTCTAAGGCGCGCGTTTTCCTTTTCCAATTTCTGAATGCGTTTATCATTTTCGCCAGTGTTTTGTTTTGGAGCAGTGGGAGAAACAATCCTCGCCCAGCTCACCTGCTGTTTTTTAGGCAGTGGCGAATTCAACCGCTCGAAGCCCTGGAGCCTGAGGGGTCCCTTGAAGGGGTACTGTTCTTCACTGTGCCTCCTTGTGACGATCTGGATCTCGATCGGCGTCGATAGAGGTCCTCCTCCTCCGTCGACTCGAACCAGCGCCCCGGTGCCTTTTTGGTCCTCTGTTCCGACCGCTCCCGCGATCGAGACTGGTGAGTCGTCTTCCCGCGCTTGGCGGCAATCAGTTTGTTCGGGCACCGACGGGTCTCGTGCCCCGCCGCCCTGCACACGGCGCACTTTACTTCACATTCGTGTCCTTGTGGTGGTGGATTTTCGAGTCCGCAGCACCGGCATATGTTCTTGGGGTTCGGACACACGTCCGAGCGGTGTTCCTCTTGCATGCACTCCAGGCACATTTGGACTGTAGGCCTGTACTCCGTACACCGCATTTCTACTCCCATGTAGTACACGCATTTGGGGCGCGTGCCGCCCGAGAAGGTGAGAAGAGCGGTGTTTGAACTTCCAAGCATTCGGGTCCTTTCGATGGTCACTCCTTGGGTTCTTACTCGCAGGTGTTGCTGGAGATCTGCTGATTCGGTGTGTGCTGGAAATCCGTCCACCACCCCTTTGTAGCTATCATCTGGATCCGCTACGTACACGTTGAAGGGGTGTTGTTTGCCTCGCAGCAACATGCATGTTATTCGACGAATGACGTCCGCCACTTCCAGTGAGGATGTGGAGACGATGATGATATTCGTCCCCTCTCGGATTCGCAGTATGAAGTCCTCTCCGGTAATTTTTCGTTGGTTCGGTCCGCTTCCTGGGATTATCGACCCGGTAGAGCGAATAATCGCTTGTGGTATTTCTGTTTTCAGGTATTCCTTGAGCATTAGTCCTTTGTGGGGTTTCAGTATTATTTTTATGTCATTCTTCGGTAATGGTGGTAGAGGCTTCCCCCTCGCCGGGCGCATGTTGCGACGACCAATGCCCGTTTCGCTGTTATGCCCGTCTCCTTTCGCGCCGCCAGCTGATGGCCCTCCATTAATGTTATTCTTGTTGGAAGCCTTTTCTTTGTCATTGTGGTTGGCAGCCTCTCGCTGTCGCCGCGATAGAACTAACTGCCAGCCTTCCGTCGCCTGGTTGTGGGCGGCGATCCCCTGGCTTTTGCTAGTCCCCGCTTCGGAAATTCGTCTTGTGTCCCCGTTTTCGTCCGCGTTGTTATTCGGATGCGGGGGGGGGGGGGGTTATTTGGAGATCCATATCTTCTGATAAAGTCATCTCCTACGCTCGGTAGGGGCGATCCGGGTATTAGCAAGTGGGGAGGCGGTCGCTCACGCGCTAAGCCTATCAAGGCCTAACGGGGCTTCCGCCGCTTCGAATTTTCAAAGTCGCGCGGGATGACGAAATAATCACTCACGGACTTGAACTTGGTCTTGAAACGCAGCTTTGGTCGAGTGGAATCCGATGGGATACTCGAGGCAGGTGCACTTGACGAGCTTTCGGCTAAAACGTTGATAGTCGGCGGAGCCCATATGAATGAGCGCGTTCTGCCGGAACTTCGTCTTCCTTCCTGTTCTTCTATAACTTTTCGCTCTGAAGGTGACACACGGTACGGGCGACGGCGAATGATGCGAGAGCCGTCTGTTTCAATTCGATGAGTAGTTACAGTGGTCTGACCTAGCCTCGCGAAGAAACGTCAAAACAAGCTTCATGCTTCATTAAAATGGTGAGGAGTGCATTTGTCTGGGCCGGATTGAGATCTGCACTCAAGGTGGCCTTAATAGCACTAGTGTGTCCTTGTGCGGGCGTACAATGCGCGGAAGATGAGGCAGGCGAAACACTGACGACACATACCGGTTCCGCGTAGGGGAGCTTGGCGACAGTAGACCCTTGCGGTAGTAGTAGTGGCTCAGGAGTCGTATTAAAGGCTGTGAGGCTGGCATAGCCACTCGAGAACCGTTTCTGCCCCATATGTTAGCACCGGTAGAATGCAATGATCGTACACTTTTATTTTCAACGACAGTGGTAAGCTCCCAGTCAGGATTTGGCAATGCCTGTCCTATGCACTCCAACCCAATTTTATTCTTCTGTAAATATCTTTCTCGTGATCAGGGTCCCCTGTGGGTAATTGACCTAGATAAACGTACTCCTTTACAGACTCTAGATGCGGACTGGCGATCCTGAATTTTTGTTTCCTTGCCAGGCTATTGAACATTGTGTTTGTCTTCTGCATATTAATATTCAACCCCACTCTTACACTTGCTCGGTTAAGGTCTTCAATCATTTGCTGTACTTCATCCCCGTTATTGCTGAATAGGACAATGTCATCTGCAAACCGAAGGTTACGAAGGTATTCACCGTTGATCTTCACTCCTAAGCCTTCCCAGTCTAAGAACTTGAATACTTCATCTAAGCATGCAGTGAATAGCATTGGAGAGATTGTGTCTACTTGCCTGACCCCTTTCTTTATAGGTATCTTTGTACTTTTCTTGTGAAGAAGCAAACTGCTGTGCAATCCTTGTACATATTTGCCAAGATAATCACGTATACCTCCTTGATTACGCAATGCCTGTATGACTGCTGGTATCTCTACTGAATCAAACGCGTTTTCATAATCTATTAAAGCCATATAGAGAGGTTGATTGTACTGCGCAGATTTCTCTATTACCTTATTTATTACATAGGTATGATCATTCGTAGAATATCCCTTCCTTAATCCAGCCTGTTCTCTTGGGTAGCTGAAGTCAAGTGTTGCCCTGATTCTATTGTAAATTATCTTGGTGAATATTTTATACAATACTGAAAGCAAGCTAATGGGTCTATAATTCTTCAATTCTTTAACGTCTCCCTTCTTATGATTGAGTATAATGTTGGCGTGCTTCCAAATTTCTGGTACACTTGAAGTCGTGAGGCATTGCGTATAAAGGGCCGCAAGCTTTTCAAGCATGATATCTCCGCCATCTTTGATTAAATCGACTGTTATTCCATCTTCTCCAGCCGCTTTTCCCCTGGTCATGTCTTTAAAGGCTCTTCTAGCTTCATCGCTAGTTCCAGAAGGAGCCTCTGTATCCTGTTTATCACTACTTCGAATGAAAGTATCTTGGCTTCTCTGAGCAATGTACCAGTCAGTATGGAATTCTTCCCCTGCTTTTACTATGTCATCGAAATGGCTGATGACATTACCCGGCTTATCTTTCAGTGCATACATTTTGTCTTGTCCTATGCCAAGTTTTCTTCTCACTGATTTCGTGCAGCGTCCATATTTTAGTGCTTCCTCAATCTTTTCCACGTTATAATTTCGTATATCCCTTACTTTCACGAATTCGATCTGATCTATCCAGTGTGACACTTTCATGTTTTGCCATTTCTTTATTAGGTACTTTGTTACTTGGGAGAGCTTACCTGCTGGTTGCCTTGGTGCCTTACCTCCCACTTCGATTGCTGCTTGTGAGAGCAGCCTAGTTACGATTTCATTCATCGGCACATTTTCGTATATACAATTAAATGAAAACGAAAGTCAGCTCTCTTTTTTTTAGATCGTGCAAGAGTCACTCAGTCCTCAATGAACGAAAGCCAAATGAGTAATATACATGGTCTATGTTAAGTCGAATTATAATAAAAAAGGCATTTCCTCAGGTTTTCACCAGTAAACTGTATTAGTGATGCTGTAATCCAAAATAAGACGCCTGCTTTCGTCCCGCTGAATAAATTACGATTTGAAAGTGTTTTTTAAATAGCTATGTGCATTCTCATCAGAAGTTTTAGCCATTAACAGCTACATTGCTCTATTGCGTTGTATAATGCAAGCTTGCGCAGTTTCATTTCTTAATTTGTATCGCGGCCACATTGAATTCGTGCAGCAAGGATGCTTGAACGGTTTTCTGAGTGTGGATGGAAGCAGCGATAAGCATGAGAAACAACATTTTCCGGCTAAGTCGCTATTTTCATTTGATCGAGGGGTAGCACGCGGGCTAATGCTTTTATTTCATATGCTTGGATGAATGGCTAGACCGGAAGAAACAAACTGTGCGCGCGAGCGGAACTTTAGTGGGCCGTGTTCACTTCATTCACGCCCTGCGTAGATACTTTCATGTTAGCGAAGCATTAAGCCCCATACACTCATCACGTCAATCTGAAATTACGAATTTCCTGCGCGCTTTCAGTTTTACGCACTCCACTATGAACGATAATTTAGGGGAGCCAGAGGAATGTCAAGCCGCTTCGCCGCTAAGCTGGGACCGCTGACGGCGGCGCCATCTATCTGCGCGCAGCAGAGCTACTGGGTGCGTCCGCACCTTGCCGAACATAATCTGGACACCTAAATCTTCTTACACCGGGCTCTTAAGGTGCACCAGTCATCGCAGCACGGATTACATGACCTGCCCAGCTCCATTTTTACAGCGAAGCTGTCTATGGCTAGCTGGGGTTTTGTGGCATCCACGCGGAAAATGCTATCATCATCAGCAATGGCTCGAGCATCGTTCTCTCATTCCCCAGCTGGCTCGTCGGCGCTCATCATTCAATCGTTGAATGTAATTTCTGTTCTGTCGTGTTAAAGGGGAGGCCGCGTTTACGGGGATATGACCCATAAACGCGGGTCATATCCACGTCAAGGGGATATGAGCCATTTATTGTCTTACGTGACGGGCAGATATAATAACAGACGTGATACGCGAATGTGTGCGTACGTATCGCCACGATGACCACCGATAAGGACAATAATTATGTCCGTACCTTTGTTCAAAAGCCTGTGACACCTCTGTGTTGTGCGCTAAACACCTTCGCTGGTCATCCACCTTCACAGAGTGGAATGGGTCAATAATTCATTTTTTTTTTCTCCGAATGACAACTCGAATATCGGATATCCTCTTTTTTTGAATGACACACACCGCTCTCTTCCCATCTCTTTCAAGGCTCATCTGACACGATACGCCGACGCGATTTTGGCCTGCCGACTGTTGGCGAGTGTTTGCCGTCCTGTCAGCGCCCCTGACACACTGCACTGACCCCAACAGTTCTCCAGATGGATCGATGTCGGACGTGTCGGCAGAGCGTCGGCGGGAACAGACTCGCCGGCAGGGAGTCGGCTGATTTTCTTTTCGCACTACAACGACGCGACCATGCTGTAGTGCACAAGAATATGGGGTGGTGCGTTCAGGGAGGACTCGCGGCTGCCGAACTTGATGCCGAAAGCCACGAGATTGTGCCACCAAAGCATAGGCTATTGCATCTGCACCGCTTCCCATGCGCTACGGCGCTTTGCATGCATCACGCTTACTAATCTGCTTTTAAAGACGATAGTCTTTCTTGGGCTACCTAAACTCGAAAACGTAGCCTTTCTGTCTCTCTGTCACTCGATTCAACCGCCCGGCAAAAACCGATTCAACCGCCCGGCCAAAACCAACCAAGCTACTAGCACTGGTGGCACGGGGTCATACACGTCTACATTATACTGCGCAAAGAAAACCTCAAGCCTATTTGAGGCAAAATATATGTACATTACCGTGGTCCGCGGCATTCATTTAATTAGGAATACACATTGGACTGGTTTTTGGTTAGTAAATGAAAAATCAACGCGTTAGAAATGGTGTTGAAGAGACGCTACGCGTTAAAAACAAGCCGACTGAAACCGCGGCTCTGTAGCCGGCTTTTAGCCAGCAGTAATAAAAGGTCCGAACAGATGGCGCGAGAACAGGGCGAACGCGGGAAATTTCAAATGTATTCATCAAAACCTCCATTGCATCCATTATTGGTGGAGTGAAGGGGAGAAGAGCGTGAGGGGTGGAAGGGGAGGGAAAGAGAGGGTGTTACGTATCAGGGGCGGCAGAAGACTATCGTCTTTCGACGTGATTTGCAACGAAGCAAGCAGATATGCGGCCATTTTTAATCACTAGCACGTCAATGCTAACACGTCCCTGCTTCGACGGCATCCTGGCTGAGCCAGGATCCGTTAGAGAGCTTCTTGGAAATGCACAGAGAACTGTGGAATGCACATGCAATTCTTACAATTACGTGTCACACATGAAACAAATGTGTCAATGAAAACCTACTCCTTCGTATGCAAATGTCCCTCAAACAATACATGAATATTATGTAAAAAGATTGGCTACTTAATTTCTAAAGTCACAATATCAACAATATATTGAATATAGCAAAAGTAACTAACAACAAAATGAATATTTACCTAATTAGTTATTTAGGCAATATAAGTAATGCATACCAACAGTACAATTATTCTTAATCACTTAATTAAATAATAATTCTTTATTTAATAATCATAAGTTTTATTTACTTGAGGTATTTCAAAGTTGGATAAGTAAAGCTAATTCAATAATTCAGTAAATAATTAGACGCATTCGGCTGATTATATTGAGACACATTCAGCTCATTATATTGTGGGGACAACCCCTGTGTATAATTCAAACTGCAATAGCTCAGAGAAAATCAAACATTTATTTTAAATAATGCGTCGTTTGAAATACTTTATCTACAAAAAAACACTATCTTCGACGTACGCGCGGCGTACAACCAGCACAACTGACAACAGCAGGAATCAGCGACGATACCGAGGGATGTTGGCCGCGGCGCTGCTGTCGCATGGGCTAGCATCCAGGTGCCGGACCTTTCCACCACGACCTACTGAACTCCTGACCTGCACATATGTCCCTCGCCCAGCATGACTGGTCTAGTTCAACTGTTTTGCCACTAGGTACAGAACGCACGAGCAGAGTGGCGCAGAATGTCCTGTTCGCTATCGTCTGCTTCCGCGATCTGTTCCAGCGCTCGTGCCGCCATTTACGCTTGCACAGAGCGTTTGTATTAGTGCTGAATGAATACTGACAATTACATAAGGAAAACAAAACTTGCGAATCTTTTGCGTTTGAATGGTGACATCCGAGAAGGAGTGGTGCAAGAAATGTAAACAACAATTACAGGGGGCAGCTGCAATGCTAGACGGCGTAACTTTCACTTTCCTTCCCTCCGTAAGAAACTGAAAAAAAATTAAAGGATACATAAGATAAACTAGCTTTTTTGAGTGAATTACAGATAGTCTAACGTCAGAGATTACATTAGGATCAATGTAGGTGTGTGCCGTAATGAAAACCAGCCGCGGTGGCTCAGTCAGCTAAGGGGTTGCGGTGCTGAGCACGAGATCGCGGTATCAAATCCCGGCCGCGGCGGCCGCATTTCGATGGAGGCGAAATGCAAAAACACCCGTGTGCTTGCGTTGTAGTGCACGTTAAAGTACCACAGGTGGTCAAAATTAATCCGCAGCCCTCCACTACGGCGTGCCTCATAATCAGAACTGGTTTTGGCACGTAAAACCCCAGAAAGAAGAAGTAATGAAAAAGAGAGGATCTGTTAAAAGTTCTACAAGTTATTCCTGCGCCCGATGTCCCCACTAAATTGATCGAGCTTGTTTCAAGGAAAGATGAGCATACTTTTTTTTAAATATTGTTTGATGTCTAGGTGAGTTAAAAGCCTGCAAAAGCTGTCCCAGTATTTGAAAACGGGCTGCAATGTAGGCCTTGCGTCATATGCACGTGCGGACCTCTTTCAAAACTGCAAAGCCATAGCTTTTCTGCGTGGTACGGCAGCATCATAACGGTAGTGCGTTTGAACAGGCGATGAATATATCAGCGTTTGAACGAGTGAGCAAAGACGAGGAGTGGAAAGTGGTGCGACCAAGGACTCTGAGCTCGTTACCACGCAGCCTACCTTGCAGCGTTAGAATAGGCAATAAAATAGACTTTACAATAGCCTCCATGACTGGTGTTCAATAGCCGCCATGACTCTACTGAATCAATGGCCTTTTCATGGGCTATGAAAGCCATACAACGAGGTAGATTGTGTACTCCGCAGATTTCTCAATTACCTGAATGATGATATGGACATAATCCATTGTATAATATCCCTTCCTGAAACTAGC
The DNA here is from genome assembly GCF_013339745.2 of Dermacentor silvarum. NCBI lineage: Eukaryota > Metazoa > Arthropoda > Arachnida > Ixodida > Ixodidae > Dermacentor > Dermacentor silvarum. The sequence continues at coordinate 27,707,537 of NC_051162.1, read as the reverse complement.
CTGTTCCCTTGGTTGATTGAAGTCGTGTTGCTTTGATTCTATTGGAAGTTATCTTCGTAAATATTTTAAACAATACTTAAGGTGGCGGTCCCACTCCGGCGGCACGCGCCCCCCGTTTTCAGTACTTTTGGAGCAACCGTGGCGGCTCGTCTATTTAAGATATAAAGTGGTGGTATATACCATAAAAAAGCTCCATCCTTGTAGATTCCAACTATATATAATAGAAAGTAATTGATTATTGTGGTTTAGAAATAAACGTTCAAGAACAAGCATGAGATACATGGGTTTTTCGAACTGTGTCTCAGTTGTGACCATATTTAGAAAAGACTACCGCACTTACTGCATTGCGGCTTCCTCTGTAGCTTTAGGACATATTTATCTAGTTCCTAGACGTAGCAAAATAATTTTGAATTTTTACTTTTTGAATAATTTTCTTTTGAAAATTGCCAAATATCGCAATCTTCTGTTGTAAACAGCCCGGCAACTACATGCTCAAGGAAGATAAATTTTGGATAAAGTAGAGTTCAAGGAAGTTACCTTTAGGACACAAAATGTCATTAATGTACTTTTATTAGTTTTAAGCCTCAGCTTCGTAGCTTTAGTACCTTCCCGCAAAAATGGGCAAAAATTAAACCAGAATTCTAAATGTTGCTTAATTTCGGCTGCATTATTAGAAAAACTAATAAAGTTACACGAATCAAATTTTGCGCCCTAAATGCAAATTCCTTGAACTCTACTTTATCCAAAATTTACCTTCCTTGAGCATGTAGTTGCCGGGCTGTTTACAACAGAAGATTGCGATATTTGGCAATTTTCAAAAGCAAGTTATCCAAAAAGTAAATATTCAAAATTATTTTCCTACGTCTAGGAACTATATAAATATGTCCTAAAGCTACAGAGCAAGCCGCAATGCAGTAAGCGCGGTAGTTTTTTCTAAATATGGACACAACGAAGACACAGTTCGCAAAACCCATGTATCTCATGCTTGTTCTTGAACGTTTATTTCTAAATCCCAATAATCAATTTTTTATTATATATAGTTTGAATCTACAAGGATTGAGATTTTTTATGGTATACACCAACACTTTATATCTTAACTAGAAGAGCCGCCACGGTTGCTCCAAAAGTACTGAAAACGGGGGGCGCGTGCCACCGGAGTGGGACTGCCACCTTAAAATAACTTAGTGAGTATCTAATTCTTCAATTCTGTAACGTCTTCCTTCCGATGAATCGCTATAATTTTGGTATCCTTCCAGCTCTCTGGTACACTTGAAGTCGTGCGGTTTTGAGTATAAAGGGCCGCAAGCTGTAGTAATCTGCGAAATAAAAATACACAGAAAATAATTTATTCTGCAACACTGTACAGCTCCAGAAGCAGTATATACCAGAAGAGAGCTAAAAATAATTTCATCTTAAAACAGTGACTTCCAGCGCTCGCACTGCTTCGCACGGAATCCCTTCGTCTCACTGAAGTTGTTGTTATCCATGAGAACCATAGTTGGTGATCGCTTGGTGTACTTCGGCCACTTCTGCTTGTTGGGCAGCTCGGGAACCCTGTTGGAAGAAAATGAGTCTCACGCTTCACGGGAGCAACCAACAGGCATACAAACAAGGCGATTACACGTACAAACACAACCAGCATAACGTCCTCACAAAACAAAGTGTCAACTGCTGTCCAGCATAGATCCGGCTTCGTCTAACATTTAAATGTAACGATCATTTTTAGGATACTTCACGCCGGTTCGGCTGGCTAGCTATCTGTCAGTAACCGCTTTCCCGCCAACTATGGTCACTGGGTAATTCATGGCTTATGGGCTGCTGCGCTGAGGTAGGTGGATTCAAAACCAACTATTGGATTAACTTGGGTCACTGGGTTTTAAATGAACCTGTGCCGCTCATCAATTAAAATATTTCACGCCAACTTGGACCACTGGGTATGAGCCACAGGGCATGTGCAGCTATAGAATTAGAGAAAAAAGAATCGGCTGAACCGACCTCACAATTGCTGTCGACGGTTACATGTTTAGCATTGAATCGATAGAGCGACACAACGTATCGCCACCGTCGAAATGAATTGTGTACGAGCCGTGTAATGCAGCGGGACTCGGTCTTTCGCGCTTCCCGAAGAACACTCTGCGCCATCGAGCGGCACCACTACGAAGCCTGCCCGTGGCCCCCGAAATTCATGGCGCACCGGTGCGTGCGAACGCTGAGGAACGCGTCGTGCGACAAACGTGCTCCTCTCGCGTTTGATTCTGGCCACGCTGCACCGTCAACTAGGCGCTGCCGAGATGATGGGGCGTGCCCTCCGAAACAAGAAGCGCGGCGCGCCGCCAGTGCGTGCGAACGCTGCGAATTGTTCTCTCGCTTGCCGCAAAGCCAGTGGCACATACTCAGCGACCAAAGTTAGAAAGGGACTCATCATAAAGCAGCGCAATTCTAGTGCATTCATGGAGCAGCTCGATGAAGCGTCGGCGTGAAGGACGTTCGTTGAAAAGCATCACATAACCCAGTTCATTTGTGGGGCAGCATGCTAGAGCGTCAGGTTTCCGAAGTTGAGGTCAAATACGTCCATTAAAGAGCGGCACACGCCTACGGGCACGCACTCAGTCGCCTAAGTTGGTGTCAAAGCGGTTCATTGAAGACCCATTTTCGAAAGTCGGCCTCAAAGAGTTTTCCCGAACAGCGGTACCTACCCAGTCCCACATCTACAGTGAGCCATGTCGTCGTGAGAGGCTCGTTGAAGAGCGGCACGTATGTACACATTGACACATGCTCAATGACACAAGTTGGTGCAATGGTTGGTTTTGAAACCTGTGTCGTTAGCACAGCAGACTGATAGCATCAGCGCCTCTTCTATTTTTTTTTTTTCAGTGCCAGCCAGATGAGGCCGATCCAACGGTTCTCCACCCTCTGCGATCGCCATTTCCTACTCTCCCCCGTCGGCTAGCGTTCGCGCCTACTTTACGGTCGTGGGCAGAGTGTACTAGACAATGGTCGAGTAGGCCGAACGGCGCTCTCCCCCTGAGACGCCGCGTGTGGAAAAATCATGTGAAGGCACTGCGAGCGAACTGGATTGGGGCGGTGACGCGCTCCGCGGCATATTCAACGTACTTTCGCTGCGGGCGCCGAGGCCGATTGCGCATAGTACGCTTTTAAACTAGTGCTTTATTTCGACTGCAAATTTATGTTTACACCATTTTGCGAAACATATATTTGAGGCATGGATTATACAACGCGACGTCTTCAATTTTGCTGTCGTTGTCAAGCGCGTCGTCTGCTAGCGAGTGCACGTTCGCTACGCGGAGCCTGGCGGACGCCCTGTTTTTCTCGCACATCTTTGCAGTACATTTTGTTAAATGTTTCAGTTGCTTTGGTGTGCCCATGACTCTTGACCGCCGGTTCCAAATGTAGTTTTAGCCAAGTGAACTGCTGTTTTTACTACTGTCTTCTAAAAGTAACTGCTATCTCTGCAACGTGAAGGCTACGTGTAAAAATTATATTATTGACATCGTGTCATTTTACGCGCGCTTCTTGTTGGTGGTATTGATCAGAGACAATGATCGAAGAAAACAAAATTAGAGTGAAATAAACCAGGTTTGCTAACTGCGTGGCGCGAATGATGACCAATGTATTTCTAAGTAATTAAATCAAAGGGTACATAGACATATAGATTCACGATATATATGTAAGGCAAAATATAAGAAATATTCTACAGGCACTAATTGATAAAGTGAGAACTCCCGACCGGAAGAAGGGCATGTGTTTGCAGTAACGAACACACTTATTAGTGAATACTGCACATAAATCTCTCAGTCACAGAAACAATATTCATAGCAGGCAAAACCATCTTGTGTATATATATATATATATATATATATATATATATATATATATATATATATGCAATGTTATTGATCTACTGTACGACGCCGAAGAGTCGTTTCAGTTCGAATATAACCCATAACAGCACCATTTAAGTCTCAAAGGTGGGTGACCGATGCAAGTGAGGGCTGTTATTCCGAATGATTGTGCTACCGGAGAGTCGTGGCTGTTGCGCAGAGGTGCAGTTCCTGAGATAATTAACGCACGGGTGCTAATACGTCCTGCTTAACAAGTTCCTAGCTGTCACTCAATATAAACGCCCCATTTGGGGGCAGCCTGTAAATCTGCTAACTTGCTTCAGGCAAGGAAAACTTTTTTTGACATTCTCACCGTCTTTGCCAACGTTGGTGTTTGCAACCCATTAAAACTGGGTGCCCCCTGTGGTACCACACGTAACTTATTCAACAATCGCAACAGATCTGCACATATCTCTACGTGTATGTGCGGCATGTAGTTCCTTTGTTTCATTATGGTCGTTATGCTAATGCACCGGATAACTGAAAGCAGCCGTTTATAATATACAAGCTGTCGGAGTGGAGTGGTCATACATTTGGGAACGGCATTACATTTATGTATGAAATATAGGGTAAGCGTGACATGTTTTTCTCGAAAATCAGACTCGAGAATAATTTATTTTGTTTACACCCCTAGAAAAAAGCCGAAAAACGCAGCCACATGCTTTAATATATATTTTTAATTTAAACAAATTCTTCGGTTATACGTGGCAAAACCACGATATGATTATGAAGTTTAGTTTTCGCCACCTGGGCTTCCTTAACGTGCACCTAAATAGAAGTACACGAGTGTTTTTCCACTTCGCTCCCGTCGAATTCCGCGACCTGGATTCAACCCGCGAGCTCCAGTTCAGCAGCCGAACGCCGTATCCACTATATAGCCACTAATTAGGCTACCGCGACAGCTTCCTTTCTTTCCTTCTTTTAACACGAAAGTGTTTTATGCCGGGGTCCACCAAGACTTCACTGACGTATTTCCGTCACGGAAATACGTCATAGAACATAATACAAAGAAAGAAACCAGAAGAAAAAGTTCCACAAACATGCAAAATTTGGAAATCGAACCCACGACCTCTCGGTCCGCGACGATAGATCGCCGAGCGTTTAACCCATTGCGCCACAAACGCATTTGCAGAGAGCTACACAGACGCGCCTTATATATCTAACACTCCTCCGTGTACCCGCGCTCTTGCTCGGGGCGGTGCCGTCGCCTACGAGCAGAAAAGAGAAGTACTGCATTATGACACTAACGCGCACCGACAGTGAACGCTTCGGTGGTCTCAGCACTACGACGCCTCGATGCCAGCATTCGAAGGGACGCTGGCATCAAGAAGCACTACCAACGCCACCTAGGTGGCGTTCACCGTACTCAGCACAGCGGAGCGTGGCCTCCGCAATTAGCTCTGAAAATGTTTCTGAAGTTGATCGCGGAGGCTGCAATTACGACGCGCTGTACGCGCTGATTTGGCTCGGTGACGATTCAGTTACGTGCTTTGTCTTGCGCGTTGTATTAGTGTGTCAGTTACGTGCTTCGTCTTTCGCGTTGTGCTAGCGTGTGCAGCGTAGTGCAGCTTCCATATGCACGACGGTTGCTCATGGTCATCGACGTTGGTAGTCGTGATGGAGGAGACGTGCCACCAGGCGTCAGCGTGGGTGCATCAACGCCTAAGGGCGCTTTAGCCACAAAACACCAATAGACATTATATATCAATGTGCAATAAACATTACACTACTTCTGTGAAGACACGTTTCACTTTCGTGTTCTATACCGATTCCTATATAAGAGGGATCAACCACATTTTTTTTGAAGTATTGACTGGAAAAAAGAAATTCCACGTACGGCTTACGGCCAAATATTGGCATATAGAATGACTAACCAAAACTGTTTTCGGTGCTCGAGGTCCGACCGCAATAAATGACCCCGTACCAATTACTCCGCATTCTGTTACGCGAGGAAGGCGGAAACTTGAATGGAATGTTCCGCTGCAGTTTACTCTTTTTTTTATCTATAACAATGCTCCCCGTAAGTTTGAGTACAAGGCGCCGGATGGGGCAGATATGCTTTACTTATTTGAAGCGGCAAGCAGGAAGGTTACATATGTTTCTCCGTCTGCGTTTCGCAAGACCTACTGATGGAAACCTATATGCGCAACAGTACACACGAGATAGACATGCTGCTTGAAGAACGAGAAAAATATTTGCTCTCTAAAGGGAACCGTACAACAACATAGTAGAATGAAAGCAGACAATGCAGCCGCAATGCACGCGCATCACTGAGTGGCATTAAAAAATAAAATAAAGAAGAAAAGCCAAGGAATTTATTCTTAAGGCATAAATACATGTGATATGCAATTATGAACACCATTTGGGCGGTCTGAAAGCAAATACCAGTGTACGAAGTAGTACAAATGACCCTGCCGAGCTGTATCACCAGCAGTTTCCAACGGCGCGACTTTGATGCGGCCCAATCCACTTCGATCGCAGCGCCGCCACAGTATTTTTCCACATCGGGCGCCTCACTGCAAAGCATGCGCCGCCCCAGCCGCTCGCCCCACTCAACCGTTTTCTAGTACACTCTAGTCATGGGGGAGAGTACCCTCTGGGTGGCGCCTCACGGCGGAAGTCGGAGGAAGTAATTCTGTCTAGGTCGTGGTCTAGACACGGCCGGGTTCGACTGGCGCGCGCGCTCGCTTCGCACGTTCTTCTCACCCGTCGGGGAAACAATGGGAGAGTTTCGCAGCACGTTTCGCCACCCGTCGGCGGTAGGGGCGCTGCGACCCTGACCCTTCCCTTCCCTGACTTCCCTTCCCTGACTACAGAATGGGTTCAGGCCAGGCAGACGCTTAGAAGACAATATTGTGGGCATTTATTGTGCACTTCTTCATCATCTGTACATTATCATCATCATGCGTGTGCCCCTCATCTTCATCGCGCGTGCGGGCGCATCATCATCAGTGTGGACTGTCGAAGGCTGTTCAGGCTGGTTGTGGACGCCGCCCTTCTTCGCCGTGTCGTCTCTCGGGCTCAATAAAGGTCCGACCTTACTGTGACGTCACAAGTGGTGGAGGTGCTTCTTGGTTCCCCGTCCTCTACGCCTCTGGCCTACTCCCTGGAGCTTCGTTCGGGTCGCCGCTTGTGTCCACTGTCCGTCAGCATGTCGCAGGACGAGCAGCCTGGCGCTTCTACCCTAACCATCCCGCCTCCACAAGCCGCACCTTCTGTGATCATCAGCGGCCACCAGCGCGATCCCCATCTGTTCGCTGGTCTTCGTGGTGAAGATGCTGAGGACTGGCTGGATGATTACGAGCGCGTAAGCTCTGCTAATCGGTGGGATGATCCCCACAAGCTCCGCCATGTCTCGTTCTACCTGACCGGTGTGGCGAAGACCTGGCTTTTCAACCATGAGGTTGATTTCACCGATTGGACGAACTTCAAGCAGCAACTACGGCAAGTTTTCGGCACGCCGGCGGTTCGCTCCGCCCTTGCGCAGAAAACTCTGGATGCTCGCAAACAACACTCCGGCGAGTCCTACACATCGTACATCGAGGATGTGCTTGCACTCTGTCGCCGTGTCAATGTTGCCATGGCTGAGTCAGACAGGATACGCCACGTTCTTAAAGGTATTGGGACTGTGGCCTTCAACGCGCTCGCCGTCAAGAACCCGGCTACCGTCGCTGACATCGTCTCGACGTGCCAGCACCTCGACGAGCTCGAGTCCGTACGCTTGCAGCCGGACTTCAGCGAACACCGTTCTGCGGCAGACCCCGACTTGCGCTTGATGATCCGGGCGCTCATACGCGAAGAACTTCAATCTCTTGGCTTGTCATCTTCGTTGATGATTCCTGCTCAGCCTTCTGGTGCAGCATTGCGCGACGTCATCAGAGAGCAACTTGCGTCAATGACCTGCTCTGCGAATGTGGACCCTCCGGCCCCTCGCACCGTACCAACATACGCGTGCTGCCGCGCCTCCGACTAGTGTACGTCCAACGTTGCCTCTACCCACATACACGCAGGTTGGTGTCGCTCCTCCGGCCAATGTGCCCTCAATACCAATTGAGCCGTCATCGCCCCATCTGACCGCACTATCTCACAGCGCACCGAGCGCCCCTTACTACCCGCCTTGGCGACCGTCTCGTCCTACCTGTTATTACTGTGGTTATCGCGGCCATATATCACGTTTTTGCCGCAAGCGCCAACAAGAGCTTCTCGGGTACGACCTGTGTGAACGCGATGCGTATTCTGGTGCCGGGGCCTCTTACCAAAGCCGTCGTTACGCTTTCCCTCCGCGCCGTTCCCCATCTCCGCCCGCAACGACCGAGACGCCGAATGGTTACCGTACCACCAGACGCCGATCACCATCGCCCTTCCGCCGCTCCTCGTCACCGCTTCGGCCTGCCTCTTTCACCTCTGACCCCCGCCCGGAAAACTAAGTAATGCAGTTTTCGGAGGAAAAACTGCATTCACCGACAGGACTACAATTCCTCCAGCGCGCCCTTGTAATATGATGTCCGTGTTTGTTGAAGGTGGGCACGTTGAAGCTTTGGTGGACACCGGTGCGACTTTATCTGTTATGCATTCTGATTTGTGTAGGCGTCTCAGGAAAGTTACGACGCCTTATGATGGACCCGCGCTTGTTGCAGCTCAAGGGAAAACAATCCGCCCTTCCGCGTTTTGTACAGTGCGTGTATCCATCGATGGCATCGTCCACTACATACAATTTGCTGTGCTGTCGCCCTGCTCCCACCAGCTCATTCTAGGATGGGATTTCCTTGCCTCTGCTTCTGCTGCTATATGTTGTGGGCAAGGTGTCGTACATATGACCGACACCGACTATTCGCTCGGCGATGAACCGCACCAGCCACTTCGTCTACTCGCTGCAAAAGATACCGAGCTCCCTCCACGCTGTCAGCAAATTCTGACCATCACGTCCGACGCCATCGACCATGGCGATGTGTTAGTGTTACCTTGTGCGCGTTGGCTCACAAAAGGGATAGCCATTGTTTCAGGCCTAGTTAGGTTCGATAATGGTTCTGCACTCCTCGAAGCAAGGAACACAACACCTGAGAAAATTCTACTTCCTAAAGGCACCACTTTGGCTTGCGTTGCTGATTCCGAGCCTCTCTCTGTCGTTCCCCTCAAGGGGGCTCCCTCTGAAATCCCTCCTGCTGGACATTCTGCCTCAACCCCCGCTCTTGCTGCTGTAATCAGCTCGGACTTGACCCCTTCGCAGACGCAACAGCTCCTTGCCTTGTTGAAGAAGCATGAAAGTTCATTTGACGCCCATTCTTCGACATTGGGACAGACGACCGTCACAGCGCATCGCATTCAGACAGACGGCAGATCCATCGTGCGTCGCCGGCCGTATCGCGTGTCTCTAGCTGAGCGCAAAATTATTGAGCAAAACGTCGCCGACATGCTGCAACGTGAGATAATTCGCCCCTCTGCTAGCCCTTGGTCGTCTCCCATTGTTTTGGTCCGAAAAAAAGATGGCTCCGTGCGTTTATGTGTAGATTATCGAGCGCTCAACAAGATCACACGCAAGGATGTGTACCCCATGCCTCGCATTGACGATGCCCTCGATTCCCTGCAAGGTGCTGAGTACTTCTCCAGTCTTGATCTGCGTTCAGGTTACTGGCAAATACCGATGCACGAAGCCGACAAAGAAAAAACAGCGTTTGCAACCCCAGATGGTCTTTACGAGTTCAACGTCATGCCCTTCGGCCTCTGCAATGCTCCCGCAACTTTTGAGCGCATGATCGACACCGTTCTGCGTGGCCTGAAGTGGAAGATCTGCTTGTGCTATCTGGATGATATCGTTATTTTCTCGTCGACATTTGCACAGCACCTGCAACGTCTCGACGAGGTTCTCACGTGCATAGCCAGTGCTGGTCTTCAGCTCAACACCAAAAAGTGTCATTTTCCAAGCAAGATGAACAAGGTCTTAGGTCATATTGTAAGCAAGGATGGTATTCGACCTGATCCTGACAAGATTTCGGCGGTGCTTCACTTTCCTCGTCCAGAAAAGACCAAGGACCTACGCAGTTTCCTCGGCATCGCTTCCTATTTTCGCCGATTTATTCGCGATTTCGCCTCTATAGCTGCACCTTTACACCACTTACTTCGTTCTGGTGCTCCCTTCGTGTGGTCACCTGAATGTGAATCTGCCTTTGACCAGCTAAAGGGCGCCCTCACATCTGAACCTGTCCTGTGTCATTTTGATGAGACTGCTCCCACACTCTTGCACACGGATGCCAGCGGCCATGGAATCGGTGCTGTGCTCCTCCAGCGAGACAACTCTTCGCGTGAGAGAGTCGTTGCGTATGCCAGCCGCGTGCTCACACCTGCCGAGAAGAACTATACCATCACCGAGCAGGAGTGCCTCGCTGTCGTTTGGTCCGTCCAGAAATTTCGCCCTTATCTCCACGGTCGCCATTTTACCATCGTGATGGATCACCACGCCTTATGCTGGCTTTCCACACTCAAGAACTTGTCAGGACGTCTTGGTCGCTGGATTCTTCGTCTCCAAGAATATGATTTTGACATCATCTACAAGTCTGGTAAGAAGCACCAAGACGCAGACGCTCTTTCTCGCTGCCCGCTTCCACCAGCCGCACTCATCAATGGTTCCGCCACCGCCTCCAGTGACGCACACACTGACGCCTCTTCTACGGCGGTTTTGTCCTTCGCCACTCTTGATCATCTCACTTCGCACGACCATGCATCATTTTCGTCTCAACAACTCGCTGACTCGTACTGTCGCCGTATTATAGACCACCTTCGTGGAGCTTCGCGCCATCCTAACGCCCGGCTTCGTCGACAGCTGACACAATTTAAGCTTTAAAACTCCGTGCTGTACCGCCGTATCCACCATCCTGATGGACGACGCTGGTTGCCCGTGCTACCTCGTTGCCTTCGTGCGCGTGTCCTTCAGACCTTTCATGACGATTTTACTGCTGGCCACCTTGGCATCCAGAAAACTTACGACCGCATAAGAAGTCGCTTCTACTGGCCTGGCCTGTCTACCAGTGTGGCGAGATACGTCACTTCCTGCGCCATTTGTCAGCGTCTCAAACGTCCAACATCAGCTCCTGCCGGACAACTACTACCGGTCTCATGTCCTGCGGAACCATTTGAGGTTGTTGGCATCGATCTATATGGGCCACTTCCCATGACTCCCGCCGGTAGTCGATGGATAGTGACCGCCGTCGACCACCTGACGCGCTATGCCGAAACAGCCTGTGTAAGTTCAACATCGGCTTCCGAAGTCGCTGTCTTCATTCTTCAATCCATCATTCTGCGCCATGGCGCCCCTCGTGTCCTTCTGAGCGACCGCGGAAAGACATTCCTTTCCCAACTAGTAGGCGAAGTGCTCAAAGCCTCTGGCACCACTCACAAGACTACATCAAGTTATCGTCCTCAGACCAACGGCCTGACTGAGCGGTTTCATCGTACGCTCTCTGACATGATAGCCGCCTATATTCAACCCGATCACAGAAACTGGGACACAATTTTGCCATTCGTCACTTTCGCGTATAACACCGCCGTTCAACGCACAACCGGTTACTCGCCATTCTACCTTGTTTATGGCCGTTCACCAAGTTCCTTTCTCGATGTTTCTTTCTTCTCTGCCCCTGTCAGTCCATCTCGATCTTCCTGCGAAGAATATGTTTCCCGCCTCGTCCATTGTCGCCAGCATGCCCGCGTCAACACTGCAGCCAGGCAGCGGGACCGCAAGGATCATTATGACGCATATGATCGCGTAGTATTCTACCAGCCCGGCGATGAAGTGCTGCTCTGGACACCAGTTCGCACTCCTGGGTTGTGCGAGAAGTTTCAGTGTCAGTTTATTGGCCCCTACGCGGTCCTGGAAATAACTTCTCCAGTTAATTATCGCGTGACCCCTGTTGTTTCCTCAACTGACCGCCGTTGCCGCTCTACCGAAGTGGTCCACGTTTCTCGTATGAAGCCCTTCACGCGGCGTTCCCCGTACCTTTAGGCAGCGGCCAGGATGGCCGCTTTCACGCGAGGGAAATTAGTGTGGGCATTAATTGTGCACTTCTTCATCATCTGTACATTATCATCATCATGCGTGTGCCCCTCATCTTCATCGCGCGTGCGGGCGCATCATCATCAGTGTGGACTGTCGAAGGCTGTTCAGGATGGTTGTGGACGCCGCCCTTCTTCGCCGTGTCGTCTCTCGGGCTCAATAAAGGTCCGACCTTACTGTGACGTCACAATATGTTTGTACTAACTCAGTGCATAGAGATTTCAGTAGCTCAGAAAATACCTTTATGGATACCATTTCTAGATATTAAAGGAGCTTATGACAACGTAGACAGGGAATTGTTGTGGGATATTCTTCAATACGAAGGCATAGATGACGATTTCGTGGAGCTGCTGAGGGAGATATATCGAGACAACTAAGTACAAGTGAAGGCCGAAAAGGAAATGAAATGGTGGGAGTTCACCAAGGATTGAAGCAAGGATGCCCTCCGTCACCATTGTTGTTCACGCTTTACGTCAAGGGCATAGAAAGACGACTGGAAAACAGCGAATTAGGTTTTGATTTATCCTACATGCGTAATGGACAAATGGTGCAACAGAAGGTCCCTGGACTGATGTACGCAGACTAAATTGTGCTACTAGCGGACAATAAGAAAGATTTACAGACACTTGCGAATATATGTGGGAACGCAGCGACAAATCTAGGCCTTAAGTTTAGCACAGAGAAATCAGGGATTATGATCTTTAATGAACACACGAGTAACTTCGTGGTGTCACTTCAACAGCAAGTAATACCCATAGTGAAGCAATATAAGTACCTCGGCGTACACATAAACGAAGGAAAGAATTACTCAAGCAACCACCAAGATAATCTGAAAATAAAGGGGAAGCGGAATGCAGCAATAATGAAACACAGAGCACTATGGGGCCACAATAAGTATGAGGTGGTACGTGGAATCTGGAAAGGAGTAATGGTGCCAGCGCTAACATTCGCAAATGCCATTATATGCTTAAAATCAGATATATTGGCGGGTTTGGAAGTTAACCAAAGATCAGTAGGCCGGTTGGCTTTGGGAGCAGGCGGTAATACAACAAATGAGGCAGTGCATGGTGACATGGGTTGGGCCTCCTTTGAAGTCAGAGAAGCACAAAGTAAAATTAGTTTTGAAGAAAGGCTCAGGAACATGGATGAAAATAAATGGGCGGCTAAAGTGCACGAGTATCTCTACATGAAAAGCGTGGACACAGAATGGAGGAAGAGGTCAAGGAAGTTGGCAACCAAGTACAGGATAATCGAAACTGTAAATAGACAACGAGGGGTCATCAGAAAGAAAGTGAGAGAAATAGAGACCGTGAATTGGATGCAAAGAATGGAAACAAAAAAGACAATGGAGATTTACAAGAATGAGAAGAAAGAAATTAGAAGGGAAAATTTGTACGATAACAAAAAAGGCAGTCCCTTGCTATTTGAGGCTCGAGCCGGTTGCCTAAGGACAAAAACATATCGGAACAAATATTCGGAACTAGATCAGACATGTGTATGCTGCAGTAAAGACCACTCAGCACATCCTGATGGAATGTGACCGGATCCACCCAGCGAGAACCGTAGGTAACGTGCAACTCCCGGAAGCGCTTGGGTTTAAAGTGGAAGGAAACATAAACAGATCAGCCGTAGAGATCAGCAAGAGACGATTAGAGTACCGGTGGAAAAAAAGCAGGGAAAAGATGGATACGACCTGATCTCTTAAAATCATAGGCAGCGGTACAAGGTAAATTTTTGAAAAAGAAAAATAATGCGAGGTGTGCAAAAATGCTAGATAAAGAACCTGTATAGTATACCTGAATAAATCAAGTAGGCTAGGTGACTATTTGTCGCCGCCCCGTTTCAAAGGGGACGCCAATAAATCATCATCATCATCATCAATTCCTCCCCTGCTCCGCGTGCACGCGCTTGCCTTCACGCTCGCACGATCGTTTTCCCGCGCATTTTATTCGGTGCTCTGCAGTGTTGTTCAGTATGCAGTAATTTGTAGGCTCCTGAAGACGGTTGTACAGCCTTTGGTACACGCGGCCACAGCCAAGACTTGCTCCGTTCACTGCGCATCGATATATAACTGCTGTGTTGTGGTGTATTGCAGTGATCCGTATTGCAAGTCCCGTTCTGGGAAAATACCGGGTGTTTTTTTTTTTTTACCAGTTTCCAAGCAATGAGTTTCTAGCCTGAATTTCTAGCGTTTTTGGGCAAGATAGTGTTTTTTTTCTTTTCGAGAAAGCCTGCGAACACCTGCCACGCCGGAAGAGCAGTCCAGCCCTATTTACAACGCGGTCCCATCTTGAGCTGCCCTGAAGGTGTTGACCACAGCCATGCGAGACGATCCGCAAATCTAATTGCCCCGAAGTGTCTGAGAATACTCCTTGTAAATCACTCAAACCAACTGACTGACGAAAACGACAAGCCTTCGGCCGATGTACACAAGCCGTACACAAGCCGCCTTCAGATTGTAATTGTGAATAAGACACATGTGTGAGCTGCTGTGTCCGCAAGAGTTTTCGCCTGAAAGTATGGCAACCATTGTAATACCCTTGTCACACGGCACGTGTAACGTCATCCCTGTCAAAAAAGCAATTGACACCAAGTGGGAAATTTCCAATTGGTAGCAATTGGAAAATTTGCAATCGTAAATTAGTACATAACTGGACCAACTGAACCAACTGGAACGTGACCAATTGGTTTTTGTTGGAGTGACCAATTATACCCAATGGGTGCCAATTGGTTTGAAACCAATTGGTTGGAATGACCAGTTGCATCAATGGGCAATACCAATACACATATATACCCCACAAAGCTAACCTAAGTAGGATTCCAGCTGTCAGAAACAGGCTTGCTATAGCCTTAGTACCGCATGCATATATAGTTATAACTCATTCTAGTTTCCTCGAATGGGTTTATAAACTGAAAGTATGATTTCCCAGTTGGTTACGTTCTAACTAGTTTATTCCAATTGGTAGTACAATTAGACTCATTTGGGAATGTAAGGTGGGCCTAGCTGGTTCAAACTGGCAAGTCCAATTGGAATCAATTGGTTGCATCCCTGACTCAATCGTAACCAATTGGAGGTAAGGATTTCCCAATGGGCCCTGTTGATTCCCATTGACAAGTCCAATCGGACTCAATTCGTTTCACTTTGACTCAATCACAATCAGTTGGAACTAGGGATTTTACAATCGGTTCCAATTGGGTCCAGTTCTTTTCAATTGGCAACTCCAATTGGTTTCTGCTCTGACCCAATCGTAATCAGTTGTAAGTAAGGATTTTCTAATTGATTCTTTGCTCCCAGTTGATTCCTATTGGAAAAGCTAGTTGGAGTCAATTGTTGTTTTTTAGACTGGGATTTGCAGCGACTGAGATTAAGTGTTAATGCTATTTTTGTTGTTTTTACACGGGCATGAAATTCACAGCTAATGGCATTCGCCAACTGAATGAGTTTCCCGAACTCATTCACGCGCAACTTGTGTTATCTCGACAACAGGGGCTTGGCAAAAAATTACACAATCGATAAGTTAAAACGAAGGGTATTATATTTTCAAATAACCATCCGATGTTTACCATTGTATTGGTAACAATATAATGAAAATATGTAAAAAAGAAGTACGATTTATAAGGTCTCGTTATCATAGCAGCCTGTCAATAAACATCGCCATTAATTGCGAATGCCATTTTATTTACCCGTGTAGACGGGGAATGCAAGACCGCAATGACATTTGGTATTAATGTCATTTACTGCAAATGACATTACATGTGCTGTGTGACAGGGGTATAAGTGCATATGAGCAATAAATATTTATTTACATTCCTCAAAATGCAGATGCGTTTCATGGCGGCGAGCTGTTCTACCGGCGCATGCATCTCCATATTCCCCACTGAATTTAAGGACGCTTGATGTATTAATACGGTTACACTGCATGCATTTATAAGAAGGCTCGATGAATCATTTATGCGTCCTCTACAATTAGGCGACTTGTTCGTGAATGCACGGTGAGGTAAGAAGCGCGCCTGACCCGATCTTCCAGCGTTGCGCGCGTTGCACAGATGGGCCGGGAACAGCTGTGCAGGGTGAGGTCGCAGAGTCCCCCACCAAGCAGGGGCGATAGGAAAGAACTAGCCCCTATGCGAAGGCCGTAAGAAGCGAGCGCGCGCGCCATTCGAGCCCGGCCGTGGTCTAGAACACTGCAGGGGCTCGGGCTTACCCGAAAGCCCGGCCCGGGCCGGGCCGGGTAGGGCAGTTTTTTCACGGGCTCGGGCCAGGCTCGGGCACGGCATGTGCTTTTTGACCCGGGCCCGGGTGAGGCTCGGGTATTCTGACGCGGGCCCGGGCCGGGCTCGGACTTCCTGGTGGTGTGCATGTAACGTGCAGCGAGTTATCCTCGCACGTCTCGACTCTGAAAAACATGTTGCCCCGGCGCAGCTGGAAGCTAGAAGTGCTACTCTTGTGTACTTCGCTTTTCTTCCTCCGTCGTATTTTGCGCTGTTTTAACAGAATGTAAAAGTCCAGAAAGACCGAAGTCGCCTTAAACCAAAGGATGCCGTTGTATTCCTTACCTAAATCAATGTAATTAATGCTTTCAGAGCGGTGCAAGCGCTTTCGCGACTAGCTGATTCTTCAAAGGCGAATTGGTCAAACGATGACTGGTAAATAATTCGTCACGCGGTTGAAATATGGCACTGCGTCCATCCATGGTTGCACGCATGTTCTCAACCGGCCGCCTAGCAGCAGCGCATTACGCTGCACCATGGAGGATCCAGAAGCTTTCTTTCTCCAGTTACTCCATCCATGCGCTGCGGTCACGACCGGTCGTGGCTGCGCTTCGGCTAGAGTGTACTAGAATACGGTTCAGTGGGACGAGCGGCTGGGGCGGCGCATGCTTTGCAGTGAGGCGCCCGACGTGGAAAAATACTGTGGCTGCGCTGCGATAGGAGTAGATTGGACCGCATCAAGGTCCCGCCGTTCGAAACTGCTGGCAATATAGCTCGGCAGGGTCATTCGTACTACTTCGCGCGCTGGTATTTACGTTCAGACCGCTCAAATGGTGTTCATAATTGCATATGACATGTATTTATGCCTTAAGAATAAATTCCTTTCATTCTCTCCTTTATTTTATTTTATAAATGCCGCTCGGTGTTCTTTTTCGGTCTCGGGCCAGGTTCGGGTCTGTTTCGAGCCGGGCTCGGGCCGGGTTCGGGCCTAAGGTAAAAGGGTAGCGGGCCGGGCCGGGCGGGTAACGTAGATGCCCGGGTTTCGCCACAAAACTTTTGGTCGGGCTTGGGCGGGCAGCCAAATGTAAAAACGGGCCCGGGCCGGGCGTGTGCAGTGCTCTAAATTCCTGACAGACGCGGGAAGCGTCTACCGCATCCCCTCCGCGACGGCAGCGGCGCGCACTCAGTGGTTCAGACGCACGCGTGACGCAAGCAGTCGTACCCTACTCTGGGTAGCGTCACATCGCGGCAACTCACTCAACGAAGGCGCACCAACGGCTCCCATTGCGGAGCGAGCGATTGCACTGGCATTGAAAAAAACAGAGGAGGCGCTGTTTACGCATTCGACCCCGGACCATCAGTGACCCTGGTTGGCGGGAAAACGGTAGACACAAAGTGAACCCCTGAAAAAAAAAATGCGTCAAGTGCCCTAAGAATAATATTGCATGAAAAGGTTACAAGCTCCCATACAACGACGTTGCGTATATATATATACATACATATATATATATATATATATATATATATATATATATATATATATATATATATATATATATATATATATGGATAATCGCTGCTGAATATATGACACACGCTAGAACCACAGTAGAAGGAACGGGGCGGGTCTTCAGGCAACAAACAGCCCTGCACGGCTGTTTGTAGCGAGAACACGGCCCGATACAAAGGGTCTTAATTGCTGGTGTTAGTACCAAAGTGTAAAATTAAGGTTCAACGTATACTATACCGAACACAAAGTTAATGTTGAATGGCCGCATAAAATAACGGGAATTCCTGTCTGACAGACAGCCTCTAGACTTTGTGCAAAAGCACGTTTATCAACGCCACCTCCTACTCACAGGGTATCCTGATCATGAGAAGGAAATCACAGAAAAACGAAAATGTGTTGAAGCGCACACTGTAGGCAATAAAGTAATGGCCAGCAGCTTACCCCTATTATACCGCTATCTTGAAAAGTGCCTAATCGTTCCATTCTATCCGTGGTAAAAATAGGTAAAAAACTTGGAGCTTAACGAAGAAGCTTGAGAAGACGCTAAGCACTGCGCAATGAGCGATGGAAGGAAACATTTTAGGCTTAACTTTTGGAGAGAGGAAGACAGCGGTGTGGAATACAGAACTAACGGAGGCAGCCGGTATTCGATGATACTCACAGAAGGAAACGGAACTGGGAGGCGCATGTATTGCGCACTGAAGATAATCGGTGGTCTATTAGTTATAGAACGGGTACCGAGGGAAGGAAACGGCATGCAGTCGAGGATGGCAAAGAACTATAGGTAGCGTGGATAAATTAGTAAATTTGTAGGTATCAAATAGGGTTAGCCTGCGCACGACCGAGGTGACGCGAAATTGCTTGCAGACGCCTATAGTGGGCATATAGCTTGCGTTGAATACTTAAAGTGCCATCGTTTATCCTATGACTTTCTTTGCGTACCATGTTGACCGCTGTTTTTTTTTTTTTTTGGTAATAACGCACAAACCAACTGGCTTAGCTCTCGCCTAAGGTTATCCTAACCAAAGCAGAAATACTGGTTGATATGCAATTAAAATGAAGACAGAGAAAGGTACGAACCCGCTTTCGCCGAAGCTTGCCAACATTCGCATGAAGGCTTCGCTCATGCGACCATTCGGAGAGTCTGACTGTGCGGCGTAGGGTACGCCGAACGCGAACTGCAGCTCAGTGGCGTGAGGCACTCCCATCCAGGCCGGCAAGTTGAAAGCGTCGTACTTGTGCCCGAAGATGTAGGCGAACACCCTGTTGCCCCTCTCACTGTGCTTCTCCGCCGTGAACCGCAGCGGGCAGTTGAACAGCCGGTCGGACACGTAGTCCAGGTGTTGGCGCCTGAGGGCGTTTTTGTCGCCTTCTGGCGCATCGTCGGTGTATTTGTCCTCTATATCCGGTATGCTCTCCTTTACCCACGTGGACACAACTGCGCGAAGAGAATCCTCGAGGTTCTCGGGACCACTCGCGTCGAGGTCTTCGGGCAGGAGATTTGGTTGCGGCGGAAACAGAACAAGTAAAGCCCCCTCGTCCGAAGTGACGCCAGCCAGAATGTCGACCGGCGCGAAGAAACCGCGGTTCATGGCCACCAGCGGCATCCTTGGCAGGAAGGCGTCGTGGTAGATCGGGAGGAAAGGAACCATTTTGGGGGCAACGCTCTCAACGGCCGCCTTGACGAGCTCGTCGGCGGACTTCTTCCGGAAGCAGTCAATGATGTCCTCGGCGTTGGACGAGAGGTCGATGTTGCCGCCTTTGGAGCAGCCCACAATGTTGGCCACCTTGTTCCCCTTCACCATACTCTCGTGGACCATGTCCCACATGTCGATGTTGTACATGGTGCCGCTCATCAAAACGGCCCTCTTGAAGAGGCCCTCGCTCATCGGAGACATGACGTGTGCGTGCGCGCTCATTGCACCCGCGCTTTCTCCGAACAGAGTCACGAGATCCGGGTCGCCTCCGAAGGACTCGATGTTCCGCTGCACCCACTTCAGGACTGCGACTTGGTCCAGGAGACCAACGTTGCCCGGTGCTTCGGGTGAGTTGGCGCTAAGGAAGCCCAGGATGCCGAGGCGGTAGTTCATGGAGACGACGAGGACGTTCGTGGTCGCGGCGAGCACTGCGCCATTATACTCCCACTGATTGGCACTGCCGAACGTGAAGCCTCCTCCATGGATCCATACTAGCACGGGTCGTTTCGAGCCCGGGTTCATGGCTCTCTCGGGAACCCAAACGTTGAGGTAGAGGCAGTCTTCTGTGAACGTAACGTTGCCCATCGGGACCATTGGCATCTCTACCTGGAAGACAATAAAATCATTGGGAAATTAGGCAAGACTCTCGTGAGTCAAGTTCATGAGGATTCTCTGCATCAAGAAACCAATGAAATTAGCGACATTTCTAATCGCGCATTGAAGGCAAGCCAATAAGGTTAGAAATCTAGTTGAATTTACATTAAACCTAAGAATGAAAATGATTCGTTCCTCACGACTTACAAATTACACCTACTTTCACTGAAGTACTCAAACTAGCACAATTAATCCTGAATAAACATTAAGTACGTAACTTGCTAAAATTCATTATTTCTGACGACTGCGTTTCCCTGCTTCTTCTGTTCCTTGCCAATGTCCTTGCAGATCAGTTGCGGTACGTACTAGTTTTCATGTAAAACCTATAGAATGTAACTTGAATGACGTCACAAACTTGATCTCCTCGTATGTCGTAATTATATAACCTTTTTTGAAGGATTTCCCGCTAGCGATACAATTACTATATTAAGGCATTCAGTACTGAATTTTATTCACATTCTAATTCCCTATGGAAGATCTATTATACCTTCTAGATTTAAATCTGACCTGCAAAATACAAGTGTTGGCACTATGAATGGGACAGCAACTTTGAGTCCTTAGTGGAAGAAAACTTCTTCAAGTGCAATGTTCCGGTGTTTCCGGTTCAGGGAAGTGGTCGACGCACTGTTCGAGCTCTTTGA
Organism: Dermacentor silvarum; assembly: GCF_013339745.2. NCBI lineage: Eukaryota > Metazoa > Arthropoda > Arachnida > Ixodida > Ixodidae > Dermacentor > Dermacentor silvarum. The sequence goes on along the minus strand of NC_051162.1, from coordinate 27,686,877 downwards.
GCGCAAGTGCAGTGCAGGGTGGGCAGGCTGCTCTCGAAGAGGCGGTGCGCATAGCCAGAAGTCTGCAGCTAGGGAACTCTCTCCTCCAGCCGCTACATAGGAAGGCGGAAGCACCGTTTGGGCGTCTTTATGCACCAGACCACCAATGAAAGCCAAAAGACGCCTGAACACTACGCGTACAGAGCTTGTGCCTACCGGTCTGCCGGGAACGAGCTGCGGTTGCGACACGACAACGCCCCATTTAGCATTTGAGGGCGATTAAATTAATGATTCGACAAAGGCTTTTATAGCTCTGTGCGTAGCCAATGACCATCCTTTCTTTCTTTCTTGATTGTTCAGAAAAAAAAAGCTTCCGGCAGCCATCTTGAACTTTGCAGCCGGCCCGAGCAAGCACCCTCGATCCCCCGAACTTTTTCAATGTTATCCCCGCCCCGAGGGGGAGGGGGGGGGGGCGCTATCGCGGTATATTACTGCTCGGAAAGCGCTAAACGAATGTCAGTGTTTTTCACTGGTGATAATGTAAAATTGCCGCAGCAAAGTTACTATTGCGAATCTTTTATCCCAATGACAATTCGAGATTCGGTGAACATGTGAAAAGTCAAACGTGAATGCAACGTTGGACATGCTGTATTCTATTTCTAATGACAGTTCCAGCACTACAATACAGGGGCAGAACTTGAAGTAGAAAGCAAATGCGCAAGTCTTGATCGGGAACCCACCTCTTGCCTCGTTACAGCTCTTGACCTCGTTTCGCGCGCCGTAGTTTTGTTGCTAGGGCGCGACATGTTATAACAAACTTAATTTACTGCGTGAAAATGTTCATAAATTTAATAAGCTAGCCTTTTCAGGGTGTCTACCAAGTTGACATTTTCAGATTCCCTGAGTTTTCCAGGTTTTCCCTGAGTGATTTTGCTAAATTCCCTGAGTGAAACGGAACTTTCTTTTTACATCAAGACGGGCTGACACCATGTTGCCTGATGCTGTCACTCTTTAGTAAGTATGTTAAAAAAATGTCGCAGTTTCACCCGAAAGGCGAAGCATCAATTGGGATAGCAAATTAGTAGAGAGCTATACGGAGTAAGGATAGTAGTCTCATCAGCTGTATAAACTTGGACATGCAGCAGCACCAGCAACGCGCCGAACTGTTGTCGATGCTGTCGGCGTTTTGCCCGCGTTCGCACCGAACGCGCACGGCGTTGGCGACTGTTGCCGGTGCCTCTGGAGGCGGCTTGGAGGTTTTCGACGAGACCAAAACGGGACACTCGTCGAGCAGCGTCCTAAGTCTTTACCACCTTCTCGCCTCACAACATTTTTATATATATACGCATTTGGTGCCGCAGCTGAACGTCACCTCCACTCCCTCCCTCCAGTACCGCAACTTTCGTTCCCTTTCAATAAAATTACAGGTAATTTTTAGGGATGGGCGAATAGTGGACTTGAGGTTCGAAGCAAATTCGAAGCGAATAGTGAGTTGGTCGAATAATTTCGAATTGAATAGTTCGGATAGTATGTATCACATATTACGGTGAAACCTAGTTAATTCGAATTTCACAGGATTGAAAAAAAAATTTCCGAATTATCAGGGTATACAGAAAACAATAAGCAAATGCTTACTACATCAGCACGATTTTGTTATTGTAATGGATGAGCAAATCCTTTCGATATTTTGCACAAAAGCAGTGCGGAAGCTGCAATTGTCGTCATCTCGTGACTGATTGCCTCTCGCAGCGGCGATCGAGGCCTTGCGACTTCCTTCGCAGCATGACCGCGGCGCGCGCCATCATTTGCGACACGCCTTGCAGTACCGCGCGCACATCCCGGTTATTTTTATTGCGATAGCAATTATATGGACACTCCGAAGCAGATTTCTGCCGTCGCTGTCGTCGTGAGGTTCCGTATGACGTCAACGGCAAATAAATTGTCGCCGCGCTCCGGACGCTGTATGTGCGAGTGAAAGGGCGCGAGGGAAGCGCGCTTTCACGAGGAGCGAACGCACGTCGGAGAGTTTGGCGCTGAGCCGTGCTCCCTCAAGGGCTGCAGAAGATAGCGCCAACCTTTCCCTTTCCCTCAAGAACCACTTACCAAACGCGCGTTCTGCGCCGTGCTCCCTGAAGGGCTGCAGAATTAAGCGTCTGTTTCCTCCTTTCCATATATGGACCGCAAACGCAACTTTTTCCGTCGCGCGAAAGGCTGTGCGGGGACGGGAGAGAGGGAGGGGAGGCGACGTTTAGCTGCGGCACCAAATACATATTTATATAAAAACGGCGCGCGCGTTCGGTGCGAATGCGGGCAAAACGCCGACGGCGTCGACAACAGTTCTGCGCGTTGCTAGGGCTGCTGCATGTCCAAGTTTATACAGCTGATAAAACTACTAACCTTACTCCGTATAGCTCTCTACTAATTTGCTATCGCAATTGGTGCTTCGCCTTTCGGGTGAAACTGCGACAAATTTTTTTCGCCAGTAAGCTGACCGCCAACAGACCGCACGTCCATCGCGATGTAGCCGATGCTTTTCATCCTCGACAGCTTGGCACCGAGTCAAACCGAAACAACTCTTTGTCGCAACCGCAGCCGCTATCGACGCGATCATGAACAGCGACTTTGCGGTGCCTAAGGGTACGGCCACGCTAGCGGCAAAAACGCGCGCGTCATGCCGCGCGCGGCAATAGCGACAGGAATCGGGGGTTTAAAGGTTCGTCCACACTAGCGACAAAAAAGTTGTCGCAGTTTCACCTGAAAGGCGAAGCATCAATTGCGATAGCAAATTTGAAGAGAGCTATACGGAGTAATGATAGCAGCTTTATCTGCTGTATAAAAACTTGGACATGCAGCAGCACCGGCAACACGCAGAACTGTTGTCGACGCCGTCGGCGTTTTGCCCGCGTTCGCTTAAAATGCGTGCGGCGTTGGTGACTGTTGCCGGAGCCTCTGATATAAATAAGCATTTGGTGCCGCAGCTAAACGTCGCCTCCCTTCCCTCCTCCCCCTCCCCCACAGCCTGTCGCGCGTCGGAAGAAGGCACGTTTGCTCTACATATATGGTGATTATAGAGGAGTTAAGAGACGCCTACTTCTGCAGCCCTTAAGGGAGCACAGCGCAGAACGCGCGTTTGTTCTCCGGCGTGCGTTCACTGCCCGTGAAAGCGTGCGTCCCTCGCGCCCTTTCACTCGCACATACAGCGTTCGGCGCGCGGCGACGATTTCATCTCCATTGACGTCATACGGAACCTCACGGCGACGGCGACGACGACGCCGACGCCGACAGCAGAAATCTGCTTTTGAGTGTCCATATAATTGCTATCGCAATAAAACGCGCGCGACACGCCGCACGCGGCAAGTCCACACGCGTTTTGCGGCGCGCGGCAACGGCGCGTGGAGTGCCGCGTTGTTTCGTTCCATTCGATACTTCTCGTGACAACGCGCTCTCAGTTCTGCCGATTTCGTGTTCCATTGGAAGTGTCTGTTTCTTTGCGCCACTGCCGGCCACGCTTAGCCATGTCGGATACGGACGAGGAGGTACTGGCGACTGTGAACACTATAATACTTATTTGTTCTTTACTTGTGCGACGTCGACGTGCCAGACAGCGGACGAGAAAGTTTTGGGTGCGCTCTGTATGGCGGTACAGGGACACTGAGAGCCAGGCGCACACTCTGCTTTCCCGCATGTGCCAGCGGTTGGCGCGAAGCTCCTTGTCCTTAAAATCGACGTTCGATTTGTCACAAAGGCACGCATATCCGCGAACGGTTTCCAAGAACGCCTCCATTGCGAGGCGAATTCTTCGTCGACGTCTGGGTGGCGGTATGGGAAAGCTTAACAAAAACAGCCTCCTTTGCTTGAAATGGCCTCTGAGGTTTTACGGCGTGCGTGTCACTGTTCAATCTCTGAGCCCATACCATAGATTATGATTCTTTGCTTGTGCAACAGGTGGCGCCACAACAGCGCGGCTAGCTTCTTATTGGTGCTCGTTTTACGGCTGCCGCGAAAAAATGGGTCTCACACCCATTCGCGCGTTTGCCGCGCGTTGCTGCCGCTTTTCGTGAATCTTGCCGCGCTCGACAGCACCGCTTGCCGCGCGCGTTTTTGTCGCTAGTGTGGACGTACCTTTACGGCTTGCCGAGGGTGCCGAGAGCGACGAGGGTGACATCACGGAGCCAATGGCAACCGGACCTCCGCCGCTCCGCGCCGGGTTATCAATCGACGATCGTCGTCTCTCGCGGTTCTATGGAGGGATTTCTGGACGCTGTCCGATGGCACCCTTTTCGCTCACGGTGATTCCGCGGTCCGAGAGCGCGCGAGATCTTATCGCGCTGCCGCGCGGCGAGACGCGATTGCCACGGTGGACTTCGCGGCAAGGCACTGACGCGCGGCAACTTGCCGCTCGCCGCATGACGCACGCGTTTTTGCCGCTACCGTGGCCGTACCCGGCCGACCCACGCACCGCGTCGGAACGAAACTATCGTTCCCTGCAACAACTGCAGACGAAATCGCGGTCGCTATCTATGCGATCATGCCACCACGCAGCTTTTTAGGCACGCGGCGGCCGACGTGCGTATTGAGGCAAAACGAAACTACATTTTGCCGCAACCGCTGCGAAAGAAACCGCAGCAGCTATCGACGCGATGATGGGTGGCGACTATGAAATCCCGCGGCCAACGCGTTGTTATGCGTGGCGGTAAACCCAATAAAGGCACAAATAGGCACGAAGCGTTCCGTCGTTGCTGTCATTCACGTATGATTTCCGCTGCTGCCAATGGCGATGCGGACTCCGCCGCTTCGTTTCGGTCGCTAGCGCCGTTTCTGCTCTTCTGCGTCGCACATTTCAGGCTCTTTAATGCAAAAAACGTATAGCCTTCGAGATTTATGGTTGACGTATGGCAGCCATGACGCAAAGCATAGCCTCCGAAATGAGTACCGGCCGTCCGTGGCTTTTGGCTGCCTATTCGGGAGCGCCGAATAATTCGAAAATATCGAATACCTGAATTCAAATCGAAGAGAACAACGAATATAGAACTATTCGATCGAATATTCGACAATACCGTATATTCGCTCATCCCTACTAATTTTCTCTGATAGAGGCGCAAATTCCCTGAGCTTTCCGAGTATTTCCAGAACATTCAAAATCCCTGAGAATTCTCTGTTTTCCCGGTTGGTAGATACCCTGTTTTTAAATATCTTGTATCGCAAACTAGGAGGTCCTGAGCGGTCATTCTAGAGATATATGATAACGTTAGCATCACTGCGCATGCCCATCTTCATAAGCAAAGCCATTTCAAAACCAGAGCCTACACCACTGCAGTCGTACTTCCTTTAGGCGAATCATCACCCGTTTATGCTCGCTGCGGAGCGATACTGTCTCTGATATCTGCATTTACTTACGCCTAAAGATAGTTCAACCAAGCCAAAATGAGTAAGATAGTGATAGCATTAGCGTATTCCTTATCGGTGCATTTAGCTGCGTGCAGCAGTGCTAGTCCAACCTAAAGTAATAGGTTTAAGGTATCGCACAAAGTGGCATTGAACATCGTTCTTTGTAGCCTGCGGATTGTCCTTCCATTTTTCATGTGCAACCAAGGCGTTTATTATAAACCAGAACGAGCAAGCACGCCTCCTAACTGATTTTCATTGATAATAGCCATGTGTCAATGTGACAACGGGAAATATGTCCCGCGAAACCACATATATTTGTAATTGTGCCTGTTTTGTCGCTTTCTGCATTTTCCAGGCCTACCACTACTGCCGTAGCCCGTTTAACCCTGCAGTATGTTAAAATGTAACAAATAAATTTCTGCTGATTGCCAATGAAGCACTGGCGCGCCCGTATTTCACACGTCGGCAAGCACCCATGGCACGTTCCTCACCTGTGTGCAAGCCGTAGATCCGGAGGTAGCGTCCAGGGTGTCTTGCCAAGGCGCCTTTGGCTGAGGAGGCCTGAATCGAAGCTTTCCCACGGGTGGCTCTGCAAACGGAATGCCGCGGTACTCTTCGACGGCCTTGTTGTCCAGAACGTGCACCACTTTGCCACGGACACGTCCCTCGGTGGTATCCCTTTCCACGTGCACCTCATCAGCCACAACGGTCAGTGCGATGACTAGAAGCAGGCCGACCGCTGATTTCGCCGCCATGCCTGTTAGCTCCATCTGCGTGAGGTGGACAGTAGCGGAAACAAGAAAATAACGTTCACTCGAGAATCAAACAAATCATCCTGTATTCACTATTCGCCAAATCAATCGGTCTGAGTGGCACATTACGTTCTCCTATATGCCAACAAAACTTAACACGATCACCATGTTCGCTTGCCTACAAACGCTAGGTCTAAAGCTGTTCCATTCACGCCTAATCTGAAGAACAAAAAAAAAATACATCAGCACGGGCAGTACTTACACTTGTTTGAGGATAGTCGGGATGCATGCGGCGTTGCGCACTCGTAAGGTCACGGATATACGTGCCCGTCTTTAACGTAAATAACAGTCTTGATGAAATCAATGAACACCACTGTCACTGTACTCCAAATCCCGTCGTGTAGTTGCATTGACGCGTATAATTATTTTGTAAGACTACAAGCGGACAGATGACACGTGTAAACGCGGCCAGAAGCAATCACTTCCATCGTGTTATGTGCCTCTCATAGCCTCTTTTGTGATATATCTTAAAAAAGCATTCATACGATGTTGGTTATGAAATTTACCAGACCCCAGGAGAGTAAAAGCAAAGACAGTCCGCATGAATTTTGGTTGCTGTGTGCGCTATTGTTGAACCAAACCTAGACTGTTCAGCATGAATTGTCATAGATGTATCGCTGCATATTCGATCCCTTCCCTCGTTGCCGCATGGTCTGGCCGTTTGGACTGTCGGGCCTCTTAGACTATTACAGAGAGTGCCGCTATTTCTGCCACCCTTCACAAAGTGAGGAGTGTAATCACGCAGAGTGCAATCATATTCCTTAATTTGAAGTGGGAATTCAGCAGCTATATCGCAGCGTATTTGTACACAAGATCTGCTGTAAGTCACAGGCTTTCGTTAAATAAATTGACAAAACAAGAAATAAAGTGACGTTTCCGCGTATACTTTCATGTTGGTGTCACTGGTAACGAAGATCAGATGCTGTTGTTAATGAAGTCAATGTATCCATCAGTGAGATGTTTGGTGAATCAGCAACTGGCTAGCGAGGCAATTGGTCACCGCTTTTGTTCACATTGGATACCGCCGCATCAGTCGGCAGGGAAGAAGTTCTAACATACGGAGTGAACGCGGGTTTGCAACCCGCCGTTGTTGCTCAGTGGCTGTGGCGTTGGGCTGCTGAGCACGACGTAGCGGGATCGAATCCTGGCCACGGCGGCCGCATTTCGATGGGGGCGAAATGCGAAAACACCCGTGTAAGATTTAGGTGCACGTTAAAGAACCCCAGTTGGTCCAAATTTCCGCAGTCCCCCACTACGGCGTGCTTCATAACCAAATCGTGGTTTTGGCATGTAAAACCCCATATTTTTTTTTAATGGGATTGCCCTAAACTCGTGCATGAGCGTTTAAGATAATTCGTGCTGCTTATCGATAGTCCACTGACCCCCGTATTCAGAAATGCAACTTCGCTTCAAGTCCGTGCTTGACTTAAGTGACGCCTGTTGTGAACTCGCCGAAGCAAGCGCAATGAGTGTCCAGGGCATGTTCACGCCAGGCGTCCTTTAAATCAAGTCAAGCATGGGCTTGAAGCTAAGTTACATTTCTGAATACGGCGGTGAGTAGAGCAAGTTGCACAACGATAGCGGCGAACACAGTCAGCGATCGTCGAAATCTGATAAGCTGCGAAACGCGCCGGCTTTTATACATGAGTCATAGAAGATTCCAGACTAATCCCTGGTGCCCGCTTGTCTTCTGGTAAGTACTAGACAATTCGCGTCGCTAATACAATCAGATTACATAAGCGTCGGTGACAACCGACAACGGATCGAAGCATCGATAACGTTGGAGAAACTTCCGATACATGCAAGCGCGTGCTGCGCCGAGCGATAACGTTTAATGTTTGTAAGCCGGGTGCAAAGCGGTCACCGGTGAAAGATAAGCAAGTACACGTGTCAACGCCCTCCCCTTAAAAGACATCGTCCCGATGCTACAAACGCGAAAGCGACAACAAAAACAGCGTAATAAAAAAGCAACGAAGTGCCCAAGTTTGTCAGCGGGGCTTTGAAAGGCCTTAGACGCACCACGTGGATGACTACAGGTCGTGCGCGGCGCCGCTGTGATTGCGAAATACCGTCTCGCACGACCTCATAGTCCAGTGCGCCAATACGTCGGATGATCTTATAGGGACCGAAATAGCGTCGTAAGTTTCTCGCTAAGTCCTCGTCGGCGTATCGGAGTCCAGACCCAAACACAGTCGCCAGGCTGGTACTCGACGTAGCGTCGTCGAAGATTGTAGTATCGGCTGTCGGTCCTCTGCTGGTTTTTGATGTGCAGGCGCGCGAGCTGTCGACCTTCTTTGGCGCGCTGCAAGTAGGTGGCAACATCTAGATTGTCTCGACAACGGCACCGGGTGGGACTAAAATCCCTATATAAGAAAAGTACCGCCATCTACTCTTTCCTCCGCCGCCTCCTCTGCTAAAGCGCTTGCTTTTTTTCTTTACTTTGGCTTGCGAAAGCCAAGTCGACGGTGGCGTACCTAGAAAGTCCATGTTGAAGCTTTCAGGCCGGGCGCGCGCTGCCGCCGCCGCCGGCGACTGCGGCTGCGCAGAGAACTTTCAACATGGCTCTGAGGCGGAAAAAAAGAAAATATAAAGAAGTGAAAAGCGCGCGCTATCATCGTCCAATCGGAGATACAGGAGAGAGAGAAGCGGCGTTTATCAAAGGATGGCGGTACTTTTCTTAAATAGGGATTTTAGGTGGGACGGGTGTACTGACGACGATGCGGCGAGATACAGCGGCCTGGTGACGGTAAAAGTAAGGGTCGTCGTGGTTGCCAGTGGGCTCCTGCGAGGTTGTCTGCGATGTCACGTGGCCGCTCGCCAAGCTGTGCGAGCGGTCACCGACTTGAAGCGTCAACGGCGAACCCTCGTAGGTCCATCTATAGCGGTATGGGCATCGGCGGAAGACATGGCCGGCTTCACCGCAGTGATAGCAGAGCGGGCGGTAGTCGGGGGCGCGCCAAATGTCCGTCTACCTCTGGTAGCTGCGCTGGGCGACGGGCGGGCGGGCTGGCGGCGGCGGCGGCGGTGGACGATGGAACTGTGGCGTTACGGGGCCCTGGCGCTAGCGCGGAGGGCGACCTTGACGGCGGGCGTCGGCGTAGTAGGTCATCTCTTCCGGCTGTGGTTGAGGCGATGCCGCAACTTATGGCACTTCCAGTGACCGCTGAATCTCTTCTATAACTATGTCACTGATCGAGGCCGTCCTCAGGCTCACTTAAGCATAACTTCTGCCACTCTTCCCGCACGACCGCTCTGATCGTCTCTCGCAGGCCGTCGGCGCATCGCGCTTCAACTTCGGCGTAGTTTGTCAGCGCACGGCGGTTGTATTGCCTGGTGCGCATTTAAGGTATCTTCTTGATCGTTGTGGCCTCCGAAACAAATTCTGCGAAAGTCTTGGGCGGGTTGCGTATCAATGCGGCAAATAGTTGCTCTTTGACACCCCGCAGCAGGAACCGAACTTTATTTTATTCATACTTGTCGGGGTCGGCGTGGCGGAAGAGGCGAGACATCTCCTCCGCGAAGATCGCGATCTTCTCGTTTGGCAATTGCATTCTGGCTTCTAAGAGAACTTCGGCCCTTTCCTTTCGTACGACACTCGTGTAGGTCCTCGTGAAGTTCTCATGAAATAGGTCCCACGTCACCAAGGTGGTCTCTCTGTTCTGAAACCAGATCAGAGCAGCGTCATCCAACGAAAAACAGACATGGCGCAGCTTGCTGTCGTCGCTCCTATTGTTGAACGTCGCGGTCCTCTCGTATGTCTCCAGCCAGGTTTCAGGGTCTTCAGCCGATGCTCCGCGGAAGATTGGTGGCTCCCGAGGTTGTTGCAGCAGGATGGAGGATGCTGGGGCTGCCGTTGGGGTCGTTTTCTTGGCCTTGATCGCTGTGGTCTTCTAGGGAAGAAGTCCGTACTGCAGCACATGTCCTTACTCCCTACGGCTCGCTGGTCCTTGGCGACGTTGGTGTTGTCCTCTGGTCTCGGGCTTGGATAGTGGCTTTAAGGGCTGTTCGATGCGTGAACGTACCCACCACCTCCACCAGATGTCACGTAGTAGTGACGGTGAAGAGGGCAATCGCAAATCTGGGAATGACGAAACGGACTTCATTGGGCGAACCTGTGCCCACGAAAGCAAATTGCACAACGATAGCGGCGAACACAGTCGGCGATCGTCAAAATGTGATCAGCGGCGAAACGCGTCGGCTTTTACACATGAGTCATCGAACGTTCCAGAGTAATCCCTGGTACTCGCGTGTCTTCCAGAAAGTACTAGACAATTCTCGTCGCACATACAATCAGATTATACATAAACGTCGGTGACAACAGACAGCGGATAGAAGCATCGATAACGTTCCGGAAACTTCCAATGCATGCTGGCTCATCCTTAGCCGAGCGATAACGTTTAACATTTGTTAGCCGGTGAAAAGCCGTCACCGGTGAAAGATAAACAAGTACACGTGTCAATATAGTGATCTTCATATCGTCCTGCAAGCGCTTCTGTTCTGAAACAGCACTCCGACAGCACGAAAACAAGAAAGTTTCATCATGAGCGGGTAGAAGAGTAATTTTCTTTTGGAATGAAGTTCTTATAGTGCGCTAGGAGATGTCACGCATTCAAATAGCATTTCTGTGAGAAACTCAGTGATCAACTAATGACGGATATTCTTGAGGCTAGAATAGAGTTTTGATTTCGGATATCCAGAGTTTTACGAAAATCGCACACAATTTATAAGCTTAAAATAAATAGAAGTACCAAATTTTAAAATCCGCAACTCTGCCCCAAAAACAGATATCGTAGTTTTGTAAATTTCCTCTGTTAGAGCATCTCAAGTGGTCAAAGGTTGTACATAAATTTACAGCTTACGTAAAATTCTAATCTTTACCAAGGTTTGTAAAAGTGCTGCTCACAAATTAGCGCTATATTTCACAGCGTTATCAATTACATCGATCCTGCTCATTTCAGATGTATTCTTAGGTGCAGTTTAGAGAATTCTAGCATCCTTTTTATTGCTGTCTTTCACAGTGGCAAAATTAATACTTGAGCTTTTAGTCAGTAGCACTCGTGAACAGTTCAAGCCACATTTCTCTAGCGACTATCTGCGAAGCCACTTTCATCGGCTAATTCAGAAGATTCTGGAGTCTAAAAATGTTGGCTGCTCCCGTGGGTATGTATCACTACGGGGTATTATATGTCACTCTCCAATAAACCTCTTTGACGCAAGCTTGGGTAAACGCCACTGGGGCCACTTGGTATGTTTCAATGAGTATGTGATGATGGTGATACGTAGGGTTTAATGGTGCAAGGTCCAGTTATGGCCAAACAGCACCAAGCAACGTGATCATGAGTTGAACCTGATCAAAGAAGTGAATTTCGAGAGGTAGATGAGTCACTTGGTATGCACCAATGGGCACGCGCTACTGCCACTTGCTGTATGTCACGGGTGATTTGCACTAAGGCCACTGGGTATGTGCTTGTAGGACCTCTGGCCAAGGGCCACTGCGTATGTAAAGCTCTTCAACCAACGTCCTTGACGCCGACGTGGGTATGTGCCGCTCTTCAACAAACTTCTTTGATGCCAACTTGGGTCACTGCGTATCACAACAATCACAACAAACCACGTCCACATGCTTAATGCATCGCATTACATAGACGTCGACTGCAGTTGATACTGCTTACATTTTTTTACATTGTGCAATTCTCATTCGTTTCCTATTTTAGAAATCAATGGCATCAAATGACAATCTAGTACAGCAATTACTGGATTGTAACGTTTTTAAATGCAACAAACTTTATTGACAGTTCGCGTTCACGGTTAGATGCGCTCGGCGTTTTTATGAATGCACAGAACCAGCCAACGGCCAAGCGGAACAAGTGCGAGCACCAACAACCACACCCGTCTTCTTCTTCGTCTTCTGATGGCGCCCGTATTTGTCACTACAATCACTCCCCAGTGAAAAAGGAGCCATCCTGGCGACCTAAGGAACAGGTAGCACTGGTGGGTCGCAGTGCGGCTTCAGTCGGTTGACATGAACAGTTTCGCGTCCGCGGCACCTTGGTCCGTAGATGGCTTAATAGGCTCAATGACGTAGTTGACTGGGGACGTCTGTCGGAGAACCCGGTATGGGCCGTCATACTTTGAGCTGAACTTTGTGGAAAGGCCGGGAGTAGACGAGGGAACGCGGAGCCATACTAGTGACACGTATACATCTTTATCTTTCACCGGTGGCCGCTTTCCACCGGCTAACAAATGTTAAACGTTATCGCTCGGCGCAGGACGCGCCTGTGTCGGAGGTTTCTAGAACGTTATCGATGCTTCTTTCCGTTGCCTGTTTTCACAGACGCTTATGTTATCTGATTGTGTGACCAATGCGAATTGTCTAGAACTTTCTGGAAGACACGCGGGCATCAGGGATTAATCTGGAACCTTCGATGACTCAGGTATAAAAGCCGACGCGTTTCGCCGCTGATCAGATTCCGACGATCGCCGACTGTGTTCGCCGCTATCGTTGTGCTTCAAGTGTAACTTGCTTTTGTGGGCACAGGTTCGCCCAATAAAGAATCAGTTTCGTCATTCCCAGTTTTACGACTGTTTGCTTCATCGTCACTACTACGTGACATCTGGTGGAGGTGCTTTTATGTCCTTGTACCGGACCCCCCCGTCCAGCCGTGAGCCAAGCCCACACCGTCTAGAAGACGTCGACGCCTACCCCGACCAGCGAGCTAGTCGCAGGCTACTGAACCTGCCACCGGAGTACGAACCCCTACCTGAGAAGACCAAGAGGACAAAAGTCATGACCTCGGCAGCAGCTACCATGACAGCCCCTGTGCCAACATCTGCGGTCGTGATGCAACAATCCAGGGAGCCGCCGACTTTCCGCGGTTCGCCATGTGAAGACGCCGAAAGCTGGCTGGAGGCATACGACCGGGTCGCTACGTTCAACAAGTGGGACTGCGACGAAAAGCTGCGCCATGTTTACTTCTCTCTTGAAGACGGCGCCAGAACCTGGTTCGAGAATAGGGAACGTTCACTAACAACCTGGGACCTCTTCCGAGCCGCCTTCCTGGACACCTTCACGAGCGTCGTCCGTAAAGAAAGAGCTGCAGCCTTGCTGGAAAACCGTGTACAGCTCCCGAATGAGAGCATCGGTATGTACACTGAAGAAATGACTCGATTGTTCCGGCACGCCGATCCAGCTATGCCCGAAGACAAGAAAGTTCGCTTGCTCATGCGGGGAGTTAAGCAGGAGCTATTCGCCGGACTGGTACGGAATCCACCAACAACAGTCCAAGACTTTCTCTCGGAGGCTACGACGATCGAGAAAGCACTGGACATGCGCAACCGGCAATACAATCGCCGTTCGACGCCACACTACGTCGAAGTCCAAGGACTTTCCGACGACCTACGAGACACCATCAGGGCGATAGTACGCGAAGAGCTGCAGAAGTTGCTACCGTCGTCGCAGCCTCAAGTTGCTTCCATCGCCGATATCGTGCGGGAGGAAATCCAGCAATCGCTAGGACTTCCCGAATCGCCGCAACCCGAGCCGGAAGCGCTGACCTACGCCGCCGTCGCCCGTCGTCAAGGCCCCCCTCCGCGCTCGCGCCAGGGCCCCGTAACGCCGCAGTTCCGACGTCCACCACCGCCGCCGCCAGCACGCCCGCCCGTCGCCCAGCGCAGCTACCAGAGGAAGACGGACATTTGGCGCGCCCCCGACCACCGCCCGCTCTGCTATCACTGCGGGGAAGCCGGCCATGTCTACCGCCGATGCCCATACCGCGAGATGGGCCTACGAGGGTTCGCCGTCAACGCGCCGCGTCCAGTGCGGGGTGAACGACCGCGCGACATTGCCGACTACCTCGCCGGAGCCCAGTGGCAACCCCGACGACCCTCACGCTCGCCGTCACCAGGCCGCTACATCTCGCCGCATCGTCATCAGTACACCGGTCCCACCCGGGGCCGATCTCCCAGCCCTTACCGGGGAAACTAAAGGCAGCAACCGATGGAGGTGCGGTTGCTGTACGACGCAATGCCGAAGATCCTCCGCCGCCGACGACGACGATTCGCGAATCATTACGACGAGATACCAGCACGCCGCCTAGCAACAGCCTTGACAGCACTTCGCCGCCGCAAGAAGACCGGCCGACGCGACGTAGCAGCAGCGGAGCAAGCCGACGCAGCCGTGATCCGACGCCACGACTTAACCGTAATGCTAGACGACGGTCTACCGACTTAGACGTGCTCATCGACGGTCATAACGTCACCGCTCTCGTCGACACTGGAGCCGACTATTCCGTCTTCAGTGGCGCGTTCGCCGCCAAGTTAAAGAAGGTGAAGACGGCCTGGCAAGGATCTGATATCCGGACAGCTGGAGGCCACCTAATAACGCCGGCTGGAATCTGCACAGCCCGAGTCACGGTAAACAACCGCACTTACCCGGCGAGCTTCGTAATCCTGCAGCACTGCTCCAGGGATGTCATCCTAGGCATGGACTTTCTAAACCAATACGGTGCAGTCATCGACTTAAGATCCAGGTCGATAACGCTTTCAACGCACAACGCGCTACCACCGGATACAAGCATAAGTTACCATGCCTTGAATGTGCTTGAAGAACAAGTCACCATTCCGCCTCGCTCCAGCGTAATGATTTCCGTCGGTACCGAAGTGCCTGCAGACATGGAGGGCATCATCGAGGGCGATCATCACCTACTGCTCGACCGTGAAATTTGCGTCGCTAGAGGCATAGCTGAGCTACGTGCAGGGAAAGCAAGGGTGATGCTCACGAACTTCAGCCCTGAATACAAGCACATTAACAAAGGCACCACGGTCGCCTACATCGACGAAATAGTACAAGCCAGTAGTGCTTTCGCCTTCACGGATTCCAGTGCACCTGCAACGACGACTATAATACCTGAGCCAACGTTTGACGTCAATCAGAACCTTCCCAGGCATAAGAAAGAACAACTAAAAGCTCTGCTCCTGCAATACAAGGACTGCTTCTCGTCGTCGTCAAAAGTTCGACAAACCCCTGTCGCCAAGCACCGCATCATCACCGACGAAAATGTCCGCCCACTCCGTCAGAGCCCGTACCGAGTTTCGGCGCGCGAACGTGAAGCCATAAGGCACCAAGTCGACGAAATGCTACGCGACGACATCATCCAGCCGTCCAAGAGTCCGTGGGCGTCCCCCGTGGTGTTAGTGAAGAAGAAGGATGGAACCCTACGTTTCTGCGTCGATTATCGTCGCCTCAACAAGATCACGAAGAAGGACGTATACCCCCTCCCACGGATTGACGACGCGTTGGATCGACTCTACAACGCAAAGTATTTTTCGTCGATGGACCTCAAAACCGGCTACTGGCAAATTGAAGTCGACGAGAGGGACCGGGAGAAGACTGCCTTTATAACACCAGACGGACTGTTCCAGTTCAAGGTCATGCCGTTTGGTCTTTGCTCGGCACCTGCGACTTTCCAACGCGTAATGGATACAGTACTGGCAGGCTTGAAATGGCAGACTTGCCTTGTCTATTTGGACGACGTCGTTGTGTTTGCCTCAAGCTTCGAAGAACACCTGCGGCGCCTTGAAACAGTTCTTCAAGCAATCAAAACCTCCGGACTCACGTTAAAGCCAGAGAAGTGCCGCTTCGCATATGAGGAGCTCTTGTTTTTGGGCCACGTAATCAACAAGTCTGGAGTGCGCCCCGACCCTCAGAAAACTGCGGCCATCTCCAACTTTCCTCCGCCCGCTGACAAGAAGGCAGTGCGTAGATTTCTTGGACTGTGCGCCTATTACAGGCGCTTCGTCAAGAATTTTTCACGGATCGCTGAGCCACTGACGTATCTCACGAAGGCCGACGTCGAGTTCAAGTGGGAGACGCCGCAAATCGAAGCATTTGAAGAACTGAAGCGACGCCTGCAATCGCCGCCAATACTTGCGCATTTTGACGAAAACGCCGATACTGAAGTCCACACCGACGCAAGCAGCGTAGGACTCGGCGCCGTTCTTGTGCAGAGGACTGACGGACTAGAAAGGGTTGTAAGTTACGCTAGCCGGTCGCTATCGAAGGCGGAATCAAATCATTCCACAACAGAAAAGGAGTGCCTCGCCATCATCTGGGCTACATCAAAGTTTCGCCCCTACCTCTATGGCAGGCCCTTTAAAGTCGTGAGCGACCACCACGCCTTGTGTTCGCTAGCTAACTTGAAGGATCCTTCAGGTCGCCTCGCACGATGGAGTCTGAGACTTCAAGCATTCGACATCACCGTCGTTTACAAGTCCGGGCGAAAGCACTCTGACGCCGACTGCTTGTCTCGCGCCCCCGTCGAACCGCCGCCACAGGACGACCCGGATGACGACACTTTCTTGGGACCCATCAGTGCCGACGAATTCGCCGAACAACAGCGAGCCGACCCGGAACTAAGGAGCCTTGTAGACTACCTGGAAGGCAAGACCGTCATTGTGCCGAAGGTGTTCAGGCGAGGATTGGCGTCGTTTTTCTTGCAAAACGACATTCTTCTAAAGAAGAACTTCTCGCCTCTCCGAGCCAACTACCTCCTCGTGGTACCCTCAGCATTGCGTCCAGAGGTTCTGCAAGCTCTCCATGACGACCCCAACGGCTGGACACCTCGGCTTTTCCCGCACGCTCGCGAGGATACAAGAAAAATACTACTGGCCTCGCCTTTCTGCCGACGTCGCCCATTACGTAAGGACATGCCGAGACTGTCAGCGACGCAAAACACCGCCGACAAGGCCAGCCGGACTTCTACAGCCGATCGAGCCACCTCGCCGACCGTTCCAGCAGATCGGGATGGACTTACTGGGGCCTTTTCCGACGTCGACGTCCGGGAATAAATGGATCGTCGTAGCTACGGACTACCTCACCCGCTACGCCGAAACAAAAGCCTTGCCCAAAGGCAGTGCCGCCGAGGTAGCCCGATTTTTCGTTGAGAACATCCTCCTGCGTCACGGTGCCCCAGAAGTCCTCATCACCGACAGAGGTACGGCATTCACGGCTGAACTAACTCAAGCCATCCTGCGATACAGCCAGACAAGCCATCGCCGCACCACCGCCTACCACCCGCAGACGAATGGCCTCACCGAGCGCCTAAATAAGACCATCGCCGACATGCTGGCAATGTACGTCGACGTCGAACACAAGACGTGGGATGCCATCCTTCCGTACGTGACCTTCGCATACAACACGGCCATGCAAGAAACGACGCACATGGCGCCGTTCAACCTGGTCTACGGAAGGAACCCGGCAACGACGCTTGACGCCATGCTACCGGACGTCACCGACGAAGAAAATCTCGACGTTGCCACCTATTTGCAGCGTGCCGAAGAAGGTCGACAGCTCGCCCGCTTGCGCATCAAGAACCAGCAGAGGACCGACAGCCGACACTACAATCTTCGACGACGCAACGTCGAGTACCAGCCCGGCGACCGTGTTTGGGTCTGGACTCCGATACGCCGACGAGGACTTAGCGAGAAACTGTTGCGTCGCTATTTCGGACCATATAAGATAATCCGACGTATTGGCGCACTGGACTATGAGGTCGTGCCAGACGGCATTTCGCAATCACAGCGGCGCCGGGCACGACCTGAAGTCATCCATGTGGTGCGTCTTAAACCTTTCTACGCCCGCTGACGACATTAGGTACTTTGTTACTTTGTTATTGTTTTTTTGTTGTTTATAACGCATTGTTTTGTTTTCGCTTTCGTGCTTGTAGCATCGGGACGATGCTTTTTAAGGGGAGGGTATTGACACGTATACATCTTTATCTTTCACCGGTGGCCGCTTTCCACCGGCTAACAAATGTTAAACGTTATCGCTCGGCGCAGGACGCGCCTGTGTCGGAGGTTTCTAGAACGTTATCGATGCTTCTTTCCGTTGCCTCTTTTCACAGACGCTTATGTTATCTGATTGTGTGACCGATGCGAATTGTCTAGAACTTTCTGGAAGACACGCGGGCATCAGGGATTAATCTGGAACCTTCGATGACTCAGGTATAAAAGCCGACGCGTTTCGCCGCTGATCAGATTCCGACGATCGCCGACTGTGTTCGCCGCTATCGTTGTGCTTCAAGTGTAACTTGCTTTTGTGGGCACAGGTTCGCCCAATAAAGAATCAGTTTCGTCATTCCCAGTTTTACGACTGTTTGCTTCATCGTCACTACTACGTGACACTAGCGTTTCAGATTAATATGATGGAAAAGACAAGCCTGCGTCTCGACTGTGTTTCTTGCTGGCCTGGTTTTGAGCGGCAAGTGAGCGTGCGATCTGACGACACTATATTTGGCATAAGTGGAGGCTTCGGATAGAGTCGTGGATTCTGAAGCGTCGGGGCGATACAAAATAACCGTGTCCACAAACGAGGAAGCTTCGCGGCCATAAAGAAGAAAGAAAGGAGAGAATCCCCTTGTAGACAGAGTGGCGCTATTGTAAGCCTACGTAACAAAGGTAACGTACATGACGTGCATGTCGCCGAGAGGGCGATTGAAGCGTTCAGTCACACCATTGGTTTGCGGATGATCGGCGCTTGTAGTTCTATGCACAACGTTGCATTCGCGGAGCAGGGCTTCTACAGCTTCGCAGAGGAATGAACGTCCGCGGTCACTCAGTAGCTCGCAAGGCGCACCGTGTCAAAGAACAAGGTTGCGGAGTATCAACAAGCCGACTTCACGTGCTGTGGCCGCCGGAAGTGCTGAAGTTTCGGCGTACCGCGTGAGGTGGTCCTCGGAGACGATGACTCATCGGTTGCCATCTGGGGTGTACGTTAGAATGCCGCACAAATCAATGCCGATACAGTCGAAAGGCCGGGAGGGACAAGGCAATCGTTGGAGTGGCCCTGTTCTCTCCTGAGGTGGGCTCTTGCGGCGCTGACACTTGGGGAGCACGAGTGGATGCACCACTGAACGAAGTGGTGCATTTCGCGCGAGTAGTCTCTAAGCCGTCGGCGTGCATACGTCTTTAGTGCACCGGCATGGGCGTATTGCGGATCCGCATGAAAAGAGGCACAGATGTCGGAAAGTATATTGCGAGGAATCACTAGCAACCATTTACGGCCATCAGAGAGGTAGTTGCGGCAGTACCGGATCCCTTCGCGAATGGCAAAGTGGCGAGCAGTGCGCCGAAGCGAGCGGTCGGTGGTGCGCCGTGACGGCTCAGATAAATACTCCAGAAGAGAGGCTATCCAAGGATCCCGGCGTTGCTCAGCTGGCATGTGGGTGAATGCGAAAGAAGAACCGTAGCTCGAGGAAGACGCAGCACCACACTCATCGAGCAGTGGCGAACGCGAAAGAGCGTCGGCATCCGAATACTTACGGTCTGACCGGTAGACAGTCCTGTATGACCGGTATGACCGGTAGATAGACCGGTCGTAGTCCTGTAAACGAAGCGCCCAACGAGCTAGGTGACCAGATGGGTATTTTACTAACAACCAGCACAGGGCGTGGTAATCAGTCACGACGTCAAATGGACGGCCATGTACGTAAGCTCGAAATTTGGTGATTTCCCAAACGATTGCAAGACATTCTTTTTGGGTGACCGAATAGTTTATTTCCGCTTTGGTGAGAGTGCGACTGGCGTAAGAGACGACGTACTCTTCGAAGCCAGACTTACGCTGGGCAAGAATAGCGCTGAGGCCTACTCCACTATCGTCCGTGCGGATTTCTGTTGGATCGTCCTGGTCAAAGTGGGGTAGAATAGGGGGGAATATCAAACGATGGCTTAAGGTGGCGAACGCGTCTTCGCAAGCTGTAGACCATGCCGAGATGGCTGTTGGCAAGCTGCTGCGTTAAGGGTGCGATTATGGACGCGAAATTACGCACGAATCGCCGAAAGTACGAAGACAGGCCTATAAAGCTACGGAGTTCCTTCAGCGTAGATGGCCTGGGGAACTCGGTGACGGCGCAAAGCTTTACATGGTCGGGAAGGACACCATCCTTGCTGACAACATGGCCTCAGATGGTAAGCCGACAGGCGGCAAAGTGGCACTACTTCAAGTTAAAATTCAGTCCAGCGTCGGAAAGGCAAGTCAATACGCTTGCGAGGCGGTTCAGATGGGAGTCACAGTCCTTCGAAAAGGCTACAACGTCGTCCAGGTAGCAAAGACACATGTGTCATTTGAGCCCTCTAAAAATGTTGTCCGTGAGGCGTTCGAAGGTGGCAGGCACATTACAAAGGCCGAACGGCATCACGTTAAACTCATATAACCTTTTGGGATTACAAACGCAGTCTTCGGATGGTAAGTGTCATTCATAGGGATCTTCCAGTACCCAGATTTAAGGTTGAAAGAGGAAAAGAACTCTGCTCCTTACAAGCAGTCGAGAGCGTCATCGATTCTGGGCAGCGGATAAACATCTTTTCGTAAGATCTTGTTAAGGTGCCTGTCATCAATCTTAATCTGGCAATGGAATTGTCGCAGCTACAATATCAAGCACGGATCATTGAGACAGTACATAATTAACACCAACACGGCACCGAGCATTATCGCACTGCAGGAAACAGGCACACACCCAACTCAAACCGGCTACAACACACATACTACCACGCCTGAAAGCCGCGTGGCCACATTTACAGCTAAAGCGCTCACTACATTCCAACACACAGTAGACTGCAGTGACGTCGACCACAACCTAATTGAGATCCTACTCCTCCAAAGAGGCCGAAAGAGCCTTTTCATACTGAACATCTACAGCCCACCCAAGCAGAAGCAGGCCAAGTTCGACTACTTGATCACCAAATTGATTACCATAGCCAAAACCAACAGCCTACTTATAGTAGGCGACTTCAACGTGGCTCACCAGGCTTGGGGCTACACGACCGCCACATCAAAAGGCACTGCACTCCAGTATATGATACAGCAGCACTGTCTCACCATCCTCACAGACCCCGCATACCCCACACGTCTAGGAAACAGCGGCTCCAGAGATACGTGCCCTGACCTCACCCTCACTAAAGAGATACAACAAGCCACCTGGCACAACACGGAGGAAACCCTGGGCAGTGATCACTGCATCCTTGCCACCACATTGTACGTTACGCATGCACGTCGCCCGATAAAAAAGATAACACTCACAGATTGGAGAGCTTTTCGCAAAGAGCGAGCGGATGACTCCTCGAGGGCTATTGCGGATCTCGAACAGTGGGTACGAGAATTCCAGCAAGACGTAAACAGACATTCAAAACACATCACACTCACCACAGACATACGGCAGTAGACCCGCACCTTCTTCACTTGTGGGAGGCTCGTCGAGGCCTTGTTTGTAGATGGAAGCGCCAAAAAAATAACCGGAAACTGAGACTACGTATAGCGAAATTCACGGCAACCGCAGAATTTTATGCTGGGGAGCTCACCCGTCACAACTGGCGACAACTATGCAACAAGTTGCTGGGCACTCTTTACACGGCCAAAACATGGTCGCTACTACGTCATCTTCTTGACCCCACGCAAAGCAAAGCAGTCAGCCAGCAAACAATTCAACGTCTCCTCCACAACCATCCGGGTTCTGACGACGACATCCTGGAAGAGTTGAGGGTGCGGTACATAGGATATTTCAAACCCACACAGGGACAACATCCCACATACAGCGGAGGCGACAACCATGACCTGGACAAGCCGATCACCATCTCTGATGTGCAACAAGCAATCCATGCACTCACACTAAACACCACCCCGGGCAAGGACAAAATAATTAACAAGCTCCTGTGCAATCTAGATGACGGCACCATTGAATCTCTTACTGACATATTTAATTATCATTAGGAGGCGGCTACGCTACCAGCGGATTGGAAGCACGTGGACATCATCCTCATTCCAAATCCAGGCAAACCCTCCAGCTTAGAAAATCTTAGACCGATATCACTGACTTCATGCCTAGGTAAGGTTCTGGAGCACGTCATTCTGAACCGACTTCAACGTGACCTAGAATTTAGTGACTTGCTGCCCGAAACGATGTTCGGATTCCGGCCCCACCTTTCTACCCATGACGTTCTCCTTCAGCTGAAGGAACAAGTCCTTGAACACATTTCACCACACAACACCGGAGCAATCTTAGCACTAGACCTTAAAGGCGCTTTCGACAGGTGGCTGACAATACCATCTTTGCAAACCTAAGTCTTACCAACTGTGGTCCTAATACTTACAACTACGTACGCGCCTTTCTAAACAACCGCACGGCCACAGTAGGCATTGGCTCACTCAGAACCCCGACGTTACCTACTCACAACAAAGGTACCCCACAAGGTGCCGTTCTATCACCCACCCTGTTCAACATTGCTATGATGAAGCTACCTGATAAACTCAATGCAATACCAGAAATCAGGCATGCAATATACGCCGATGATATCACTATATGGACCACCACTGGTTCTGAAGGAGAAAAACAAGACGCACTCCAACAAGCGACTGACGTCGTCCAGCATTATGCAAGAAGCAGCGGTCTCCGATGCTCCCCTGAGAAGTCGGAACTATTAGTCGTTCGACAGAAATCCCGTAGAAAATTCAATTAAATACCCCACATTACACTCACCCTCGACGGCAAAGAAATACCCATAGTAAATCGCGTCCGCATCCTCGGCCTCCACATACAACAGGACGGCGGGGCGCCTACACCATCCAACGTCTCAAGCAGACCACTTTCCAAGTCATGCGAATGGTCAGCCTCATCACCACCAAACAACACGGCCTGAAAGAAGACGACGTGACCCAGCTCGTCCAGGCCCTGATAATCAGCCGCATCGCCTACGCTGCCCCGTACCTTCCCCTCACTCTCAAAGAGAAAGATCAACTAGACATACCTCTGCGGAAAGCATACAAGCAAGCGCTCGGTCTACCACCGGGAACAGCCACGCTCAAGCTCGAAGCCCTACGAGTCCATAACACAGTAAGAGAAATCATAGACGCCCACCTCACAAGCCAACGAGAGCTCCTAGCTCTCACACCAAGAGGCAAGAAGATCCTAGTGCGCCTAGGCTACCCAACACAGCGCCGAGGCCACGAAAAATCAATATATATGGCACCCAACATCCGGGAGCATATCAAGGTAGCCGCCATCCCCAGAAGCATGCACCCGGAACATCATGCCGGCCGTCGCAAAGCTCGCGCAAAGACTCTTCAAACAAGATACGGTAACCTCCCCACCATACTATACACAGATGCCGCGCAGTACCCCCGAAAAGCAGCCATGGCAGTCAGCGTTGTTGACCATAACCTTCGATAGGTGGCCTCGATGACGGTCCGCACTGCCAACGTCCTCGAAGCGGAGGAGACAGCCATCGCCTTAGCCATCACCTCTAATCAAATCAAGAACACGTTACAATTATTACCGACTAACAAGCAGCTTGCCGTAGCTATGCCAGAGGCAGAATATCTTCCTTCCATCGCCGCCTGACTCCTCAAACAAGCCTCTCAATTACCCGACGTTGAAATAGTATGGACTTCAGGACACGAGTCCCTCCGTGGAAATCAGCGTGCGCACGCTGTAGCACGAGCTCATACCACGCGGGCGCCACAAGAGAGGGATACGGCCGCATCTATAGAGCCTGTACCTTTACAATACAACGCCATATTAGAACACCACAGATTGAACAGACGACAATACCCACCCCCACACAAGACCCTCTCACGCGAAGACGCAGTGGCATGGCGACAATTACAAACCAACACATACCCCATTTATGCAGATTACACGCAATACACCCTGCACTGTACTCGTACAAAATGCCCCCTTTGTAACTACTACGCTTCCCTATATCACACCACATGGGCATGCCCCAAAATACAGGTAGCCCCGCACATACCCAACCCCACACCCGAGCAATGGGAGGCCGTGCTGACTAGCTCGGACCCTCGCGACCAGCAACAATACTGGTGCGGCGGGCCCGGGAGACAGCAAGAACCGCAGGAGCCCTGGACTGAGGGCACCTCCCAACACAAGCAGGAAGACGCCTGCTTGTTTTTCTTTTTTTCTCTCTCTTAATAAATGTTTTTCCTCCTCCTCCTATCATCAACGCAAGATCTGATGCCACCATCATTTTTCTACACCAGCAAACTGGGGAGGCCGAATGGCTGTGTGAGGGTTGTATTACGCTACGATGAAGCATATCGTTGACTTGTTCGTCAATGACACGGCGTTCAGCGCGAGAAACTCGGTGTGGACGCTGGCGTAGGGGTGCATGGGTGCCGGTGTCCATGTGGTGAACGATGGCACATGTGCGGCCCAACGAAGAATGCTTATGGTCGAACGATATCCGAAAGCTGTCGAGCTGCTCCAAGAGTTAGGTACGCTCGGCAGGCTGGAGTTTGGAATCAATTGACGGAAGGAAGGCCTCTAAGGAGGACGAATCGTTGGTGGTAGCAGGAGTAATTCTGTCGACGAGAGGACTTATCGTATCGTCAGGTAGTAGAGTAGAGGAGGCGCAATCAATATCGTCAAGTCGACCTATACATTGACCACGGAATAAGGTGGCTGCGGAAGAGGACCGATTCATGACATAAGTGACGCTACAAGAGTTTTCGACTGTGAGAACTTCAAAAGGGAAGAGGAAGTGTTTGCGAGAGGTGAAGGCTTCGGAGGGCGCAAACAGGGCGGCGGAAGAAGGAGCATAGCCGCAAGAAAGTGGCACAAGAACAGAAGAAAAGGAGGTATGTCAGTGTCCGTGGCGACAACCACTCGAGAAGAAGGCGGCTTGTCAGATGCGGTGTCACACGTCGGCGACAACTTAAGTTAGGCACGCGCACAGTCAACAGCGGCATGGTTAGTAGCAAGAAATTCCCAACCCAAAATAACGTCATGCGAACATGGTGAAAAAACAACAAATTCGACTACATAGAAAATGTCCTGAATGACAAGGCGAGCTGTGCATGCCACTGAAGGTTGAATGTGGTGCGCGGTTGCGGTACGCAGGGAGACGCCGGAAAGCGGAATCGTTATCTTTTTTTAACTTGCGGCACAGTTCTCCACTAAAAACAGACACAGCGGCTCCAGTATCGACGAGTGCTTGCACAGAAGCACCTTCGGTATTCATGGTTATTTCGTTCCCAGGTAGAAATCGATGCCTTGAAGTTGTCGACATGAGCGCAGTTCTTGCCTCCGGAACTTCGATGGCTAGTTTTTCGCTTGTACGGGTGTAGGGCGACGAACCATAGGGGAAATGAATGGCGACGTGGTGAGGGTGACCTACGTGTGCCGTAGCCACGTCGATTTGGTGAGCAGCTGTCCATCGTTGAATAGGAGGAGATTGGGTTCGGCGGCTCAGAAGGAAAGTAGCCTTGATTTTCTCCGCCCGCACAAGTACGGAAGTCACAACGACGACAGAAACGTGCGAGATGACCAGGTAGATAACAGAAGTAGCAAATACGCCTGTTATCCGGGGTTCGCCAAGGATTAGTGGACGCCGGTGTGGGACGGCGAAAAGGGTGCGGGTTTGGGTGGACAGGCGCACGCACTATGTACAAGGTATTTGCTGGTCGAATAGGATCTGTGCTGAGTGGCATTGCTGGTGATTGTCGGCGTGCGAATTCAGCATAGGTGAGAGGAGTGGAAACAGGCGGATACTGGTAGGTGGTTGGGAGAGCCTCAGAAATTTGCTCCTCTATGGCCTGTCGTAGCGTCGGAGCAAGCGCCTGCGCAGGGTCCGGGACGCAGGAAACAAGCGACAATTGTCGCGCCACTTCTTCTCGGACAAACTGCTGTATCTGCCGCATGAGCATTGTGGTGTCAGTAGAAATGGCGCCTACAGTTAACGCTGACATGTTGGCCGTGTCAGAGCTCGGGAGGCGTGTAGAAATGCGCTGTTTCCGCAACTCGTCGTAGCTCTGACAGTAGTGGACCATGTCTGTGACAGTTCGGAGATTTTTGGCAATGAGCATTGGGAAGGCATCACCCTTGATCCCCTTCATGATGTGTCTGACTTTATCAGTTTCGGACACAGCAGGGTTGATGCGACGGCAGTGGTCTACAATATCCTCGATGTAGGACGTTGAAATTCTCGCCTAATTGCTTGGCGCGACCGCGTGAGCGCTGTTCTGCGCGGACCTTGTGAGCAGCGGGTCGGCCGAAGCCTTCCGCCATGCTCGTATTAAAGGAGGATCAGTTGGCAATATCAGCTTCATGGTTGTCGAACCACAGCTGTGCTACGCCCGTCAGGTAAAAGTTGACGTTGCCGAGTTTGGTGCCGTCATCCCACTAATTGCGGGCGCTTACCCGCTCATACGAAGTGAACCAGTCCTCGACATCGTGCTCGTCGGTGCCGTTGAAAATGACAGGGTCTCGCTGTCGTGGTACGCCGGAGCAGGCGACCACCGGTGGTGCGGGAGCACCGTGCTGTAGCACTTCGTCAGGCATTGCCGAGGCTGGGGGTAGAGTCCGTGTACGGAGTTCCAGGTTAAAAAAGGAACCAGCACCTCCAACAATTGATAGTTCGCGTTCAAGGTTAGATGCGCCCGGCGTTTTTATGAATGCACAGAAACAGGCAACGGCCAAGCGGAGCGAGTGCGAGCACCAACAACCACACTCGTGTTTTTCTTCGTCTTCTGCTGGCGCCCGTATTTGGCACTATACATTATCAATATCGCTGGGGTGGTTGCCAAGAAAAACGATTTTTCTGTTCCTACGTATTTAGATTAAAGCTCCCTAAGTAAAGCGAACTGTTATGTGTAGTGTTAGTGTTTATCTCCACTAAAAGGAACTGGCATACGACTGCATGAGATAAAGCAAGGAAAGACACTGAGCTCCTGACACGGGTCGCCGGGCCCGCTGGAAACGAGGAAAATACGTAGTCTATCCTCTTTTTTTTCTTTTTCAGTTACGTCACGCATCTGCTGCCTGAGCTCAGAACTCCATTTGCATATATGGCAGTTTGCCCAGACATGGAGCACTCACTCAAGGGATACCACAGGCTGGCCGACATCGACCTTGACATTCATCGAAAGGAAAAATTACTTCTCAATAGAATTACTCACTCTAAGGCGGCATTCAAACCCGCGAGACGCAGAGATAGCGCACTGTAGTTGGTTACCGAGCGATGGTCGGAAACGGTCTCCCTAGTCGAAAAACGACTAATTTCGTGACTCTTCAGACTTCCCCTTCAGAACAAAGCGCCAACAAACAAGGGGCTTCTAAAAGCAGACAAAGGCCACCGCTACTCTCACTTAGCAACCATTTTATGAAAAACAAAAGAACACAGGTATCTAGTTGACAGCTACAAAAACTCATGCGGTGACATTAACATAACTCTCTCAATAAAACTAAAAAACCATACATGACAGGAAAATAACCTCTCAAAGATCAATTTTTTAAAGATACTCGACGAGCTATTGCTAAGTATTTTACTTTTGATGAATGCTTTCTGTCCCTCATAGTTTCGCCCTCATTGCTCACAAATGCATCTGCATTGTCTGAAGGCAAGAAGCCCCACGCCTTTTGTTTCTCTACAACTCAGTAATAGCGGCTTTTCAATTCACTACCGAATGCGAGTGTGAAAATGTATTCGCTTCCTTGACATGCTCATACGCTAATCGATGCAGGGTTCTCCTTCCCTGTGCAAAGGAAGACGACTCATACTGGCCGTTATTTGAATTTTGGTTCGTGCCACCCGCCTTGATACAAGCAGTCTGTTGTCACATCGCTCGTGTGACGGGTCACTCGCATCTGCTCGAACGACGACAAGATGGAGAATGGCATGAAGTCAATTCGCCACGAAATGTGCTTGAACGGGTGGCCTAAAAATGATTGTCAATATCGAACACCGCATTTTCTGTCCTCTGCGTTCTCAAGGGAAGTCGTTCCGAAGACGCAATGGCGTTACGTGCGTATATCTGCGGTGTCAGCAAGGCACTGATTCGTGTCTATTTAACATACGATCGCATACGGGCTATCCCACAAACTAAGCAACCAATTAGACAATGAAAAAAGACCGCCTGTACAACAATGATTACCCCGGTGTGGTGTAGTGCGAGTGACTGCAACAGCAACCAGCAGCACCCGCCGTGGTTGCTCAGTGGCTATGGTGTTGGGGGCTGGAGCACGAGGGTCGCGGGATCGAATCCCGGCCACGGCGGCCGCATTTCGATGGGGGCGAAATGCGAAAACACCGTGTACTTACATTTAGGTGCACGTTAAAGAACCCCAGGTGGTCTAAATTTCCGGAGTCCCCCACTACGGCGTGCCTCATAATCAGAACTGGTTTTGGCACGTAAAACCCCATAATTAAATTATTGACTGCAACAGCAACAACATCGGCGAGGCGGGTATGTTTAAGTGACAACTTAAGAAGCACCAAAGTGACGTCTGCAAGAACAAGACAGTGTTCAACGCCATTGCCGAGTACGTCGATAATCACAGTCGTCACCACGTTGATTGGGATAACGCCGCCATCATATCCAAGGAAGAAATCAGATGAATCGGCATCTAATGGAATGTATTAATCGAAACGACGGCCGACACTATCAACAATAAAGATGTGAACCTAACTGCTATCTGGTTGCTCCCTACGTCATCTTGGCATAAAAACGACAAACGACTCGTGTCTGACTTAGTGTGAAGAAGCAAACAGTACTTGCTCCGAAAACTTCTGTGTTTCTTACCGTAACTTGGTTATAGTTACGACTATTCATCACCGTGTTATCCGACCAGACAAGCTTTCGTCCAACGCACTTTAATGCTTTCCTTTTATGTGGTCTATTTCATAGAAGGATTTAGGCCATGCACAAACGGTTTTAGTAGTCTGCTATATAGTACTTGTCAGAGATTCAAACGCAACACTCGGCCCGCATGGCGGCCAGCATTGTTTGCACCACCATAGGAAGGGGGGGGGGGGGGGCAAATGGGAGCAATCACGATGTGTCACAAAGGCCCTCCCAATCATCGTCCACGACAGTGCTTCAGCTCGGTGTACCCAGCGTCCACCGTAGGCGCAATAAGCGCCAGCCGCCATGTGGGCCGACCACCACGTTTCAATCACGAGCACTGTAGAGTGTTCTTCATAAACAGCTGTTAGCAGCAAGTATTGCAGATTTTCTTTCTTAGCTTGTGCGTCTTCCATGTGTGTAGGCGATTTGTTCTGACGATGAATGTATGCAAACTTGCCCAACTTTCGGTTCTATTACGATTGGGTTAAGTCGCTCACTGGCTGCTTTTTTGTTTTATCCCGATTCGCTGATTTTTAGCCGAAGAGTGCAAGCTGTGAAAAGTACAAAATGGAGCACGTGACCTGATGTGAATGCTCCCTATATCGGTCCAGAATTTTCAACAGTTTCATTCGGCGAGCCCGTGCCATCTAGACCAAGATACAACTGAACGGCGGCAAAAGCAACAAGCACGAATTGCAGTCGTGGAATCGAACGGCGGCCACTTGCATCTGGGCTTTTTTATACGCGCGCCATCAAATCTCCTAGATGCACTGGCGGTGACGGAGTAACTCTAGAACATGTCATAAACTATTTTAGCGGGCCTACAAATTATAGTGGACGAACTACATTCAAGAATCATGCGTAACCACATATCAGGAGCGGGGTCTCACACGACAGCAGAAGCGTGATCAGTAGATATCGGATCAAACACTCTAATCCTGTACCCAATACTGACCTTTAGCTACAAATCTCGTTGCGTTGATGTGTTCAATTGTTTTGAAAGCTTAAAGG
The DNA here is from genome assembly GCF_013339745.2 of Dermacentor silvarum. Lineage (NCBI taxonomy): Eukaryota > Metazoa > Arthropoda > Arachnida > Ixodida > Ixodidae > Dermacentor > Dermacentor silvarum. The sequence goes on along the minus strand of NC_051162.1, from coordinate 27,657,060 downwards.
TATCTAGGCTTTCCGGAGGATTTACGGCCTAGATATACAGGTTTCGGCCTATTCATCGCACCTTTACGTGGTGTACCTCTGCGGAGTCGTAAGAATTACATTTTATCCTATAGGCTGGAGAGAGGACAAAGAACTACTTGATAGGGTAGATGGAATGCGCGCAATCAATGCACGACATTTCTTCTGCTCAAATCTAAAGAAAGGTGAAATATTGCGCGGCTGATATTAGGGTAAATATACAGGGTGTCCCAGCTAAAAGTAGCCAATGTTTAAGAACGACAGGGTGTGCTAGGAGGCTCAAACCAACTCAGTGGTGTTGAGGATCGCGTGTCCTAGTCTGTGGTATTTTTTTTCGTTTTGCAAAGTCTATAAATTAGTATACACTAATCGCCTAACTTTTTAAATATTGGCTTCACCAAGACAGTGTCAATGAAAGTTGTAGATCATATTTAAAAATGGCCGACTGAAGTGTTTGCAACTAAGTACCATTGATGGAGCTTCTTGTAATTGCCGTTAAGAAGTACTGTCTAGTAGATTTGACAAAGTTTTTGGAAGCGCAAACAAGAGACACGGCACAAAAGGAAGGTCAACACACTGGACAGCGTGGCCTCTGTTCGACCTTCCTTTTGGGCCGTCTCTCTTCTTTGCGCTTTAAATAACTTTGTCAAATATGCACTAACTAGGCCCACAGAAAGTTCGTCGAATCTACTAGATTGCCGCGATGTGGGGCGGCACGGCGTTGTGGAACAACTTCGGGGTGTGAAACATTTATTTGAGCATTTTTTCGACACCGATTACTTACGTAAGCGAAAGTGATTTCTCGATAACGTTTAACTTCTAAAGCAAACGGTGGCCTGCGAGAGACGCCGTGCTGGAGAGCTCCATGTTATATGACCACCTGAATTACATAAAGGGACCCGAGGCTAGTACTAAAACGTTTAGGCACTCCGGTGCTGTCGGCAATCGAAACTGTGACCTCGTGCTGAGCTGCAGAGCAGAATATATGGTTGGAAAGAGACAATTAATGCTTGGTGCGCATTGTATAGCATGGCAACATATCCGCAAACTCCATCGCCATAAAGTCGACGCTGAAGTATATAAGCGACTCGAATTACTATTTATATCGTCCATGTCACCTTTTCTTTTTTTGCAACTTTTTTTTTTCGTCCAATGTCTACGTTTCTGAAAAGCATCAGCAAATGCACGTGAAATATTATTAGCCACCTGTCTCAATGCAACGTGCACGTTACAACAACTTCGAAATAATTAATTAAGCCAGGTGTTAAATCATAACGAAGCGGTACGGGAGCTTCCACTTCTATGCTTCGCCGAAAGCAAACGCATACAGTTGCTAGGCGGTAAAGTTGTTACACGCTGCGAAGAAATGTAACCGCTGCCGCGGCGGACACCGACTCACCGTGACCGCGCAGTTGTGAACCTCTGGCTCGGACCGTGGGCTTGCGCTTCGCCTGACGATGTCAAAGAAACCGTGATGCGCCCCGTGACAACCGGGCAGGCGCAGCGCTCCCACTCTAGCTGGCCGGACCGCGCAAAATCTGCCGCCCGCTCGTGAGAGGAGGAAAACCAGCGACGATGGTTCGTCGTTAAAATGAAGAGTGAAAGGACGCTCTCTCCTACGCCGCCATTATCTCGTATGCGTGTCAGGGTCGAATTCGACGGAAGCCATCCACCGTAGTTTACTGGTGAGCGCGACGCGGTAATCCCACGAGAAAAAGAAAAAAAAAAAAAAGAAGGAAGAATACGGCAGTGGCTGTCGCAGTCGCCGCTGCGAAGACCCGCGCCAGCTTTCTCGAGTTGCTCTAGGACCATTGCATCTCTCGGCGCTCGAAATGCCCAGCTACAACCTGATTGTCAGCGCCGTTCGTTTCTTCCATACATATATGCGCAGGCACGTATTAACACGGCGCCCCTGACATGGAGGAAGCGTCGTCTAAACTTTGCCGCTTGTAATGGGAAACAAAGCTTGTTTCCAGGTGAAGGTGAGCCCTAAGAATGAAGTGCCCCATAGGAGGAGGTGCTCGGCTGAGAAAGATAACATTACTCGAAATAGCGCACAGTTAGGCACAAGTTGACCACACAATAAAAAATGTTTAAATGTGCAAGTGATGAACATACGGAAGTAAGGCGAAATTCCCAGCAAGTTAAAGCCGGGACGGATACGTATTTTGGTGGGCCCAGGCTGGGCCACGGCCTGACGCCCGCGGGTGTGGGCCGGGTCAGGGTCGGTTCACTGATGAGCGTACAGTACTTCGCACTTTCAATTGCTCGCAGGCGTTCAGCACAGATCCTAGGCATTCCCTGCACAGCTCAAATGAAAAGTTGGAAAAACTGCCTCTTGATTATCTTAGCAAACAAGCTTAAAAAAGAAGGAGTTGTAATTGTTTCTTGTGTACTTTCCTTGTAAAGATTTTTCTCATTGTTGTATTACGCCAAAAGCAAGGTTCGCTCTCGCGAAAAAAATCTGCTAGGAAACGCTCTTGATGCGGTGTGACTGTTATGCTTTTTTTGCGATTGCACTATTTCGTCGCTCTAGATATAATTTTTACTGTAATGGCGTCACTTTACTGTACTTTTATTTATTGCACCACATAGAGCACTGCACGGGCCGATTTTTGCGGCCCGGGCCCGGCCCGGGCCCGTTTTTACATTGGGCGGCCCGCCCGAGCCGATCAAAACTTTTATGGCGAGACCCGGCCCGGCCCGGGCCCGGAAATAATCTACGTTACCCGCCCGCCCGGCCCGCCACCCCTTTACCTTAAGCCCGAGCCCGGCCCGAGCCCGACCCGAAACCGGCCCGAAACCGGCCCGAACCGACCCGAGACCAAAAATACATGTTTTTCAGAGTTGAGAAGCCCGAGAATAACTCGCAGAAAGCCCGAGCCCGGCCCGGGCCCGCGTCAAAAAACCCGAGCCCGACCCGGGCCCGGGTCAAAAAGCACACGCCGTGCCCGAGCCGGCCCGAGCCCGTGAAAAACACCTCTACCCGGCCCGGCCCGGCCCACGGGCCGGGCCGGGCCCGGGCTTTCGGGTAAGCCCGAGCCCGTGCAGTGCTCTAGCACCACATTAACGATTGCTTTATGGTCCCCGCTATACACACAGATCGCCGCCACTTTACATTGTAATTTGTGCATGGATTGATGGATGCAAAACTTTAATGAAAGTGCTGAGGTACGCGACTCAGCGTGTAGCGGGCCGCTCCCAAGTCGGGACAGTCAGGCCATGCCCGACCGCAGCATCGTGGCCTTAAACTTATACATGAGAATGGTTTTGTCATGGGCTCAGCAGGCTTAGTATGGCAGTGTATTCCCACTTTCATCTATTGTCCTACCCAAGTCTGAAAATGCGCGTTTGAACTTTCAGCTGCTTCAACACTCAATATGATTTAAGCTTTATTGCTGTAAGAACTATATTTACAACAGCCATTTCTATGGGCTAATAATGCGCACACTGAAGGGACACTCGCGTCGCCGCCGTCGTCGTGCTATCACGGTATTGACGCGCACGCATAATTGCGTATATTGAAAATCTAGAAGGCACAGTGCCTAGCAACCGCGCTTGAACGTGATTGGCTGAAACGCCATCGGCAACGTTCTGATATCACGCGGTGAGGATTATTGCCTTTGCGGGTCGCCCGCAACAGCATAGGTTGGGTTAGGTTAGGCTTGCGTAAAATGCGTTAGGGCTCGGCCTACTCTCACGGCGGTGCAAAGAGTGTTGAGCCTCGCCGGCGGCGTTTCAGCCAATCGCGTTCAGCCGTGGTTGCTAAGGTGCAGTGCTTTCTAGATTTTCAGTATATGCGACCGGGCTGGCTGGTGCTCAATCTTGTTCCTCGCTGCTAGTAAGATGAATCAGCCTAGCGCTCTGTTCACTCGGCTCTTCCGGAGCCAGGGCAGCATTCTGATTTCCACTTCTGTCGTGAGTGTATTCTGCGCACAAACTAGCGTTCCTACTGAGCAGCTGTGTGCCTACCATTCCGTTGTGCATACATTGGTCTGGACGGAAACGACAGCAGACGTCAAGCGAGATCTAGCGCTCCGAAACGCCAAAATCCTGGATTTTATCAAGTTTGAGTGGTCGGTCGCGCGGCAATTTGCGTGTATTCGCGGGCTTCCACGCTCGTTCCACGCTCGGAAAAAAAATTATGCGTGGCTCTTCTATCGCAAACACCAGAGACCAACGGAGCTGGGGAAAGCCTACTAAGATAGTGGCAAACCACACACTTAGCTAACTTTGGCTGGGCTTCCCCCATCTCCGCTGCTCTCAGGTGTTTGCGCTAACAGAGCCTCGCATAATTTTTGACATGCCACTGCAGATTGAGAATGCTAAGATGTTCTCTTCTGCTACGCTTGGTTTCACCTTCCCTAGCTCTCGTTTCAGTCTTTCGGAAGCGACACGTGTCCAGTTCTCTGGCCGAAACCTGCCGAGCCGTCACCAGAGGCACCGGAAGCCAGAGACCGGGCCCTGACCGATGGCTCACGTCGGGCCTGGACTTGGAGCCATGGGCCAGGGCAGGGTTTCATACGGTTGGCCCGGGCCTAAACATTCGCCCTGTTCAGGGCTCTATCGCCTACTACGTACGGCTTGCCTCATAAACGGATCGTGGTTTTGCCACGTGAAATCTTACTCGTAAAAGCCAGCGCGCCGGAGCTCTGTGTTTATCACTGTCGCAGCGCATTGGCTGCCCACTGCTTGGTGGCGTAAGCAGAACGTCGTCCCAAGGGGTGAGACTTTGCGCTAGCTGCAGCCTCCAGTCTCGGTTTCGTGCTCTCTGATAGCCGAAATTAGTTACACCACAGTTCCACAATTCCACGGGTAATCGCAATTTGCAAGATCCAAAAGTTGATATGGCTTGTGCGTAGAGCTCACTTCGAATTCCCATTTACGATGAGCCCACTGAAAACAAACGTGAAAAAGCTTATTTAATTATTATTTGTTAATTAGCCACTAGTCGGCACCACTGCCGGCATGTCTCTGAAGGAACCGTCCTTTTATTTCAAAACGATTTTTTAAGTATGATTTAAAATCTTCGTAGAAATGCTCTGCATATATGGTGTTGCGTCCGCTATGCATATATTGCATCGGAAAACATATATATATATATTAATATACACGAAGAGTTCTGTGAAAGTTACGCGCTAGCTGTTGCTATGGTTGTCCTTTTAATTATCGTTTTAGGTGTCTTATGATTGCCACCATGATTGAACACAGTTTGAGAGAGAGAGAGAGAAAAACATTTATTGAGCTCAAATGACGGCGTCTTCTCAGACAACGGACGGGGTGGTACCCTGGTTTCGGGACCCATATATGGCCAGCAGCTCCTAGCCCCTAGCCGCCAGCGCGAGCTGGATCGACAGGGCGGGGCTAGACCGTAAAGTCTCCCATCGCTCATGGGGTGGGGTAGTGGGGGACGGAGGGGGGATGGGGGGTATCGGGGATTTGAGTGACGTGCACTCCATCACGGGTGTGTGCGAGGGTGCCTGTGTTGTTTTTGCAAAATGGACAAATGTCGTCTTCGGTTTCTGGGTATAATTTATTCATCAGGGCAGGGCGCGTAAGTGAACCCGCCTGAATGCGCCTGATGATTGTTTGTTGTTCCCTTCTCAGGGTGCGGTGCGGCTCGGGGAAGGTGCGCCGATCCTCCCTATACTCGGACGTAATCTCTCTGTACGTGAGCACCGGGTTGGTGGTGTCGGCGTACTGCCCTGCCCGGAGGGTCATCGCTCGGGCATAGTAATCGGCTATGACGTTGACGGCTACCGCTGTGTGGGCAGGCACCCATAGGAGCTCTACGGCTCGCTCCGGTGCCCTTTTCTACGATAATATCGCGGCTGCCTCTGAGGAGGTCACCCCTTTCCTGTAGCCGCCGTAATCTCTTTGGAGTCGGTAACCACTACCCTAGCGCCTGGTTGTACGAGCGCCAGGGCTATGGCCACTTCCTCTGCTGTCGCTGACTCTCTGGTGTATACTGCAGCGCTGTTTATCAACCGTTCCCTGTCGGTTACCACCACCGCTGCTTTGCTGCTGCCCTTGACGAGGGACGCATCCACGTATAGGACTCCCTCCAACCAGCTGCATTTTGGAATTTATCGCCTGAGCTCTGGATTCTCTCCTGCCATCATTTTTCTCCGGCGTCAGGTTTCGGGTTAAGGGCTTGGTGGTGATTGTCGTCATCCATTTAGTTGGATGTACCTCTTGATTTTTGCTCTCTCCTTGCGCCACCCTATCTTATCCAGCACCGCGCGGCCATGATTTGTCTGGCTCAGGCGGAGTCGCTGGTTAGACAGGTGGGCTTCTATGAGTTCGTCGACTGTGTTGTGTGCCCCCGTAGCTTGAAGGCGCTGGGTCGACGAATAGATGGGTAGGCCAAGGGCTTGCTTGGTGGCCTTTCTGATGATGGTATCGAGTGTATTCTTTTGAGTCCTGTCTAATTGAGATACGGGGCCGAATATGTTTATCCTGGATGTCATGAATGCCTGCACTAGTCGTGAGGGCGTCGTCTTCCTTGAGTCCTCAGTTTCTAGTTGAAACCCTTCTCAGCATGGCTAAGATCTTCTCCGCGCTGGTCTTCATCTTGGCGATGGTGGCGTGTGCTTTGCCATTGTCTTGTATTAGGAGTCCGAGAATTCTACATGTGTCCATCGCTTGATTGTGGTGCCGTCAGTTTGGATGCAGATGTCTGGTGGTGGCTGATTGCCTGATTTTCTGTTTGGATTACGAGGAGTTCCGACTTCTGCGGCGCGCAGCTGAGTCCACAGGTCTTCGCGTACTCGTGCACTGTACGAGTTTGATATACACGGATGCGGCGGTGTACTTGAAAGGAGGACAAATAGTCTTCGCAAAACGTCCGGCACCCCCTGAGATCCGAACCACTCGCAGCTATGCAATAGAATTTTCAGACCCCTTATTATTTCAGCTGCAGGCTATACAGGATGCGATAGAAACCCTTGTCAACTTGCCTAACATCAACGAAGCCCACATCTATTCTGACAGCCTCGGCGCAGTTAGGCATGTCAAACAAGTAACGAAAACATTGCGTATTTGTGAGCAGATACACAAAATCCACAATTCTGCAGGTGCGAACGTTACTGTCCACTGGGTGCAAGCACATGGTCATGACAACAACAGTGACCTTGTGGATCACATTGTTCACCCGTATCTGCGCCTCTTTCCGTTCTCTCTGACCCCCACTCTGTTTTCTATGCCCGAAAATCCATCCTCCTGTGTGACACGCATGCCCTCATCATCATCATCCCCCCCCCCCCCCCGCGTGTCTCCTCCCTTCCCCACAATCTTTCTTTGGCTGGCATTAAATAGCGCTGCTGCACCTAGAACCTCGAACTAGATCGGGCACGGAAGAGCACCATCTATGCCACCTCCTTAAAACCCCTTTTTGCTTCATTGCGCAGGTTTTGGCCTTACCGTCCGCATCATTCGCGTGTCATCCGATGAGCTCGATTTCTTCAGCGCCGCCTACTGTGAACGATTCCTCGCCACTCGAAAAAGAATTATTGTCTTCATTCCACTGCACCCGGGCAGCTGCATAGACTACAGCATCCGCTTTTGCCACCGATTTAAACTGTAAGCACCGTCGCCTTCCTTTAGTGGCTACGGAGGAGCAGCAGCTGTGCGATTTGCACAAAACAATTTCTCCTTCACTGTGCACATCAGCAAATGCGCTTCTTTTCATGCTAAGCCTTCCAAAAATATGTAACTGCTGGTCTTTCCAAGCCCAGTCGTCTCTCTTGACGTGTGTGATTGTGATTGTAGGCATGTCGTAACGTTGCAGCTCGGGATCTCGAGACGATGCTTGGACCTGTGAACAATGCCGCGTCTGTAAAAAATGATGACGTTCTGACTGCGACTGCCAAGGTGTCATTCAAAGTAGATGCATGTCATGCAGAAACGATGGAGTTGCTGTGCTATGTTTTAAATACCCAGTAACAAGCCGACACGCATGCCTCTGACCTAATAACTTGGCTCACATCAGTAGAAGCTGTTCAATTTGTCCCAGCATAATACGCATCTGCCTAGCGCTGTGATTGAGACTGTTAGAAACGAAACTGCCGTAATAAGTTCCCGCCTTAATGAACCCAACGATAGATCCCAACGCTATCGCATGATTTTTAATTTGCTCAACCGTCCCGGCGAAAACTGGTCGCAGTCTGAGTGCTATGTACGAGAAACGTCGTCTCCAATTTTAGGCTTAATCTTCTGGAATAAGAGCATCCTCGGGCGTGTCGATTAGGCACCTACGTTGAGAGCAAGGCCCGGATGGTCAGTAATAGTGATATTTGCTTCCTTAAAACTAACAGAATTAATCTTTTCTCCAAGCGTGAAATTTCATGGTAAAGGATGTTTTGTTGCTTAAGACTTTTGCAAAACTACGCGTCTATCTCGAAAAACGCTCATTGAATTTGGCGGAAAGAGCGGTCATGAATACCCTTTCCGTCCAAACAAGCTATACATGTATAATAAACGCTACGTGTATTGTTCCCCATCGAATCAGACCGAATTACCCAACAATTACGTTGTAAACAAAAGCAGTTCTGCGAATGCACGCAATATTTAAATGTCGCAATACTACCAAATCTTTCCGTCCAGACCCTGACATGAGCTGTGGCGGTGGCGTGTTCATTGCCTCACGAGATACGATAAGTTACAATAAAATAATTCTTCCTACTAGTTTTAAAAATGTGTCTATTCAATTAAGCGTAAAATACAAGGACTTTATCAAGCAACACTACAGTCCTTGTTACAGGATAACTGAATATTTGTCTTCTAGCCCAAGTTAAGACGAGGAGATAAATGCGAGTGCACTGTTTGTGACGAATTTGTACGCAGTAGCGTACATAAAGTGTTCCAACCTCGCGCTGGCTAAAGAAACCATGGGCCCAACACTCGATCGGGAATATGTGCACTTCCAAACGACACAATCACAAAATTTCCCTCCCGTTTAAAGGCAACATTCAATGACAAACTGCAAGACACTTGAACGACTGTATCATGTAACTGTGGTTTAGTAAACGGCGCACGTGTTATTAAAATGGACGTGTGCGTCATTTGACACTTCGAAATAACAAACCCGAAATTTCCTGCGGATTTTTGTCATCCAGTTGAATATCTGCTACCCAGAAATTATATCAGTTTTGGAAAATTTCACACAATCTACCAAATGATCACTTAACAGTTTTAATTCTGATGTACATACGCATCGTCACCATCACACATGAAAGTGGAACGAAGATGCGATAGCTTTAATTCCGGAGGCGGTGTACAGACTCAAAGCACGGTCATATAGATTACGTACGCCGCGTCACCCACAAAACAACTGTTTTCGCTCTCAATGGCTTCAGCAGGAATTTCAGCTGGAATTTCAATTAGGCTTGCCATTGCAAGTGGGCTCTTTCGCTAGTATTTATCGGTGTTGCAGCTGCATTCTCTCAGGAACAAAATGGGAAACTCGCATTGTCGCAACATCAGAGTCGCACCATCTGTAGCGAATGGTCATCAGAGAACAAAAATCTGCTTGTTTTTTTTTCTTCTGCCACACCGAAAGCGACGCGTGTTATCGATTACAACCTTATTACACTATTACAAAACTGTTCTATGTTAGATTCGATTTGTTTCCATTGCGATTATACTTATACTAGGTTTGTTTCTCAAATTACTGCTCATTCTCGGTGGCTCTCGGAGTCTTTCAGGTTCTCAGACAAAAAATTAGTACGGCGTGCGACCCGGGAGGAATACCTTACACCTAAGCTGCCGCGAGATATCATCGGCAGCCAAAGACGCGTCAGAAACCAATGGCGCCACCGCACTTTAAACTCACACGCTGGCAATTTAGGGACTGGAGACGCCTACAAACGAATACATATCCCAACATACACACACTCAGCAAAATGCACCTTTAGCAATACGATGACTGTTGCCCTTGGTGCGACGACACACCAACCCTCAAACACATCACTTGGCATTGCAAATAAAGACCAGCAGAGGAAAACTCACCCCTCGTCCCACGCAATTAATTTAAATAGTCGTGGGAGGCGCGACACGCCCTGCAGGACCTGGCAAGCCAGCAGGCAACCTTGGACCAAGCCGAACGAACCGCTAGTGCCAGTGGGGCCCTGTAATACGGGCTTCACCCGCAAGAACCTCAGTGTGCTATTCAAATAAAATGTTTATTCCTCCTCCTACCATGTGTCGACGCCATATTGAATTAAGGTTTGCCTTCTAGGCGACCTAGTAGATATTAGCAAACGTGTTTTGCCGGTGCATTTCTACCTTTCTTTTCTGAAGGGGGGGGGGGGGGATGCTGCACTTGCCGCAGCATCTGGCATTTTCACTCGCCATAGAATATTCATACGGAGTCCGTCCTTGCTCTTAATCCTGTCTGTCGTCATTGTGTCCTATTGGTTTCCAGTGCAAAGCTATTTCAGAATGAGCGCTTTGATTGAAAAATGAAGGGATGAATGAAACGACAAATCATGCAAACAGTGAATTAATTATTAAATTTTGATTCCATCAAGAAATAAAAAACGATTAATCTTGCACTCGTCCGCGCAACGCTTGAAACAGTGAAGCTGGGCGATCGTATCCCAGCATTTTCCCGCAGTTCGCGCGAACTTTTCATCTTATTACTCATAATGATGATCATTTCTCATCGCGCGTCTCGGACTTACCACCGTCACTGCGCGTCGCATAGCGCAGCTTGCAACACCGACACCGCGTTGCAAGGCCGACAACGCGTTCCAGCAGACCCGCTCCGTGAATGCGCCTCTCTCTTTCGCTCTCATAGCGCGCAAAACCTCTTCACCTCGCAGAGCACAAGCGTGTGAACGCGCGAGCTGTGGACGAAGACGACGACGCTCGAACGCAATCATATGGTTCGCATAAATGCATACTCTTTAATCGTTGCTGTATAGCCTAGTGGTTATGACGCATGCCTTGGGACCGGTGGTACGCGTTCTCGAATCCCGCCTCGGCGAGAAAGTTCATTTTCTTTTATTTCATCATGGTTTCTTGATACGAACCACCAACCACAAATTGCGGCTGGTTTAAACAGCTTTACTGTTAAAATAGATGATACACAAAACCTGCAAGTGCATCATACTGAAAGCCACAGGCGCAGCGCTACCAAAACCGGACAAAACAGCCATACGCATAAGATTTAGGTTACCATGGTCTCAGAGTCGGGTGTCACGCAGAGAGCCTACTCTAGCCTACGCCACCGGTGCTTCTCGAAACGGGTAGCTGGCCTTCGCTACCGTGACGTCACACGGAAGCTAAGCGGGTCCACGCCGTCGTGTCTACCTTTCTTGAGGAGAGTTGCTTCTTTTCTGATGAGCACGAGGTCGGCAGGTAGGAGGACTAGAGCAGGGGTTTCTTTACACGGGTAGTCACACTTATTTAAACACGAAAGCCTACCCGCGTATTGTCAAAAGTACAGAACGCATTGAACGTTAACTCGTAGCACGTTGTTACATCGTTCTCGGAGCACACCACATTATGGAGGAGCACGCGTCTACATTCTGGCAGAACACACTACGTCATTCGGGGAGAGCACACCGCCCAGCGCACAAGATGGCTCCTTAAACAGCCGTCGTCTTCCACAGATTACTTGCTATGGAAACAGGTCGTGTCATCAACGGCCAATCCAATGGCCCGCAACCGTCGCAGCCTATGAGGAGGCAAAGGTCCACATCAAGCACACGCGCTGCCCCTGAGATGATCGTGGAAAGCGGCAAATACACCATTCTCATTGTCTCAGTGAGGACAGGGAGGGTGCACAAAGGAAGCCACAAGGACGAAAGCCACTCCCCAAAAGTACTAACCGCTTGTTTACTTGGATTTATGGGTTTGCAAGATGCACAACAATTGGTGCTGGTAATCAGCAGCCTCTTGGATGCGGTCGGCTTGCGCAGCTTGGTGAATACGCACGCACGTTTTATTTTTTCGGCAATTATACCACACCATGAATAACACGTGCCTTCGAAGACGGCTTCAGAATGACGTCACGTTCAAGTCGCTTGGTATGAATAGAGGCGTGCCCTCTTGTAGAAATGCCGAATTTGTCAGCATCTCAGTACCATGTTGACTCAGTGGGCTATCGTTTCAAGCCGATACAACAATAACGCCAGCCTGCGCTCTTCGGCTAATACGCCAAACGTAGCAACACCCCCTCCCCCCCCCCCACACACACACACGTACGTACATACATACACGTACACACACGCACACACAAGCAGCCTGCGAACTTTCAACAATGTGTTTATTTCCGAGATCGGCATCATATATGCCGCTGACTTGATGTTTTACATTACACGTGCTCAAAGCATACTGACACCGCCATGTGGCGATATGCATAAGGTCCATAGTTTATTCTGTGATATACATTCATGGTATGGGAAAAAGGTCTAGCACTTTTGTTGATAATTAGATATATTATTTCATACCAAAGGTGGATAAAATACCAAAGTTGCGATTAAATTGTTAGCCTTGAAAACTCGATAACTCTTTTGCCCAGGATTACTGCGTGTGGTCAGACGCATTTCTGGCAGTTATACAAAAGCCATCGACTGCTCATTTTCATCATACTACTTCTATTGCGATAGCAATTAAATGGACGCTCTAGGTGAATTTTTGCCGTCGTCGTCGCCTTCGCCGTGAGGTTCCGTACTGAGTCCACGGGCGATAAAATCTTCGTCACGCGGCATAAGCTGTATGTGCGAATGAAAGCATGAGACGATGAGCCGACAATCGTGGCTCGCGCACACATGGGCAGGAAGCGGGAGGGAAGCCCGCAGTCTTCCAATTGCGCACATCGCTCCGGAGGGAGGGCAGGGAATTGGAGGGGCAGCGCTTTACTGCGGACGCGCGCTCCCGCCGGACCGAAAGGCTCCTGGGGGAGGGGGGAAGGGGGCGTTCTGCGCAGCAAGCGCCCGCCCGCGCGGCTGTATCTTGAAAACCATCCGCGGCGGGGGCAGAGTCCGTCCTCCCTATGTTTTCGCGGCTAAGATCGCGTTGATGCGAGCGCCGGCACGAAGCTCAATTCGCTCGCTGCTCCTGCTGCACTGAGTCACTCCAGCGTTCTGACAGCGAATTTCCGCCGTTATCGAGTGAGATGAATTCATGTTTTCTCGTGCGCTCGTTACACCATGCTTGTTTATTTAGTTAGTGTGCGTATGTTTACAAGTTTATAAGGCCGATTAAACTACTATTCTTACTTTGTAAAGTCCACTAATTTGCTATTGCAATCAATGCTTCCACTTTCGGGTGAAACTTTACTTTTTTTACATAGTCCGTCGTTATGGCATCTATCAGTTTGGCCAATATAGCCAGCTCTGCATGTCATCCGGATGCGGTATATGACAGCTGCCTTGCATTTGGCATTATTTTTTCTGGTGAGAAAATACCAGCGACGATCATAGCTTACTAATGAAACAGCCTCTAAGAACTCATGAACGAGAAAGATGAGCACCTGCCGTTTAAAACAGTTGTCCGCGCTACGCGTGCTTGTGTTTTACGGATTCAGGCCGACCCTATCCTTTGGATGTGTCTATAGAGACGAAACCAGTAATGCGCGAGAAGGCGCCAGTAAGCAAGCCACCCTCCTTGTCGGCTCACTCGCGCACGCGTTGTCTCGCACGTATACAGCATACTGTGCGCTGCCACGATATTATTGCACTTAGACTTTATGCGGAACCTCACGGCGACGTCGACAACAACAGAGTAGGTTCGCCTGGATTGTATATATAAGGTTTATACCGCAATAGAAGCGAAGGCGTTTTGCGACGACACTATTTCCGCAAAACGGGTAAATGCGTTGGAGGAGACGCGCCGAACACAAACTGGACACAGCAATCCGTTTTAGTCACCCTGCGGCTTTTACCACTTGCTGTTATTACTAAGTAAAATATTTTATTTGGTGACAGAAAGAGCATCTAAATACGAACTACTCAAGCAATGTTTTGCAACAAATGATTTTTAACCCTTGTTGAAGTAAACAGCAAAACAGCACGCACACTGTTACAATTGTCTCGTACGTTTCTGCTACCACTCATTGTGGCTAATTCAACGTCTAGCCGGAAAACAGGCCGCACTTTGTTAAAATGGCACATTCGATGAATCAAATGTCTGTAAATGAACAAGTTTTCTGACGCAATTTGTCGGTGCCGACACACGCAAGTCTCACACGCGCTGGTCTGTCAGCGTAACCAGCAGCAAAAAAAAAAAAAACAAAATACACCGCATATCCGCAAAGTGAATGATGATGAGTGGGCGAAGCACCGGGGGATCATTCGGGTAACCGTGAATAACCCCGTATATTGCCCACTCAAACATGCAAATGAGTGACAACACATGTGTACAGTATATACAATGTTTTATTGGTCATATATGCTGTTGAGGTGCGGACTTCGTTTTGCCTTCATTAAGACTGCCTTGTGATCAGTCCAGCAGCACAGCGACGCCGGCAAGCGGACCGAGAGGCGGCGAGAGCGCGGGAAGCGACGGCAAAACACCGGAAGCATTCTCTACCTCAGGTTGGTGGCGCCGATGCTCGGTTCAAGCGCGAGTTTCGCGAGCCCTCAGCACCGGTTCCGCTTGCCGGCGTTGCCGTTTTGCTGCAGCTTCCCGCACCCTAGACTACGGGTCCGCTTGTCGTCTGCGTCGCCGTGCTGCAGCAGCTTTGCGAGCCCACGACTCCGCTTGCAGTTGAGCCGCCACTCTCGCCTGTTCATCCATAGCGAGCGTGCCGTTATCAGAAGCGACCATTATCATCCATGGCTGACGAGAGAAAGACAGTGCGCGTCGGGAACGACCGCAACGTCCCTAGTGGACTCCATGCAAACCGGAGCTACGGACGACCAGGGAGGGGGGGTGCAAGGCTCGGCCCTAAGGTGCTTCGCCCCTAAAATTTCGGCCTTGTCTAGTTATATTACTTCAGTATGTCCCACAGAACATTTTCCAACGTAGACGAGGACACATCATTTGAAGTCGTGCCAGCACGAAAACCACCCGCAACTGCCGAGGAGTATATGTCTAGCTTACAACAAGCAGCATTTGCACAATCCAGCATGGCAGCGAAATGCGACCGCTCACAGATGGCGCCACTCCGAACCAATATGGCGGTAAAAACAGTATTATAAAACGGTCTATACCGAATGGCTTTTTTTCTCTCTCTCTTATATTTTCTATCTCTCTCTCTCTTATTTCAAACAGAAGAGGTGGAGTAATGAGAAGTTGCAATGTCCATGTGGCTCATTAACACAATGTAATAAATAAATGTTTAATTGCTAAATCTACATCAGTAGCTGCAATTCGAAATGTAAGCCTAGCAGTATTGAAATCACGTCTGCTCAGCAGAAATGTCGACATATCCGTCGCAAAAATGTTGCAATGCGTTGTCCTTGTAGTTAAGGTCATCCAAAACTGCTGGGGGGACGCATTTGTGAAGCTGTAACTGGATCGCCAGTGTAACTGAAACCCCAGCCCATATTAGGCACGGATATCTCCAAAGTAGGGCTAGTCATAAGAGTTCTGCTAAACACGTATGATTTGCCAACTTTTCGGCGTCATTTTTACGACTACAACGCGCGTCTAACGTCAAAAATAATAAAAAACTACTTACGAATATTTTAATAAGCCAATTGAAGTTCGCAATTTTTATGAAGATGATTTTCATGTCAACAAGAAATCGACCTAAAAAGATTGAACAGCACTATCTTGTAGTTGACTATTTTTAGAAACTCTCTTCTAAGTAAAAAAAAAAATCTAGGCCAACATACAACTCGATGTAGCTGTTCAGTTTATGGGTTCTAGTTAAAGAACCCCAGGTGTTCCAAATTATTCCGTGGTCCACCACTACGGCGTGCCTCATAATCAGATCGTATCTTTGGCCCACAAAACCTCATAATTTAAAAAGTTTATGAGTTCTCGTCTTCATGTTAGATTAATTTGGCATTCGTATGTCACGAAGTTTGGGTGAGATACGTTATGTACTTTACAAAAAAGATCAGCCAGCGTCTCGCTTCGTGTTTGTATTCCTTTTACGTCCCGTTTAGAAGCACCCAATTATTCATGAAATCAATGAGTGGCCTGTAGACGAATGCGGCTGCTTCAGTACCTAAAACAAAGTCCAAGTGCGTGAAGTCCGGATCTGGAACAATGTAGTCTAACACGACATTGGGCAGGCTTCGTCGAAGCGTGGAAACATCCTCGGGGTTGGCGAAGAAGTCCTTTCGAGCACTGAAGAGGGCCACTGGCGCTGTTATTCTTGAGAAGTCGTAGGCTGGGCTCTCCACCTTTAGAAACAACGCGCAAGCATAAATTAACATTTAAATCAGCATTATACAGTGACTCTACAGCAAAGCATTTTTGTAAGCTGGACTTGTCCACTACCATCCTGCACTTATCTTTTGGGATGTTGTATCTCGGTTGAAAGGATGGCTTCTATCCGAATACTGCGACTTTGTGGTATAGTGTTTACGTCATAGTGTTTATGGCCTTTCCGTGCAATTCGCCCCATTTTCTGCACATAAAAAAAGCTGCGATCTTGCGGCTTATTATTTGCCTTTTGGCGTACCTTAAAATATTTCTCAGTCAACTAACTAGCTCCGAGATTAGTTGCCGAAATCTGCAACGCCATAGAAAGGGCGTTGGTGAGTCTGAACGCGGCGTCACTATTTTCTTCAATTCACATTACCTTCTTCAATGAGATTGTGCTTACAATAAAAGTGCGCTATGCCGTATCGCAGGGTGTCTGCTCAACGAAGGATATCATACATGGCATATGTAAATTATGCATTTTCTTGCTTCATCCTAATGTTTCCCTGCCTGTCCTGCTCCTAAAATATGCCCAGATTTTCTATATACAGCTGCATCCTGGCATAATATGTGAAGCTTGTTGTTTGAAGAACAATAAAGAGTGTAAAAAATTTCTGTGAGCTCACCAAGAAATCAAGCGACTTTTAACCTAATTAGAGAAACATTTGAAGCCCGTAGAAGGTGACGTATCACTTCCTGTGCCTTATTTTGTACCAAACGCTAAGTAAAAACTTTTCCTCCAAAAGTAATATGTCTTGTTCACCAGTGTCAGGTCCCAATATTACGCGAATAATTACCAAATTAGGTTGCTTGTCTCCTGCTTCGATGCCCAAGAATATCACCTCAATAAAAAGGTAATACAAGTAATTAGTCCTATGACGATGCTGATAACAACACATTTAAGCAAGCGAGGGGGTTGAGTTGCTGAGTGGCATATTTAGAAAACTTCATGAAAAAAGTATTATAAGACAATATACGGAAGGACGACACACACTAGCAATTTCGTTCTTGCGCACGTGTACAAGACCATCGTGATAGTGCTGAGCATGATGAGTAAATCTTTTTGATAGCTATTAGCTAAAATAATAGGTATGGTAAAAATAAGGCAAGCTTGCACTCGGTCGCGCAAAGCATAGGCACAGCGAAGCTTACTGGCAGTTACTGCTAGGTAGGAACTTGGCTGCTGCTAGGTCTTAACTTGGTTTAACTTAACTACGCTTGTAGGAAGGTATTCTCGAGCATTCATTTTCAGAGGTACGTTCCCTTTCGCGTGACTAGCGCTGGACGCGTAGGTGCCTACGAGCGACTGCGCTCCTGGCATGCCACAAACGCAGGCAGGCTAACCGAGGTTGGCACAGCGCCAAGAATGCAAGCAGACGCCGAACGCGTTGGAGGCTAGCCGCTCGATATCAATCGGCCAGCTTCGCTGTGTCTTGGGCTTTGCGCGGCCTAGGGCAAGCTTTCGCCTTTTTTTAGGGGCAAAGCTCCTTAGGGCGTTGGTCTGTCCTTCCTCCGTATGTAGCCACCTGTAGTTTTATGAAGTGTTCACTAGATGGCGTAAGTCCGTAGCTCTGGTTGGCATGGAGACCGCTATGTATGTATGTATACGCATATATACATATATATGTATATGTATAGTATAACCGGAAGCCGACTTCCGCTTCCGTGTCCACTTCCGGTTCCGCTTCCGGTTCCGGTTCCGGAAGCCAGCTTCCGGCTTCCGGAGAACGCTTCCGGCGTTTTTCTCTCTCGTCCGCAGCTAGGTGCGCTGCGGTGCACAAGGGCGTTCGTTCCCGACGCGCGTTCTCTTTCTCTCGTTACCGACGCGCGCTCTCTTTCTTTCTCGTCCGTAGCTAGGGGCGCTGCGGTGCACAAGGGCGTTCGTTCCCGACGCGCGTTCTCTTTCTCTCGTTACCGACGCGCGCTCTCTTTCTTTCTCGTCCGTAGCTAGGGGCGCTGCGGTGCACAAGGGCGTTCGTTCCCGACGCGCGTTCTCTTTCTCTCGTTACCGACGCGCGCTCTCTTTCTTTCTCGTCCGTAGCTAGGGGCGCTGCGGTGCACAAGGGCGTTCGTTCCCGACGCGCGTTCTCTTTCTCTCGTTACCGACGCGCGCTCTCTTTCTTTCTCGTCCGTAGCTAGGGGCGCTGCGGTGCACAAGGGCGTTCGTTCCCGACGCGCGTTCTCTTTCTCTCGTTACCGACGCGCGCTCTCTTTCTTTCTCGTCCGTAGCTAGGGGCGCTGCGGTGCACAAGGGCGTTCGTTCCCGACGCGCGTTCTCTTTCTCTCGTTACCGACGCGCGCTCTCTTTCTTTCTCGTCCGTAGCTAGGGGCGCTGCGGTGCACAAGGGCGTTCGTTCCCGACGCGCGTTCTCTTTCTCTCGTTACCGACGCGCGCTCTCTTTCTTTCTCGTCCGTAGCTAGGGGCGCTGCGGTGCACAAGGGCGTTCGTTCCCGACGCGCGTTCTCTTCTCTCGTTACCGACGCGCGCTCTCTTTCTTTCTCGTCCGTAGCTAGGGGCGCTGCGGTGCACAAGGGCGTTCGTTCCCGACGCGCGTTCTCTTTCTCTCGTTACCGACGCGCGCTCTCTTTCTTTCTCGTCCGTAGCTAGGGGCGCTGCGGTGCACAAGGGCGTTCGTTCCCGACGCGCGTTCTCTTTCTCTCGTTACCGACGCGCGCTCTCTTTCTTTCTCGTCCGTAGCTAGGGGCGCTGCGGTGCACAAGGGCGTTCGTTCCCGACGCGCGTTCTCTTTCTCTCGTTACCGACGCGCGCTCTCTTTCTTTCTCGTCCGTAGCTAGGGGCGCTGCGGTGCACAAGGGCGTTCGTTCCCGACGCGCGTTCTCTTTCTCTCGTTACCGACGCGCGCTCTCTTTCTTTCTCGTCCGTAGCTAGGGGCGCTGCGGTGCACAAGGGCGTTCGTTCCCGACGCGCGTTCTCTTTCTCTCGTTACCGACGCGCGCTCTCTTTCTTTCTCGTCCGTAGCTAGGGGCGCTGCGGTGCACAAGGGCGTTCGTTCCCGACGCGCGTTCTCTTTCTCTCGTTACCGACGCGCGCTCTCTTTCTTTCTCGTCCGTAGCTAGGGGCGCTGCGGTGCACAAGGGCGTTCGTTCCCGACGCGCGTTCTCTTTCTCTCGTTACCGACGCGCGCTCTCTTTCTCTCTCGTCCGTAGCTAGGTGCGCTGCGGTGCACAAGGGCGTTCGTTCCCGACGCGCGTTCTCTTTCTCTCGTTACCGACGCGCGCTCTCTTTCTTTCTCGTCCGTAGCTAGGGGCGCTGCGGTGCACAAGGGCGTTCAGTTCCCGACGCGCGTTCTCTTTCTCTCGTTACCGACGCGCGCTCTCTTTCTTTCTCGTCCGTAGCTAGGGGCGCTGCGGTGCACAAGGGCGTTCGTTCCCGACGCGCGTTCTCTTTCTCTCGTTACCGACGCGCGCTCTCTTTCTTTCTCGTCCGTAGCTAGGGGCGCTGCGGTGCACAAGGGCGTTCGTTCCCGACGCGCGTTCTCTTTCTCTCGTTACCGACGCGCGCTCTCTTTCTTTCTCGTCCGTAGCTAGGGGCGCTGCGGTGCACAAGGGCGTTCGTTCCCGACGCGCGTTCTCTTTCTCTCGTTACCGACGCGCGCTCTCTTTCTTTCTCGTCCGTAGCTAGGGGCGCTGCGGTGCACAAGGGCGTTCGTTCCCGACGCGCGTTCTCTTTCTCTCGTTACCGACGCGCGCTCTCTTTCTTTCTCGTCCGTAGCTAGGGGCGCTGCGGTGCACAAGGGCGTTCGTTCCCGACGCGCGTTCTCTTTCTCTCGTTACCGACGCGCGCTCTCTTTCTTTCTCGTCCGTAGCTAGGGGCGCTGCGGTGCACAAGGGCGTTCGTTCCCGACGCGCGTTCTCTTTCTCTCGTTACCGACGCGCGCTCTCTTTCTTTCTCGTCCGTAGCTAGGGGCGCTGCGGTGCACAAGGGCGTTCGTTCCCGACGCGCGTTCTCTTTCTCTCGTTACCGACGCGCGCTCTCTTTCTTTCTCGTCCGTAGCTAGGGGCGCTGCGGTGCACAAGGGCGTTCGTTCCCGACGCGCGTTCTCTTTCTCTCGTTACCGACGCGCGCTCTCTTTCTTTCTCGTCCGTAGCTAGGGGCGCTGCGGTGCACAAGGGCGTTCGTTCCCGACGCGCGTTCTCTTTCTCTCGTTACCGACGCGCGCTCTCTTTCTTTCTCGTCCGTAGCTAGGGGCGCTGCGGTGCACAAGGGCGTTCGTTCCCGACGCGCGTTCTCTTTCTCTCGTTACCGACGCGCGCTCTCTTTCTTTCTCGTCCGTAGCTAGGGGCGCTGCGGTGCACAAGGGCGTTCGTTCCCGACGCGCGTTCTCTTTCTCTCGTTACCGACGCGCGCTCTCTTTCTTTCTCGTCCGTAGCTAGGGGCGCTGCGGTGCACAAGGGCGTTCGTTCCCGACGCGCGTTCTCTTTCTCTCGTTACCGACGCGCGCTCTCTTTCTTTCTCGTCCGTAGCTAGGGGCGCTGCGGTGCACAAGGGCGTTCGTTCCCGACGCGCGTTCTCCTTCTCTCGTTACCGACGCGCGCTCTCTTTCTTTCTCGTCCGTAGCTAGGGGCGCTGCGGTGCACAAGGGCGTTCGTTCCCGACGCGCGTTCTCTTTCTCTCGTTACCGACGCGCGCTCTCTTTCTTTCTCGTCCGTAGCTAGGGGCGCTGCGGTGCACAAGGGCGTTCGTTCCCGACGCGCGTTCTCTTTCTCTCGTTACCGACGCGCGCTCTCTTTCTTTCTCGTCCGTAGCTAGGGGCGCTGCGGTGCACAAGGGCGTTCGTTCCCGACGCGCGTTCTCTTTCTCTCGTTACCGACGCGCGCTCTCTTTCTTTCTCGTCCGTAGCTAGGGGCGCTGCGGTGCACAAGGGCGTTCGTTCCCGACGCGCGTTCTCTTTCTCTCGTTACCGACGCGCGCTCTCTTTCTTTCTCGTCCGTAGCTAGGGGCGCTGCGGTGCACAAGGGCGTTCGTTCCCGACGCGCGTTCTCTTTCTCTCGTTACCGACGCGCGCTCTCTTTCTTTCTCGTCCGTAGCTAGGGGCGCTGCGGTGCACAAGGGCGTTCGTTCCCGACGCGCGTTCTCTTTCTCTCGTTACCGACGCGCGCTCTCTTTCTTTCTCGTCCGTAGCTAGGGGCGCTGCGGTGCACAAGGGCGTTCGTTCCCGACGCGCGTTCTCTTTCTCTCGTTACCGACGCGCGCTCTCTTTCTCTCTCGTCCGCAGCTAGGTGCGCTGCGGTGCACAAGGGCGTTCGTTCCCGACGCGCGTTCTCTTTCTCTCGTTACCGACGCGCGCTCTCTTTCTCTCTCGTCCGCAGCTAGGGGCGCTGCGGTGCACAAGGGCGTTCGTTCCCGACGCGCGTTCTCTTTCTCTCGTTACCGACGCGCGCTCTCTTTCTTTCTCGTCCGTAGCTAGGGGCGCTGCGGTGCACAAGGGCGTTCGTTCCCGACGCGCGTTCTCTTTCTCTCGTTACCGACGCGCGCTCTCTTTCTTTCTCGTCCGTAGCTAGGGGCGCTGCGGTGCACAAGGGCGTTCGTTCCCGACGCGCGTTATCTTTCTCTCGTTACCGACGCGCGCTCTCTTTCTTTCTCGTCCGTAGCTAGGGGCGCTGCGGTGCACAAGGGCGTTCGTTCCCGACGCGCGTTCTCTTTCTCTCGTTACCGACGCGCGCTCTCTTTCTTTCTCGTCCGTAGCTAGGGGCGCTGCGGTGCACAAGGGCGTTCGTTCCCGACGCGCGTTCTCTTTCTCTCGTTACCGACGCGCGCTCTCTTTCTTTCTCGTCCGTAGCTAGGGGCGCTGCGGTGCACAAGGGCGTTCGTTCCCGACGCGCGTTCTCTTTCTCTCGTTACCGACGCGCTCTCTCTTTCTTTCTCGTCCGTAGCTAGGGGCGCTGCGGTGCACAAGGGCGTTCGTTCCCGACGCGCGTTCTCTTTCTCTCGTTACCGACGCGCGCTCTCTTTCTTTCTCGTCCGTAGCTAGGGGCGCTGCGGTGCACAAGGGCGTTCGTTCCCGACGCGCGTTCTCTTTCTCTCGTTACCGACGCGCGCTCTCTTTCTTTCTCGTCCGTAGCTAGGGGCGCTGCGGTGCACAAGGGCGTTCGTTCCCGACGCGCGTTCTCATTCTCTCGTTACCGACGCGCGCTCTCTTTCTTTCTCGTCCGTAGCTAGGGGCGCTGCGGTGCACAAGGGCGTTCGTTCCCGACGCGCGTTCTCTTTCTCTCGTTACCGACGCGCGCTCTCTTTCTTTCTCGTCCGTAGCTAGGGGCGCTGCGGTGCACAAGGGCGTTCGTTCCCGACGCGCGTTCTCTTTCTCTCGTTACCGACGCGCGCTCTCTTTCTTTCTCGTCCGTAGCTAGGGGCGCTGCGGTGCACAAGGGCGTTCGTTCCCGACGCGCGTTCTCTTTCTCTCGTTACCGACGCGCGCTCTCTTTCTTTCTCGTCCGTAGCTAGGGGCGCTGCGGTGCACAAGGGCGTTCGTTCCCGACGCGCGTTCTCTTTCTCTCGTTACCGACGCGCGCTCTCTTTCTTTCTCGTCCGTAGCTAGGGGCGCTGCGGTGCACAAGGGCGTTCGTTCCCGACGCGCGTTCTCTTTCTCTCGTTACCGACGCGCGCTCTCTTTCTTTCTCGTCCGTAGCTAGGGGCGCTGCGGTGCACAAGGGCGTTCGTTCCCGACGCGCGCTCTCTTTCTCGTCCTTAGCTAGGGGCGCTGCGGTGCACAAGGGCGTTCGTTCCCGACGCGCGCTCTCTCTTTCTCGTCCTTAGCTAGGGGCGCTGCGGTGCACAAGGGCGTTCGTTCCCGACGCGCGCTCTCTTTCTCGTCCTTAGCTAGGGGCGCTGCATTGCACAAGGGCGTTCGTTCCCGACGCGCGCTCTCTTTATCTCGCGTCCGTAGCTGTGGTTTACCCGAATGATCCCCCGGTGCTTCGCCCACTCTTCATCATTCACTTCGTGGATATGCTGTGATTTTTTTTTCTCCTGGCTCAGCGCGCCGCGGAGAGAAGAGAGGCAGGGGTCGGGAAGGCAGGGAGCTGGCGCGTGTCTCCTCCTCCTCCTCGTCTGGGCTGCCATGGCAACCACGGCTACGCACCACAAATTACGGCTGGCTTAAACAGCTTCGCTGTTGATATATCAGCTTTGTAGATCTAACACATGTGTATAACATTTACACCGCATCGCCTTCCACTGTGGAATATAACAAAATTCCCTCTTGACCGTCGACCGCAATCGCGACCTCGGGTGCAGCAGTGATGGTAAGCCAAGGGCTAGCGCAGACATGAATGCAGTGAGCGCGTTAATACTCGGTAATGTTCACCTTCTGCCTATGTCGTCTTGCAGTTGTATGATAATTTATTTACCGCTCCGGAGAATTGCGTGTCTCAAACTTTTAGATAAATAACACTGCATTTACTCTTGCAAAGCATAGCGCAGAAAATGTGAATACGAGTCTTACCGTGCCATACAGGTACAAGTTCCTCTGGGGTCCGTAATTGTACTTGACAAAGTTCCTGGCTCGGATGATCTAAACCAAGGGAAGAGAAACGGTGATTTCATTATTGGGAAGATTCCTTTCGAAATTACGGAGTTGGTAAGCAGCAAGAACATTGGATATTCTCAAAGTGCACTAGAAGGTAACGTGTCGCACCATTCCGGCGCTAAAAAGAACATTGCGCCATCCTTGTGTACGAACGGTGGAGTTACTTTTCAGATGACTTCTCGCTGTATCCGTGACTCGCGGCCGTATAGCCTCTAACGCCGTTAGATTCGAAGCTTCTTTTCGTCGCGGATGTGGAACTTCATTGCAATGAGCTAGAAGAATAAGGAGATCCAAGCTGCTCCATTTTTTAAGGCGAAAGCCTCATCGTCTCATCGTTCAGTCGACTTTCAACGTCCTTGAGCTGAAACCGGGTCGGCGAAGCGAAATCGTGCACGATGATGACTCGCTGTAGTAATTCACTTACTTCAACGACACGGCATCGTGTCTTACCGATATGCAAACGCTCACGCAACAATCTTGATGGTGCGCGGGTCATCGTCGTCATCGTGTTAATTAAGATGGGGTTAATTCAGGCCCTTGAACCCACGACCTTCGGTGGGAGTCGAACTCTCGAGCTTATGTGGGAGTCGAACCCGACACCTTTCGCGTTAAGGCGAAGTTATTTAAGGCACAGGTAATAATTATAGAGTTAATTAAATCACTTTAACCCACGACCTGCGGTGGGAGTCTCACCCTCGATCTTTGGTCGGAGTCGAACCCACGACTTTTGATGTGAATCAGGGCGAGGTTAATTAAGGTACGGTTAATTAATGTAACGTCGATTAAGGCACTGGAACCCACGAGAAGACGTAATGAGTAACAACGCATTCGAATGAGAATTTCAAGTAATTTAATGAATAGCACTTGAGCGCGCAGGCTTTCGGCATTCACCATCTTTGGCGTATGGTAAACTGACTGCCAATTTTTAACCGTTGTACGTAGAGTTAACGCAGTTTTCATCACGTATCTCGATGTTTTTTTTTTGGGGGGGGGACAATCCGGAAAGTAGTGCAGCCTAAAATTATGTGCCCCTGGGGACACGGGCATGTGGCACAGGATGCATGACAAAGGATATTTGCCAGTTGGTATATGCCGCTCCGAGAGAGGAAGAGAGCGGTGTGGATCAGAGAACAAACGGGGATAGCCGATATTCTAGTTGACATTAAGAGGAAAAAATGGAGCTGGGCAGGCCATGTAATGCGTAGGATGGATAACCGGTGGACCATTAGAGTTACAGACCATTAGAGCGCCTGCAAAGTTAGAAACTTTGCAGGCGCAAGTTGGAATCAGCTGGCGCAAGACGGGTAACTCGAGATCGCAGGGAGAGGCTTTCTTCCTGCAGTGTACACAAATACAGGCTCATGATGATGATTATGGGTTACTGGGTATCACAACAACAAACACCTACGTAGTGACATCCACCTAATGCTTCGAGATAGGTAGATCTCAACTCGAGTTGGGCCTGCTTGACATTTTTAATCACCACAGTGCGAAGTTACTAGGTAGTACTGCCGAAACGCTCGTCTAGCTTAGCTGTGACTGTGCTGCGCGTGCCGTTCAGGCCTGGCATTTTTTTATCTAATGCAAGTGATTCCGTTTTCTTTTCTTTTTTTGTTTTTGTCTCTGTCACATTTTTACATAGCGCTGAATCTGTACAGCTTATAGAACCCCAGAGTTCAAAGTAATATGCCAGTATGGCTGTCATTGCTGAAAAGAAAATCACGGTTTATTTTAGTTCTCCCAAGGAGATTCAATGTGGATATGAGCATGCTTAGTTCGTCACACATTTTTTTTTTCATTTTCACTTATGAGATAGAAAATAGGGGGAACCAAGGGATTTGATTTTCTTAGTCACAATCACACGAAGTCACCGATAGGCCTACAAGTGACCCTAATATATGAGTACCTTATCAGTCTTTGCACCAACCTGAGCGTACTGTTCGACGTTCCTCTTGGAAGCACCCGAGGGCAGATGACTAGTGTAGACGGCCAACCGTGACTGGACACAAAGAGAGCAAGAGTACACATAATTATATCCACCCACGTCATTCGTTAGATAACTGTCAAAAATGTCGTCGACGTAGGCTCTTTAACTATGTATGCAGTGCGAAACAAAAGTGCATCAGCGACCTATAAAGCCTCACCTTGCAAAGGCAACAATTGTGGCTGAGGCACACCGCTACTTAGGAGTACAGCTTTCGCGAATAATAATCAAATAATCAACTAATCCATCTATCAGTCAATGCGATGTTTATGATTGCCCAGGAAAAGCTATGGAGCCTTCGTACTGGTGCGCTTAACGAAGTATGCGCAAGACAAAATGTACGCAGGAGAGAAATGGGGTAGAACAAAGACTGTGACATAGGTAAACAGAAAATGAGGAAGCGGATCTAAAAGGCAGACAATATCACAATCTACATATATACAAAACACAAGAATGAACTCTAAAATATGTTAATAAATGCAGAATGCTTATTACATGTTTTTTTGGTGTCGAGCCATAGGACAGTCTCTAATGGAACATGGCCGTGATGAAAACACCGAATGCTGCCTGAAGTGCTTTTGTGGCACGGAAATTTGCACATGATCAAAATTCCTTGCACAACGTGTAATGCTATGGACCACCTTATAGAGGAACAAAAGGTCTGCTTTATACGTCTTTATCTTAGAGGTGCGAGTTGAGGTATGTTTGAGAGGGTTAGACTACGGTCGCTACAGGGGCAAAACCAGTGCTTGAACATAGGTGTCAATTTATTGTGGAGGCGTTCAGCGAGGTCCGCATTAGATTTGCACTTACCGTCCCAAACTACAGAGGCGTACTCTGGTAGTGGAAGGCACACAGTACAATGCAATTTCAGAAAGGCTACCGGGGAGTGGAAGTCATGCGATATACGACAAACAATACCCAGAGCACGAAGGGAACGTGGTTGTGCTTATTTAGCGTGTGAAGACAAGATTAGTGTTTTGTCGAAGTACACGCTAAGATTTTGTCTTTCATCGACCCTGGGCAATGGAGCATCCTGAAGGGTATAAATATATCAAATGGTGGGTTTTGATGGTGTGCACACACCACGACATACATGGTGTGCACATACCGGTGTTGTGGAAGCACTTAGGTGTAGCTTACTGTCCTTGCACCAGTGTGACAGTGAATAGAGTGTCTTTTTGGAGCTCAATGCTGCCGCTAACACTGTTAACAGTCTTACATAGTAGGAAGACAAGAGGGCCAAGAAAGCATCCTTGATGAGCTCCGGTAGTGGCCTCATAGCTAACAGAGCCCTGTCAGTTAATACCAATTAAGCACGATGTATTTCTTATGTAATTAGATAGGACGGCAGTAATGGAAGAACGCATGTCTATTTGCGTGAGCTTTGTAATAAGGGGCTTATGGCAAACTACATCAAATGCCTTACTTAAGACAAAATAAAAAGCGCCTAATCGGCTCCTACAATGTATCACCTTGGATTGATGGGTCATAAATGTGACCAAGTTCGTTGTTGTTAACCGTGCTGATACAAAGTCATGCTGTTCACCTAATAAAATGTTCTTAGCACGAAGAGAACGTAGGGAATGCAATACAGAATCAGACACTTTTGACGCAGAGAGGAGAAAACATACAGGCCGGTGGTTAGTCACTGCACTTCTAGCACCCGATTTGTGTACGGGCGCAACACGTGCTACCGTCCAAGCGCTAAGAAAGGTACAAGACTTCAGGAAACTGTTGAATATGCTTGTGAAAACGGGGAAACGTATTTTTCTGTACATCTTAAGCAGTGCGGGAGGAATACCATCAGTGCCACAAGAGAGGCAATGTTTGAGGCGCTCTAAGCACTTCAAAACAAAGTCTTCATTGACTGATAGCATACACACCATACCATACTGAGAAGGAAGCTCACAAAAGATGAAGTGCCAACAGTGACGGCACACTAAGAAGGAACAAAGACAGGAAGCGCCTTGTCCTGTCTTTGTTCCTTCTTAGTGTGCCGTCACTGTTGGCGCTTAATCTTTTGAAAGCTATGCTCGAACGAGCCCCACAACGTGTTTTACTGAAAAGGATGCTCAGTTGACGTAGTAACATCTTTCACCCCAAATACAGAACAGAAATGTTCTGCAAACGCATCAGCAGTGTTTGCTGCAACATTGCCATTTTCATCAACAAGACATAATACTTCACCACTATTTTTAGAAAAGAGCGCCCACGTAGCTCCAGAAATATATAGAATTGCTTCCCACGCTGCCTTCAACACATTCGATGTGGTTCTAGTGATCATTGCTATAATAAAATTTGGAGACGCAATTACAACGCCAAAATTCAAGTTCCCGCTTATTTACGCCTGTTTCCCCGCCTTTCTGTGAGCACGAATTTTTAGTGTTATTGCTGTTTTTACTTCTTTGAAAAACCAACAAGGGACTTTTGACTTTTTGAGCGTTTTTGTAGGTAGGAATATGCGCATGCCGTCTTCAATGATTTTCGTAATTTAATAACCTGTTCATTACATTAGTTGTAACATCAGCTGTCCCACCTACGGTCGACCAGTCCAAGTTTTCAAGGTATTGGTACAAGAAAATGTAGTTCCCAGAGAAAAGTTGAAGCTTCGCTTCGTGTTGATATCAGACCCGCCACTGGGTTTCTGTGTTGTCAGAGCTCCAGCGCTGAACAATACCGGTATGTAAATAAATTCTGCCCAGCAAAATATTTTAAAACTGTTGTTACTGTGATTATTTGCCTGTCCACATTTCTGCCCAAGCCCGCTCATTGGCGTTCAGCTTTTTGTGTTCCTTTTTTTTTTGTCATTGCGTTACCTTGTCCCGGTGGAGCGGGCCTCCCTCTTAGCCCTCTAGTTTCGGGACATTAAACCCCTCATTCAAATAAATAATTTCTTAGCTTTCCTTGTTCTTTTTTCCAGAGTTGCTCTCTCGTGCGCAAATTCGTGCCAGCTGTACTACAGCACTTGATACCGTTGCAACTGTTTGCACTTTTGGCCAAAACGACAAAACTTACAACTTCTTTTTCTACAATTTTGAAAACAATGCCGCCGTCATTGGCATTGCACAAACGCGACCGTCACTGCGGTGCATATATGCTTTTGAGAACGTCATGGGAGCAGTGAGCCTCGGCCCCAGGGAACTTCCGGTTGTCTGTAAGGTAGTACTGTTGTTGCCTGAAATAGAGCGTGTTGGTTCCACATGCGAGGCGCCTTAATACGTCTTCAAATAAAACGAATGTGTGTAACACGCAGCTGTGAATTAGTGGCTATGAAGTGGCGCTTCTAAGCATAAGGACACGGCTTTGACTTCCGATCGTGGCAACCGCACACCGATGTGGCCGAAATGCGAACACGCTCCTGTACTTGGATTTAGCCGCACGGTAAAGAAGGTGGCCAAAATTAAGAGGGAGAACTGCAATACGGTGTCTCGCAATCATATCGTGTATGTGGAAGAATAAAACTCCAGAAATAAACAAATTGTCATGCCTCAAGCATACATACGTACGTAACTCTATTTTTTCTCTAATATAGGCGAAACTGATTTGTAAACATGTGTTACCAAGAGAAGGGAAGTGTAGTCGAGGACGACAGAAAACTAGGTGGGGTGATGAAGTTAGGAAAATTGCCGGCGCAAGTTGGAATCAGCTATCGCACGAGAGGGGTAATTGGTGATCGCAGGGAGAGGCCTTCGTCCTGCAGTGGACAAAAAAATATAGGCTGATGGTGATGATGATGATTATCTGTACATAGAACGTGTTGAAGATCTGTGGGCTTTTGTTTTGCAGCACTACTGCGACCTGGCATTGCCTTCCTTGCCCGCTCTATTCGTGCAGAGAAAACGCAAAGTCTAACATTCATTATACAAGTCTGCACATATCAGGGACACTTCGTTTCTCCCTAATAATGACTTTGTGATTCTGTACCTATGAAGCCTGTGGATGGTGTTGACGTGATTTTTGTGGCAGTACTTTGTACTGGACAGACGTCTTCCGACCGGCGTACATAGTATAGGAAGCATTGATCTCTTTTACGGATTTTCATCGTCTTATGAAGTAATAAACTTTGCGTAAACAGCCAAAGTGTCTGTTTGTACTCAGCAAAATGTAAAGTGCACAGTCGCAAGCTTTTTCACAGTAAACGCGGGAGCGCGTGCCGCACAGTACATGCAGATCATCAAATGCGCCCTCGTAGCCGTTAAGTTTAGCGGACACGCTAATATAGTGCTCACGCGTCGTGTGCTACTGCCACCACCGCATGGAATTCGGAAATGACGGAGCGTGCTATGTCATGCGCTTGCGCATCGATTACGGTCTGACCGCATACACTTTCGCAGGCGACGTGCAAACGTGATCAGGGGGTGCACCCGCTAAATTTTCAACTTGCCTTACAATTTAGCACAGTCGGTTAGCCGCGCACCAGAGTATTATGCGTGTTCCGTGAGACTGCACGCGACATCCCCGGCCGTTTTCACTTTCACAAAGCTTGTTACTACTGGGCAGCAGCAGACAGCTTCTTTCGTGTCACTTGCTGTGCGTACCTGGTTTAGCTGGTTGGGGTTCACGCCAAAGAGGAAGAAAATGGGCAGCGCACAAGCGTAGCGCAGTGGTGACTCGCACAGGGCGTAAGCAGCACGGCGGAGCCACTCTGGTCTCACGAGCAGCCGACCCTGGTTGGCAACGATGGCCGATGCCTGCGGGAAGACAAGCCATCAACTTCGACTGACAGGTCTACCACTCCAAGTCAGCAGCTCCATGCGATAAATTATAGTATTCAGCACAGTCAATTTGTTATAATACAGGAAGCGTAGTCTACTATAGCGACCCTTGTCCTGCTTCGGTGACAACATTCGCTAATATGAACATGAATGAACAAATTACTATGCACCAGCCTTTTGTTCGTTATAGCTAAGATTGTAACGTATACCATATGTGTTGGCCAGGCTGCCATTACGGTAACGCTAACTAAATTTGCACCTTGTTAATTTTTTGTGCACGTAAAAACTACAGGTCCCGCGTGCTAACGCCATTAAACGCATGCACTGAACTGCAATGGTCATTTTACTGTCATTCCCCGTATGAGGAGTGGCATAGGGAATGACTTCATTGCGTGTATAAAAATGTTTTGTCTCTCGGATTATAACGTTGGAAAATAGCGCCGTGTGTTCACGTTCTTACGTCTGTCCTTATATCTTTAGCGCTACACATAATCCTGTTATGACAGAGCAATTATCCAGAATTACTGCCTTAGAAGCAGGGATGTTAAGTAAGACGATCTCGGTTGGTTACCCTGCTCTGGGAAAATATGAAAGGTAATTGAAAGATGAGGCAAGAAGTTCACACTATACAAGCGGACACACGGAACACAGCGTTGATTCTCGCTATCATACAAGCTGGTACAGTATTTCTTGGCGGACCAGCACTGTTGTGGATTTGCACATTGCAGATACACGAAGCCACGGTATCAGGACGTTCTCTTCTGCAAAAGCCTGCCATAGAATTTCCCCAAGACTGTCCGAAGGAGAAGCTGGTGATCCTATGAGAGTCAGTAAAGCTTTATTACACAGGACGGCTCTCTGGCCTAGAGAAAGGCAGGGAATTGGGCAGCCATACATAGGTATTTAATGCGCAGTATTCTTGACGACTTCAACGCGGTTTTGTGTAACGGGTATCTGGCCGGCATCAGGCCGTTCTCGTGTGCCGATCCCAAAGATTGTGCACTCTAAAAATGTGGGCCGCTCACGTTGGTTATGTTCCACTGCGTATGTGGTGCTCTCCAATGTACCTTTTTTATGCAAACTTAAGTCTGTTCCATTGGGCATGTGCCGCAATTCAATGAACTACTTGGACGCCAACTTTACAACAACACACAATACCAGGCACTGCACTCCACGTCAAGCCACAATACGTGACCGTTCGCTGTAGAACAGTCACGTGATTCATAAGATTCATTAGAACCATTCTCCATCAAACCGTGAATGTGTCGCATTAGGTAGATGTCAGCTGGAGTTAAGCCTGCATATTTCTTTTATGCCCGATGTATTACAATTGGCACTGACGGTCATACCAATTAGACAATTAGACCAATTACCAATTACCAATTAGACAATTAAACAATTAAGCGCCTACTGAGAGATGACACACTAATGCTTCTTGACATCGTTTCAAACTGGGCTAAAATTGGAATTTCGTCCTCCATTATATGGTAAAAAAGCATCTGGCGCCTGCTCCGCGTTATGGGAAATAAATAAATGAAATTAAATTAAATTTCAAGTAAGAATTCATGGAGCGTAGACGCTGGATAGTGAACTCCCGTGTACTTAAGGGCTACCGCCCGCTGAAAAGGCTAATATTGTTCCGCATGACCTGACAACAAAATTCAGCAACGCACAGGCAATCTCGGTGCGCACATCCTGATGAAAGCAACCCGTATAAATATTAGTTTGTTTGCGCGCTATTCTGAGCTCGAGTTAGGGCTGTAGTAGAAGCATAGGAATAACACCAGTACACATAACATGAAATCATCAAAATCAGAATGCAGCACACTTACACGGGAAGAAAAACAGCAAGTCACTAGAGTCTCGCTTCATGCAAGAAATAATCAACGGGAAATAGGGAATGTTTCCAAGTAGTAAGATGCAATGTTCGTAGCTTAGTGTGAAAAACCTGCATTTGGTGAGTCTAAAAGCTACCTAAATTTTCTGCAGCTGCCTGTTCAGCTGGCAAATAGCTCGGTGTTTTTCTTTCAAACCAATCGACACCAATGTCTATGTTTTACATAATGGCAAATGCAGTTGTCGCTAAAGAAAACTGAATTGCCAGTTACGGTAGGCTCGTTTAAAGCTACTTAAACAACAGTAAATACGAGAGAAGATGAGGGTCATCATTCTCTTTTGGTGTAATCCTACGGTAGCGTAAAGCTAAACTAGAGTGGTCAGAGCACATCTGAAGCAGTAATTGACAAGTGGGATTTACTTATTACGACCAGCGTGCGACGCCACCCGAAAACATCTAAGGAGACGAGGAGGGGCGCTGTCTCCTTGCGTGTTCTCAGTATTCCGTCTTGCGCTGGTCGTAATAATGCCGAACCAACCCGCCCAAAGCTGAACCTTACGGGTGTTATACTGTCACTGCGCACAGGTATAGACAAGTTTTACCTGAAGACTAATTGGACTGATAAAATCATGTACATTGGTCAGCAATTGAAACGCGATAATCGGTACCGCATGGCGACCGGCACTTTTTCCGCCACCGGGGTGCATTGGGTGATGGCTTCAGGAATCAAACGGCGACAGAATGCGTCACAAAGACTGTCGCTTTCGTTCTATACCAGAATGCACCAGCTCGGTGTCCCCAGCGCCCACCGTTGGTGCGAAAAGCGCCGGTAGCCACGCACTCCGAGTATCGCGTTCGAATGGCTGGGGACTGTATGTATAGAATACACTCACTCGTAGGACGTTTGCCTCATTACGTCTCAGAGTTAAACACCGCTTGCAATGGACAGCAATCGGCAACATAAAAGAAAGAAAAGAAGTATCCATGGTAATACGGCGCCGTTATTTTTCAACAGAACTGCGTAAACCAAAGCTGGCCAGATAAGATTATATAATTCTGTAAAACGCAGCTTTCTTGATTTTTAACCCCCCCCCCCAAATGAAAGAAAAAGAACAGAAGAGACGGAAGATCAAGTGCTCACGTCTCTAATTTTATTGCATTTGTGGCGCTAAACACCATTCCTCTACATCGAAACCAACTAGGAAAAAAAAGAAGCTCATCGATGCAGCATTCTTACCGTGAGAATGGGGGAGATAGGGACTAGAAAGCGCACGGGGCTTCGGATGAAAGTCATGTTTGCAACGGGTGCAAGGGCGACGAGCAACAGTATCTGAAACAAGAGAGAAAAAAAATTATGTGGTTCTACGTGCCAAAACCACGATCTGATTATCAGGCACACCGTAGTAGGGGACTCCGGAAATTTTAACCACTTGGTGTTCTTTAACGTGCACCTAAATCTAAGTACACGGGTGTTTTCGCATTTCGCCCCTATCGAAATGCGGCCGCCGTGGCCGGGATTTGATCCCACGACCTCGTGCTTAGCAGCCCCATAGTCATTAAGCAACCATGGGGTTTGACCACATGAAGAGCCATTCAAAAGAAATTTTAACGCGGTAGCGTTAAGGGCCCGTCTCGCAGAAAATCTGGTGTCGGCGTCCGCAGCCGGCAGCGTTGTCCGTCAGGGAAAATCATCCTGGACCACAACCACGCAGGCCCTCGGCGTGGCGCATAGGCGTTAATGAATTAATGGAGATTCTCAAAGTAAAACGCGTAACAAAATTCGTAAAGTACGATTTACACATAGCCTACCGACCGGTCACGTAGGATTGTAATTTACATATACGAGAAAATAATTTGAATATACCAAAAAACATAATTCTGTCACATGGAAACTCAAACAGAAATCAATTTTTTTCTTGCTTACAGGGCTATGAACCATTGATGAATCACTGCTTGGTGCCTCTGCCTCACGGGGTACGAGCCATTGTTCTGCCCTGCACGGCCGCCGGGATCGGCCCACCATTGTTTTCCATCGGGCCTCGTGTCACCGAAAATCCGGTGTCGCTGTAAACGGCGCCCGATAACGCTATGGCGTTCCACTCTTAAAGGTGAAGCTGACGCGTCCTCTAAGTTTTTATTCATCATTCATACATTCTGCGTTTCAGTCTATGAGGGCGTCAGGTGGTCCCTTGGCTCGAGCTGAAGCCGCGGCGCTGAGACTATGAGTTCATGGAATAGAAATCGTAAAGTGTCTAACTGTTTCATTGAATTGGCCCGATCCGGAAAAGAATTTTTAGCTATAATAAACGATGTCATTTTCCTAGATATGTTAATTCATTTTGGATTGCGAATGTTGGCCACAACCAGAATATTCGGAATTTTCAATCAATAAATATTCACAATCAGAATATATCCCTGGGTTTTCCACTACTATAAATTGTTAATTGAATAAAGGGTAATGATTGGTAAAGTGAAACATTACAGCTATGCAGCAGTTCGCAGACAAACGCGGGGAAGTCATTTGGAATATCAGAAACAATATCATCATCATCATCAGCCTATATTTATGTCCACTGCAGGACGAAGGTCTCTCTCTGTGATCCCCAGTTACCCTTGTCTTGCGCTAGCTGATTCCCCAACTTGCGCCTGCAAATTTCCTAATTTCGCACCCCACCTAGTTTTCTTTCGTCCTCGACTGCGCTGCCCTTT
This sequence comes from Dermacentor silvarum, assembly GCF_013339745.2. Taxonomy (NCBI): domain Eukaryota; kingdom Metazoa; phylum Arthropoda; class Arachnida; order Ixodida; family Ixodidae; genus Dermacentor; species Dermacentor silvarum. Next base: position 27,621,921 of record NC_051162.1, on the reverse strand, counting down.
TCTTGGTATCCATTCTTTAACTCTAATGGTCCACCGGTTATCCATCCTACACATTACATGGCCTGCCCAGCTCCATTTTTCCGCTTAATGTCAACTATCGGCTATCCCTGTTTGTTCTCTCATCCGCACCGCTCTCTTCCTCTCTCTTCACGTTAGGCCTAACATTTGTCGTTCCATCGCTCGTTGTGTGGTCCTTAACTTGTTCTCGAGCTTCTTTGTTAACCTCCAAGTTTCTGCCCCATATGTTAGCACCGGTAGAATGCAATGATTGCACACTTTTCTTTCCAACGACAGTGATAAGCTCCCAGTCAGGATTTGGCAATGCCTGACGTATGCACTCCAACCCAATTTTATTCTTCTGTAAATTTCTTTCTCGTGAACAGGGTCCCCTGTGCGTAACTGACCCTATAGATAAGCAAATTCTTTTACAGACCGTACGGGCTGACTGGCGATCTTGAATTCTTGTTCCCTTGCCAGGCTTTTGTACATTATGCTTGTCTTCTGCATATTAATGTTCAACCCCACTCTCACACTTTCTAGGTCAAGGTCCTCAATCATTTACTGTAATTCGTCCCCGTCGTTGCTGAATAGGACAATGTCATGTGCAAACCGAAGGTTGCTGAGATATTCGCCGTTGATCCTCACTCCTAATATATAATGCAATAATATGTAAATAGCTAAATGAATAAGTACCCTATTCCTCAAAATCTACGTATGGACTGTAGAAAACTCGCCAAGTGTTCGCAGATACTTCACGTACAATTTACAGATAGTCACTTTAAGGAAAAAGACAAAGAGAAACATACTATGTCTTCTGTATTCTGTAAGAATCCACCTAGTGGACTGTCCATTTCGGCTGTCGCTGCAGCTGCATAAGCGCGAAGCAGACTGGCTGGCTCCTTCTAGCTCATGCAGCTGGAGCCAATCGGTGACAGCCGAAATGAACAGTCCACTAGGTGGACTAACTCCCCCTCCACCGTGCACTCTGCTTGATGATGTCATGCTACTTGGACAGAAATTTCCATTGCCAAGCCTGGCGTAACCGAAGCGGTGACGTCAGAATCACCTCAGCGTACTAGGTAATGTCCCCATTAGGTTCTATGACAGTTGGGCAAGGTAGAAAAGCGTCACGGATTTATATGCACCGCCCTAGTGCTATCTAGGAGGCGTTGACGCACCTGCCTTCCTTTGTACCCCTTACCGCGCGCTCAACCCTCCCTCCCCCCGTTTCGCGCACAACACTGGGCGAGCGGGAAGACGGCGCCAATTCTATATACTCGAGTCACCTTTTCACCCCTTTGCTCGGGCCTAGAAAAGACTACATGCTGAAGCTGAATGAGACGTAAATCCTCGATGACAGAAAAAGCGTAGTCAGGGACTTAATAAATTAACGGTTGCGTTGGTTCGATTGTTGTTTTTCGCCCCGTACATGCAGCATACCTGCTTCCGGTAATAACTGCGGCAAGGTATAGCAGGTGAGTCAGTAACGAGGGCTGAAGAGAACGAAAATTGAATGCTGAATGCTACGTCCGACCTCAACAGCCGATGCGACGGCTGAAAATGAATTCACGACTCCATTCAATACAATACATATAGCAATACCAAAATATAAACATGTGTACTTTGGCGCCGTTGCTGAGTTACCTATTCACAGAGGAATCCTCGGCGTTTAAATTTGATCACCATCATATTCTTTTCCAACATTTTCGCGCAGTGTCGAAGGCTTTAATAAACCAGCCACTGTATTTCAGCGTCCATGCAAGACCCCGTTCAGAACCCGTGCTATATTACTATAGCAATTATAGGGACACTCAGCCGAATTTCCGCCGTCGCCGTGATGTTCCCTATAAAGTACAAAGTGGTATAAGATCCCATCGCACCCAGTGGCGCAGTATGATGTAGGCCCGAGCAAAGTGGTGAGAGGGTTCACATGCTATAGCGGTCATGGGGTCTTGCGTTCCAGTTCCGACAAGGGTGTCCTTGTTCTAACAACTCGATACGGAGATACATCCATAATGATATGTCAGTGCACGCTTTAAGGCCGAGGGTTTTAGGCTATGCCGTTGTGCTGACCTGTCAACGACTCCCCTGCTTTCACTTGCTTACTTTGTCGTTATACTGCGGCTTGTCAGCCAGCATCGCCCATGCGGCCGTGTTCCCCTGGGAGAATCCCACCAAGAAGAGCTGCGGCCATCCCGTGCTTGCCAGCACGTAGTCCACCAGGGCGGGTAGGTCCAGCAGCCCCACTTCATCCAGACTAAAGTCGCATAGTGAAAAAAGAAAGAAAGGTTCCACGGAATAAGTTAGAGGCGTGAAAAGTTCAAAATAACGAGCATCCGAAAGTCGTCATAGCGAATGAGACACTCACTGCAGAGACTTCTTGCTCTGCCCTGCATAAAGTCGAGACATTTAAATATTGTGCGATATGGGGAACCCAAGTCGTTTTTGGTAATTTATGTATGCACTGCAAAGAAGAAAGTTTTAACGCTTTCGAACTTGTCCGCAAGCTATGGGTGTCTTGCGCCGGAGTTTGAGGTATACTAGTGGCGCCTGGTGGTAGCGAGGAAAGTTATCCGGGCAGCACTCAAGCGGTAATACTCAAGTTATCTGGGGAGCTACATCAAGCGAGCAGCGCACGAGCTCGCGCTGCAGCACGATTCGCACGTAGTACGTTACTGCGAGTTCATATGCATTGTATCAGTTATTTATCAGTTGCTAAAGGGACAGATGGCCGCTACTACAGTGCAGGAATAACTACTTGTCCAGCGGCATGCAGTCAACAAAGATTGCAGGAGGCCCGCCGTTTCGCGGCATACTGAAAGACTGCTGCCGTCGTGGCACGTACCTTCGTGCGACCGAATAGTTCCGTACACATGATGTCTGCTTATCGCTGCTGTGAATTCATTTACAGCAAGCATTTCCTCGCGTTTGTGCGCCTGAGTCTAGCAGAGTGCAAACCTTACCTAAAGTTTAACTTCGTACGCGACTCGCTTCACTTGCGATTGACACCGCGCTAAAACTTCGCCGCTCATTTCTTGAACCGCATACACGTATTCGGCGTTGCATAATTTCTTGCCTTTGCGCAGCGTGCTACCCCTGAAAAAAATCTTCGGCGCCCGATATTCGCTGCAGGCCGCGGTACAACACAACCGAAAGTGGCGGGTCCGTAATGTAAACGTGATTTCAGAAGCAGACGACCGAGACTGGTACTACCCAGTTTAGGACAGAGGGCGCTCTTTAGCACCATTTTCGTAGGCATGGGAAGGCCGAAAAGGAAATGAAATGGTGGAAATTCACCAAGGATTGAAGCAAGGATGCCCTCTGTCACCATTGTTGTTCACGCTTTACGTCAAGGGCATAGAGAGACGACTGGAAAACAGCGAATTAGGCTTTGATTTATCCTACATGCGTAATGGACAAATGGTGCAACAGAAGGTCCCTGGATTGATGTACGCAGACGACATTGTGCTACTAGCGGACAATAAAAAAGATTTACAGATACTTGCGAATATCTGTGAGAACGCAGCGACAAATCTAGGCCTTAAGTTTAGCACAGAGAAATCAGGGATTATGATCTTTAATAAAAACACGAGTAACTTTGTGGTGTCAATTCAACAGCAAGTAATACCCATAGTGAAGCAATATAAGTACCTCGGCGTACACATAAACGAAGGAAAGAATTACTCAAGCAACCACCAAGATAATCTGAAAATAAAGGGGAAGCGGAATGCAGCATTAATAAAACACAGAGCACTGTGGGGCCACAATAAGTATGAGGTGGTGCGTGGAATCTGGAAAGGAGTAATGGTGCCAGCGCTAACATTCGCAAATGTCATTATATGCTTAAAATCGGATATATTGGCGGGTTTGGAAGTTAACCAAAGATCAGTAGGCCGGTTGGCTTTGGGAGCACACGGTAATACGACAAATGAGGCAGTGCATGGATACATGGGTTGGGCCTCTTTTGAAGTCAGAGAAGCACAAAGCAAAATTAGTTTTGAAGAAAGGCTCAGGAACATGGATGAAAATAAATGGGCGGCTAAAGTGCACAAGTATCTCTACATGAAATGCGTGGACACAGAATGGAGAAAGAGGTCAAGGAAGTTGGCAACCAAGTACAGGATAATCGAAACTGTAAATAGACAACCAGGAGTCATCAGAAAGAAAGTGAGAGAAATAGAGACCGTGAATTGGATGCAAAGAATGGAAACGAAAAGGACAATGGAGATTTACAAGAATGAGAAGAAATAAATTAGAAGGGAAAATCTGTACGATAACACAAAGGGCAGTGCCTTGCTGTTTGAGGCTCGAGCCGGTTGCCTAAGGACGAAAACATATCGGAACAAATATTCGGAACTAGATGAGACATGTGCATGCTGCAGTAAAGATCCAGAAACGACTCAGCGCATCCTGATGGAATGCGACGGGATCCACCCAGCGAGAACCGTAGGTAACGTGCAACTCGCAGAAGCGCTTGGGTTTAAAGTGGAAGGACACATAAACAGATCAGCCGTAGAGATCAGCAAGAGACGATTAGAGTACTGGTGGAAAAAAAAGCAGGGAAAAGATGGATACGACCTGATCTCTTAAAATCATAGGCAGCGGTACAAGCTAAAGTTTTGAAAAAGAAAGATAATGAGAGGTATACAAAATGCTAGATAAAGAACACGTGTAGTATACCTGATTAAATCAAGCAGACTAGGTGACTATTTGTCGCCACCCCGTTTCAAAGGGGATGCCAATAAATCATCATCATCATCATCATCATCATCATTATCATCATCATCACTTCGTATAATTTTTGCAGCGCCCCCTGGGCAAAGCATGAGCCCCATAATCGTCATCTGTCGTTCGTGTATTCCGTTTTTTTTTACTAGTCGGCACTCGCTAATTTACTGACAGGGACGCCTTGTTGTGCTCACACGTGCAAGCCAATCGTGATCTGAAAGTATAGTGGGAGCACATCGTTAAAAAAAAGAAATGCACGCAAGAGGGATGACGATTGCAAGATAAGCTCCAAAGGGTTCTAAAGGTATGCACAGGCGAGATGCATAATACTTTAACAAATGGGCGCGCTGACACACTTGAACAAAACAAAGCCAACAAAAAAAAACTACTCAATACCACGAATATGCCATATTTCCCAGTCAAATATTTGCACTCTATAAGAAATACAGCATGAAATAGGAATCTTAGCTTAACAAAACACCATTCATTGGCCACAGCTTCTCGGAAATCTTCAGTTCGCACTCACTTGACGTGATTGATGATTCCCTGATGCACGTGTCTTTCTGTTATGCGGCGCGAAATATTACGCGTCATGTACATTTTCTTTTTTTTTTGTTTTTTTTTTTACTGTTTTGTTCTAAGCTCCGCCGTACAGGAGTGGTTTCATTGAAAAGTAGCCTTCTTTATTTTTACGATGCCTGACCAGTCGCTCCAGAGTGCACGGGCACCAGTGCATTCCGGACGCGCCACGTTCACACATGTTTGATCCCTCCTGTTGCCAGATTAAGGACAACTTTCGCTGAGCACCCGCCGCACCTTCTACGATTCTGCCGATTCCGCATGACATGCGCCGAGCATTGACGTGATGCTAACCGTGTCTCATCATATGCGACCAACTACTGAATTGTTATCCCGTCTAATCGTCACTCGCGTTTACCGTCACTGGGAAGGCGCTCCGAAAATTCAGGAAACCCCTAAGACATACAATCCCACATAGCGCTATGTCTGTCATAACAAAAAACCGAGCCCCTTGGTCCTCCCTTATTCTCACTCAGCGCAGTGCTGTTTGCTATGCAAGTGAATATTATCCTATACAGTCCTTTTGTTATCGATAAGGCTAGTGTTAACGCACCTCCCCTTTCTAAGAACCGTACAAGGACGATGCGACGATGGCATCATCGAATACAAAATAACATTTGACAGAAAGCGGTAAATGTCAAGGAGACAGGCCCGGAATTTCTGGGAACTGAAAGGCATCTCACTCAGCACCCCCCCATATTAGGCCAATCCGCCTTTTTCATTTTCCTGTGCTGCCCTCTGCCGCACGCCGCTGGAAACGTTTTGGTAGGGCGCCGGGGATTTCGCCGGTTGATTTGTGCCTCTGCGCCCATGTTGAGTCCACGTTTGTTGTCCGTTTCGTGGATAGCGAATAATTGTTAATGACTTCTCCGGGGCAGCATGTCGTTCCTGGATGCAATGTAGCACTCACAGACTACTGGGTGAGCAGGTCCGAGTGCGCTGCTGTGCTAACAGTGCGACCGATAGAGGCACACCGAGTTCCGTCGGCCGACGCGGTTGCCTTGGAATTTATTGTCGCTGATTTCTGCACTTTGAGCTCGCTTTTTGTATTGTTTTTACACATTCCTAGACATTCAAGAAGTCTTGAGCGCAGCCTTCCACGCCGGATTTATCAAAGCGATGCACTAGTATACATCGACATCTACAACCACAGATCGTCGTTGTTAGCGTCAAATATTGGAGCGAATTAAGTTATATCGCTGATATGAAATAATGTTAAAACGTAGCGATACATACATTTCTGCGCATGTGAGTCGTTTTCCACCCTGAGACGAAACGATATGAGCGGCCGAACTACTTAAACAACGGCAATTGTGATCATACATATGTTACGGGCTCTTGATTTACTATTGATTCTCGCTTTTCTTTACCTTCATCATACTTACAGTTGGTGCGTGCTATAAAACATTATTAGAGAAATCTGTGCTCGCACAAGCGCTCATTTATAGGTCGTGTATTGTTCTCTCACGAAAACGCGGATGCAATCGCTGAGACCGTTGGTATAACTGAGCGAGACGGTTGTTGATGCTGCTTTACGGAATGCACCGTCTCTTGTCACCCGTTTGACACAGAGGTAAACAGCACATTACTGGAATTGTAATGTGCTGTTTACTAATTATTGTCTCATCTACGTAGCGAATGCGACCGACAGCCTAGGGGTACGGTGACGTACAGGTGTTGGCACAGCTAGCGCTGTGTCGCCGCTTGCCGCTTACTTTGTACGCGCCGTGTGAAATGAAGAGTCGTTGATTTCACATCATTAAGGCCAGAAACGAACAATAAAAGCAGTTTCCTTCGCCCTAGCTGCTTACATTTCAGTTCAGGTGCGCCGGTAGCAGGTGCAAAAACTCGATGGCGCGAGGCCTGGCCTGCGCTGAACATGATCAACATTAGCTCACACTTCATGTTCTCGGCATGAGAGCGTTGAAGCGTATGCATTTCAACTCCGTAGGCATCTTTGACTAATTTTGAGCACGATTAATACAAAGATATATCCATATGTATATATTACACGGTCATATCTGAAAGCGAAGGCGCTGCGGATATATCGCGTTGTCGGTTCGACGGCCGGTCGCGCGGGGTTCGGTCGAACGATGGTCGGCTCGCTGATTTTGTCGGTGCCGTCGACAAGAAAGCCCATCACAGTACAACTCGCGCTCGTCGGCTGCGTCGTTGTCGGCCTGATATAAGATGGTTTCAGCGACCCAGGCCAATCGTTGGCGTGAGCGCCTTGTCGGTCTCGTATCAACCCTCTGTTACCGCGCCTTAAACGAGTACGTGAACTCAGGCGCGTGCTGCCGCCGTCAGCAATTGCGGGCCCACGCTGCAAGAAGACTTCACCAGCAACGGGATGTTTTTAAGAGTCGCCCAAGTGTAGCGCAGGGGTTTTTCGTTAAATTTACTAGCTATCAATGAAAGGCGGCAACTACGTGGCTCAGGGTGCAGTCCAAACCACTCACTGACCGCTTTCTGTTTTACATTGGAGTTGCACTTACACTGCGCACGTTTTCGGCAGCACACCGACGTCGAGGTCGAGGCCGCGCGGCCGCGCGCGCGTCCCTTCCAAAACGTTTTGCGACTAATCCGCTAGGGCACGGCGTATGCGCCGTCGCACCGTGAAAAAGGTGGATTGAGCAATGCGGCATCAGCACCTTCTCCAAGATGCACGAACGTGCTAAACGATGGCTCACAGCAACGCGTTAGTTTCAGCGTTCGTTGAAAGTCATGATCGACGCACGTGTTAAGATCCCACTTACGCGTTCCAGTCTAGCATAAGTGTAGATTAATTAGTCCTGCCATTTACAGTACGGAAGTCGGCAATGGAAGCCCTCCACCGCCATTCGTGTCTGTTTCAAGCATAACCCTTGAGATTAACATGAAATGGCAGAAACACATAGACCGCATCTACAGAAGGGAGTCGACAAACTAGCATATTTAAAACGAGCGTTAAAGGAATTCGTGTTGTAAACTAACTGCGTACAAAACACTAATCAGGCCAATTACGGAGTATGCGCTCGTTGTATGGTCTCCGTACTCTTGTGACGCTAACAAATTAAAATCTCTTCAAAAGGAAGCGATAACATATAGCGCATATGACCATCGCTTTTCACCTTCATCACAAGCCCACGAGTTATCACTTATACGAGGCTTCGTATGCAGTGTGCTCACTTGGCTCTGCATGCACTGTGAATACATTGTGCATACACACGCATACACATGCATACACATGTCGCTACAAGTCTTTGAACATGCTGGAGGCGAAATGCAGAAATGCCCGTGTGCTCGCGTTGTAGTGCACGTTAAAGAACCCCCGGTGGCCAAATTATTCCGGAGCCCTCCACTACGGCGTGCCTCGTAATCAGAACTGGTTTTCGCACGTAAAACCCCAGAAAGAAGAAGTTGTACATGCTAAATGTTTCTGTGTGTCAGATGAATCCGATGTGTTCCCTGCAAATACAGAGTGTTTAGGGGCCGGTATCTTGCTTTGGCTACGGTTCGTAAATGGTACGACCCTTTCGGTATGCCAAGACATACCAGAAGACAGCTATTTTGCGCTGCCTCGAGTTTTCTATTGCTTGCTGGAGACAATTTATGCGACAATATTTCTAGAACCAGTGTCATGTCTAGCTTTTGGCAAGTGGTCGCAAGCATATATATCTCGATTACTGCTAAGGTGTCCCCGATTATGCCAAGAAACATACCAGTCTTAACAATGTCACTACGGTAAATCCTGCCATATATCCGTGGAATCAGCGCAAAAAAAGAGAATGCCTCAAATAGTGACCCACCAAAACTACTCTAGAATATATACCCAAATGCGCAACAGGTAACACATACTGTCAAGGATGACTCTACAATTTAACGTCTCTCATAGGGCGGACGTTTTGTGCCCTCTACAGGACATCGCGTCTCGTTTCGTCTTGAGCGAGCGACATAATCTCCGTCAGAAGAAGAAAAGAGGCCCTTATGCATGTATTTCGGCAGCAGCTGCCAAGCAGCTGGGGGATATTCTTGAACTCGAAAGCAGCCCTACAAAGTATGTGGAACCAGGTGCATAGCGAAGTAACAACCAACCGGCAGACCGTGGCATTGCCCATATTCCCCACAAAGCCATCATTGCTGAGCCTTGCACCACCTTCCAGTGAATACCTGCCCATACCTGCACGGTATTTCAGAAAACGAGAAAGTGGCTGAAGCTGCCAGAATTGGACTCGAATACCGAAATTTCAGAATATTTTTAACGGAAACCGATGCGTCGAACATGCAAATGTTCGACGCATCGCCCACTTCTGAATAAAAATATCGCCTCTGTAAACTGTCATTGCACCAAGATAACTTTCTGCGATCAATTGTCCCAGGAGTAAGATCAAGAATTACACGACCACTTCCTCACTGCTTAGACATCGTACCATTGGCTGCGACTGAGCATAGCATTCACAGACAATCATGTGTATCGCATAGGGCGTACTACGGATCCCTATCATAACTGTGGCAGCTTAGAGAAAGTGATGCACATATTACTTGAATGCCCCTTGTACCGTGAAGAGAGCCATTCTTTTGATTGACAAATGGACATGATTTGTTACGATCCGCTAAAGTTTCCGAGCATCTCTGGTCCAATGCCTGGTCCCTCAAAGCAGTGGTGGGGCTTGAATGTGTTGTTCCGATGCCTACCAGAAATTCGCCTTCTCCGGAAAGCTTTAAGGATTCAGTATATTATATAGAAATACCTAAACTCACCCACCATTTCTCCTGTATATATCATTTTCAAGTCCACTCGCGCATTTCGTATTATTTTTATTCTCTTTCTTTTTTCTTTCGACTCTCGCTCTGGAATCTTTTAATCCCCTTCCCACTCCTTATACGTAGTATGTCAGTGATTGTATACACGCGGGCAAAATCTGTTGTTGTTTTTTTCTAATAAAGAGCTTCTTTCCCTCTATTTCTGTCTCTCGCTCAAATGTTGCATTCCTTGTGCTTGTGTGCGCGTTTGATTTTATAACAATAATTGAACATTCATCTTATGAAAATATTTGATCTGTTTATTATTTGAGAAGTGTTCTTCTTTGAAGCAAAGCAATATTGCAGACTCCTATTTTTCTGCCGTTTAATAAAAAATAAACGCGTAAATGTGCGCTTTCGATGTGTTGTCGCGCTGAACTGGCAGTAGCGTGGTGCACCTGTTAATTCGGACATTTCAGATATGAATAAAATTAGTTAGTCGTTAGCAACAGAACAAACTCCACTACGAGGCAAGTCATAATGATAAAATTGTGCTTCTTTGTTCGAAACGACAGGGCGGGGGTCGCGGCGGCCCACCGCACCGGGAGCTGCTGAGTGCCCACACTGCCTGGGGCATCTATATCTTGAGCGTAGAGCGAGTCCCGCTACACTTACCGAAAGTCCCAGTATCGGCCGTCACTATCACTGTACTCCCGGTGGCCCCTCGAATAAGGTGTGCCGCGGCAGTTTCCCAGCCACACATCGTAGCCGGCGTCGGCAAGCAGGAATCCTGCACAAAGCAATATCGTGCACATTCCGCGTAACCATTACCCGGAGTGCTGCCGCAGTACGTCCTGGAGTGGTTAATTTCTAAAGCCTTATTCCAGAGGACAGTGGTGAATGTTAGCTGCTATGGAGGTGTACAGTTGCCAGTCACGTTAGTGGCAGGCAACTCGCTACACGCACACACGAATACCTGGATACTTTCGCGAAAAGGGAAGCATGGCCTTCGAGATCGCACTCACCCGCAGGTGTTTCTCCGGCTGTCCCATTTGGCGCGCTCCCCAGGAAACAAATGTAATGCAGCGCGATCACCCCGCCGCCCCTGGATGGCGCTGTTAGCCGACAGGTACGGTGCACGCGGAGGTGGCCGTAGAAGTCAAGACTACGCGAGATCTCAACCTGCGCATTGTCTATGTATTCACGTGATGAGGAAGACTTTCACGGGATATATCCCAGGCAATTTTAAATGCCTAAGCATTTCTATGTCGACTGACTGAGGAAAATCATCGCTAAGGAGTGATGCTTCCACTGCATAAAGAAATTGTAATAATAAAAATTAATTGACGGTGGTGACTTGCGAACATAGGATCCCACGCTCAGTATCCGAGTGTCTTGCCCACAATGTCTGAAACAGCCAGTACTGGGCTAAACACGCATGCTTGCGGAATGCGAATACATCTGAAACATAAATATATGTTGTACTGCGTTGTAGGGGTTGTCGCGCAACACAGACAGATAAGCACTCAATGAGGTGATAAGGATGATAAGTAGTGATGATGAGTTATATGGGTGTGACCGCGGTTAAAAAGAGCGACAAGGGCATATAATGGTCGGAGCACTTCTGTTAAGGTTGATAACAACCGATAAGTGTTGACAAGGATCGAATCAAGTCCAATCTGCCGTCCGTCCGTCCGTCCGTCCGTCCGACCAACCGACCGACCGTTTCCCCGCCTACCTGGGTCATGAGTACGTGATTGGATGGTTAGTACAACGGGCTGCTGTGTGGAAGTAACTGGGTTAGAAACCAACCACCGGACCAACTTGGGTCACTCAGTATTTAGAAATGTGTGCATAGCGCTTCTGTTGAACGAAGTTCTTTCACTCCGACAAGGGTCACTCTAGATGCGGGACTGGGTAGGCGCCACTTTTCGAAGAAACTGTTTGACGCCGACTTGTAGGACTGGGTATGTGCCACTCAGTCTCTGCTGGTCTTCAATAAACCTCTTTGATGCCAGCTTGGGTCATTGGGTATGTGCCAGTCTTCAATGAACCTCTTTGACACCAACTTGAGTGACCGCGTATGCGCCATTGGGAATGTGTCGCTAGACAATGACGAAAAGCATCCCTTAAGTTTATCCGATGCTGACCGGAATTGACACCACCTAACAAAGGACAACAGTCCGATGCACCAGCAGGCTGCGCCACAAATTCACTGGTCACAGCCGCTTTTCAAAGGAAGCCATTGACGCCAGAGCTTTAGCGATCTGCGCCACGAATGCACAGGTGATGTGCCGCTCTTCGATGAATGTCTCGCCAACTTTGGTCACCGAGACTGTGTCACTGAGTTTGCGGCAAGCGAGCGCATAATTCTCAACGTTCGCAGGCACTGGCGAGCCACGATTGTTGTCTCGGAGACCGCGCGGACTTTTCTGCAGTGCCACTAGATGGCGTACCGTGTTCGGAAAGAAGCGCGAGAGAGGAGCCCAGTTGCCGCATGACGGGTTTCACAGCGTTCGCACGCGCCTGTGCGCCATACATTTCGGATGCCACCTCAGGGTTCACGGTGGTGGCTCTAGAGGGCACCGAGTGTTCTTAAGGAACCGCGAAAGAAAACTCTCGCGGTAGTACACGCCTCATACATTATACGGTTCAATAGTGGCTATATGCTGTGCAGTAATATTGATTCAATACTAACGTCTTGCCGTCGCCGGTCATCGTGAAATAGGTTCTCCCGAGTTTTTCCTCGCCGAATTAGAAACCTGAGCTACAGTACCTGAGCGCGCGAACGCTTCCTCGACGCACGAAAAGTCCTCGGGTGTGAGCGCCGCGGTGCGGAGAAGGCGCCGGCCACGTCCATCACTGAAATTACGCACTCCCCCCTGCGAATGGGAAGGCCGGAGGAAAACATTTCGCCTGCCAGCGTGCGCAAACCTCAGAGGCCATTCGTGAACTTGCATTTGACAAAGTGATCCACAATGCATTTGTGGCAATTGCGTTAATGCAAAAAATATTGAATATGATTTCATAAGCGGACAGTTTCAAGTTCCAAGCAAGCTTACAATTCACCGTTGTGCTCTAGCATATGTGAATATCGAAGTACATATTTTGTATGCTTTCCAGAGGGAAGAACTTGTAAGGGACCAATCGTCGTGTGACTTTGTGATGCTCGTTTTATTCCTCTCCATGAACATGTGCCAGCTCGCCGAGCAAGTCCTCAGAGAAAATTCCGGTGCCTTTTTCAGGAAGTCACCTTTCAGTTAGTGTTTCAAGCGTGGCTCTCACAGCGTGTTATCCGGACCCCGAGCAACTGTGCGCACCTACTCGCACTTGCGACACAATGTTTAATTTTGTGCACGCTTATGGCCTTGACAGGCATGCCCTTGTATTTCTGCACCATATTCGTCTAAACGTGGCCAACACAAAGTAACTCCTGCAGAAAATAGAGAATAGGGTCGATAATATGCTTTGAGTGTTCTGATAGACAGAAAAGTCCATATAATCTGCAGCCGATTTACACTTAAAAGGACTATCCTAAACAGGGAATTTAATGTGCCTCAGAGGTCGCAGCTACTGCTGCAACACGCACTTGTGCGATGGGCTAGTTAGTAGGCCATATGCGTTCCGCACTTTTCTTTTTAACACAGGTCCGCACAGGTACTTTTTACCTCTTCTGTGATACACTGGTCTGGTCTCATCTAGATATTTTGGTAGTGTATGTTGCGTGTTTTATATGTGTTCTGCGTCCGTGACATCTCCTGCGAATATAGTTAGAGTAGAATAGGTGTGCCGCAGAGCAAACCACTTAAATTGTCACTCCAGGGGCTTTCTCTTCCTCTCGCCCAGAAATTTTTGTTTACATTGGGATTGCAACTGCAACATCCCCTGCTCGGTCACTCATTCAGTTTGCTACTCACGTTTCATGATAGAAAAAACGTTAGGCGTGCAGACACAGGCATAAGAAGAGGGATACGTACAACACAAACGTCCGTTTCCCTTTTCTTGTGGCGGTGTCTGTTGACCTAAATTTCTTTCTAACGTGAATCCTTCCCAACTATTTTAATTTGCTCTCGTTCTATCCTGCTAGCGGCCCAGCCCACGGCCACAAGTGAAGGAGACGTTCTCTGACCGAGGCTCTGGTGCGGGTAGTTGATGACCCACTCGGCAGCCGAAGACAGCAACCCGTGGACGAGCAGGACCGGTGGCCCCGAGAGCGTGCCGGGCAGCTGTCTTCCACCTCTGGGCACGCGCTGCAAGCTGAGCACGTAGCCATCCTCGGTGACAGTCACGTGTTCCTCGGCCGGGTAACCCTTGCTGCGCACGAGTTCGGCCTGCACGACAAAGTTATTGGCTGACGTACAGAACTGTGGGCGTGCAACTCGCGTGGAACGTAATTAGTGGTCTTAGACAGCGGTCCTTTGATAGAACTTAAGACGACACACTGTGGGAGGCGGCCAGCGACAGACAGTCGTCTTCTGGCGACACTTGTCCAAGTTCGGATGAACCAGATTCAAAATGTCTGTTTTTCAAATTTTCAAAATGTCTGTTTTTTGTTCATTTTTTTTCACCTCGAGATAAGGGATCGACCTATATTTGTGTTTATGCTGTACTCGCTAAACGATTTTAAGTGCTACCAAGGCAACGAACGGATCAGACATAACGTTGTAGAGGTTGCCTCCTGAATGATAAGTTTGCTATGACACCACTTCAATTCCTGCATGACGAGGGGCTCCAGCAATTTACCTAAATACACAACTATGCACAAATAAAGTAAGGGCCATTGGTAATTAATATTCACGCACCTACAGCGCAGAAATAGATGAAGCAAAACGCAATGGAAATACACGAATGCCTATTTCCAAATAAACCTTTATCTTCAGTATTACAGGTAAACATGTAAAAATCCATGGATAGATAAGCAGCAATCACAAGACAAGTGGCTGAAATGGGAGCCTAAGCACATGTCTGAAATTATTGTGACAAAAAGGGGAAAAAATGTTATATGCTGTACTAAACTCTCTGTCTTCTGCTTGACGCTGCGAAATGTGGAAAGGTTGGCCACAGAAAGGGCCGGAGAGTCCAATATATCATTCAATGAAAGAAAAGTAAAAGACGCCGAATTGCAAAACACTGACATAGCTATTTTATAACAATACACTTGCGGAGTGAATCTGTGGATCACATGAAAATCGTATCAAAGGAAACTCTAGGATCAGTGTATATACAATGGAATCAGGGCCCTTCTACGAGTGGAACAATACATCGTGTTAAGGAACAATACCCACTAATTAAATGATGACAACAATATGGCCGGTGAGATTAGGATAAGGTCGGTAAATTGTCCTCATTGCTTCGTGACAGATCTGTCCGTAGCCACTCATAATCACAATATTGAGAACAGTTTCAACGACATATTGTATAACGAGAGCGGAAACATTTTTTTAAGCGTCGCTTTTTCTGAACCCTCCCCGGCTTTGTACAAAACAGTTTTATATGTTTTATACATATAGTTCTATATATATCAAAACATATGATTCTATATGTTTCGCTCCTATAATCGCAATTATTGAAAAAAGCGATACATAAAGATTCTATATTCTATTCACGAAATTAGTACAGAATGCTTCCACCAGTACATCTTATGTGAGGTTGAGCACAGATGCAGTGAAACTTCTCTGTAAAGAATTGCTCTAAAACAAAATCACCTGTATAACGAAGACGCCTTATGTACCTACCGAACTTCTACTAGTATCTTTCATATGTAATGCGACCACCTATGTATCGAAGACTACTAAAACTGAACTACATGTACAACGAAGGAATTTAGGCGTACCTGACGGCTGAATTGTTACTTTACAACGAACGTGCGTAGCGGTGCCACCGCAGCTCCCCAACATCGCCATCCACAGTTGCGGTACGCGTAGGGTGATCGCT
Organism: Dermacentor silvarum; assembly: GCF_013339745.2. NCBI lineage: Eukaryota > Metazoa > Arthropoda > Arachnida > Ixodida > Ixodidae > Dermacentor > Dermacentor silvarum. The sequence continues at coordinate 27,605,958 of NC_051162.1, read as the reverse complement.
ATCGAGCTCGACAACGATCACGCGGGAGTGTCCAGACCGGGTATTATTCCTATACATACACACACGATGAGAGGCTCGAAATTGATCACTGATGACGTCGTCAAACGTAATCCGTACAGGAGGAAGCGATTGTAGCGGAAATAAAGAAGCCTGCCGATGAACCAGTTTTGACAAATGAGGCAATAGTGACATTCGATGTTCTGCAGCCGTGCCTAGCACCACTTCTGTGTTTCACCGCGGGACATGGCGTCCGCGTCAATTCCGCAAGGTCGGCTGCAGTAGCACATTCCGTCGCGCCAAAGTATGCACAAGAAAATAAGCGACTTTTTTCAATACGTATCTCTTGAATTAGCGGTAAATGAACGTTTTCTTTTGCTGAACATCCTTAGGCTGCTCTATTGCAAGCGGTACAAATGTTCGATTACTACAAGGAATTGACCTGACCTGCGTTACAAAGAATTTTGGAGGTTCCAGGCACTTTTTTTTAAAGGCGTTGGACTACATTCGCATTTAGGTAAACGTGGCACACACGTCGTCAACAATAATCAATGTTATGAAAAATTCTAAATGATAAATAATGAGCATTAATTAGGACATGTGATGGCACATGTCAAAGCGTGTAAATATAATTTAGCTCAATATTGATGACCTTCGATTTCACAGAGAACTACGAAATTACTCGTCTTGTAAATTTATAAATATAGTAATTTCATATACGTAGCTGAGTAATTTATATATATATATAGCATTTATCTTGCATCTTTCTATCCATCTCCGCAATGTTTTCTTTTTCTTCAAAATCTACTTTGTACCGCTACCTATCACTGTAACGGTTCCGGTCGTGTAGCGGATCCGGTAACTGATCTAAACGCCTCTTGCTTATCTCAACTGCTGACCGGTTGATGCTTCCGTCCATTTTAAATCCACCAGCACTAGCAGACACTAGCACCACAGTTCCTTCTAGTGGTTATTGAAGGCAACTCCATTGCTTGCGCTTGTGGCCGTCCACTCTCTACATTCTTAATGGAGCATCCAGTGGACGAAACTAGCTCTGTCATTCCCAAACAGTTGCCCGCGTTGTGGAAATGTTAAACAAATTCTGCTGCCATGGATTCTGTCAAAAAATGAATTGCAGCTTCAGTTAAAATTTAATTACTATAGCAAATGATTATTTAAAAATTGGTTTGTTAACTATACACCGCCCTCCGGAGACACTTCATTTCAACATATCAAAATTGCAACTATGGGCTTTCCGTAAAGTTTCTCGCACTTCAACCACCTTTGAGGCATCACATCCAGGATACATCTGGTGTTAGGCATTCCACGGTTAGTAGGAATGCGCGACTAAAGTTTTCTCCACTCACCGGGCTCAGAAACGCGTCGGGTTGCCACGGGCTCAAGCTGCACGATCGCTGGACACGGCAGGCAAACCACAGTGTGCAGCAGAGAAGCCATAGCATGGACGCCGGCACGACCGCCAAGTGGCAGGCACTCCTTGGCCCTTCGAGAAAGACACACGGCTTGTTTTGACCTTGGAGGCACCGTTTTCGGTCGGTGTGGTCCAGGAAAGAGCGAAGCCGTGCGATCGGCGTTTCGTGAGCCGGGCGGGCTCGATTTTCTAGGTCACTGGGTTTCTTTCGGTCGCACGTGTCCAGGAGGCGCTGCTCTGCGGAATACTAACGCTGGGGGAAGAAACGAGTGACTTTTGAACCTAAGTGCATGGGTAAACTTTGACAGCCGATAAGATTGAGCCTTCAATCAGACCGCATCGACGTCGGCTTACTTACGCAACGTATGCAGAGAAAATAAACCACCGATCAACCCCTTATCTTTACAAGGTTAAACAATCCAGAATATTTATGGCAACGTGTTAAGCAATCAATTTTATTTATCCAATACATAAATTCGGTGACTAGAGCCGCGCAAAAACACATTTGGAGGAAGACTGGAACACGTTAGCATTCAAAGATTGTTGACTGCTTCTCACGCTTCCCGGAAACTACAGCTTATGTAACCGTAATTATTTTTCATGAAAACGCTGGTGGCGAATACTGTGCACGAAAGCGAGCTTCCTGATTTTTTTTTTTTTTGATCGTGCTGCAAGGAACCGAGCGGGCCGTGCCGCTCCTACTAAGACCTTCACGGCAGCTGGAAAACTTTATCACGTTAAAAGGGGTTTGTGTTTGAGTTTCCGCGTAACAGAATTATGTTTTCTCGTATATTCGAATTACAGCCCAATGCTATCATATGTGTAGGTTGTGTGTAAGTGGTACTTTACGAATTTTCTGACGGATTTTACATTGAGAAATTCAATTCGTTCAGTAACGCCTGTGCGCCACGCGGTGGGCCTGGTTGAATCGGGATGTGTGGTTCGAGATTATCTTCTTGGCCGGAAACGCCACCGGTGACGCCAACACCGGAATTTCTGCGGCAAAGGGGCCCTTAACGCTGTCGCGTTAATATCTGTTCGCACAATGGTAGGCCGTGGCCTCCTCCCATATCCGAGGGAGCAACAGCAGAGGCCGTGAATAACGGGCACACATATATAAATACCGATAACATGTCCCTATACATAAGACATACTTATAAACGATAGTTGTGCATATGCAATAGCAGCCTGAGGCTCAGTGTTAGTATTCACAAAATGGAATTATTTAGTATTTTCAAAACAAATACAGGGTGTTCCTGAAAATGTGTTCGAAATATCTTTAACATAAACAATATGATATAAGCGATTTCTTCTAGATCGTTTTTCGCACAAGGACATGCCTGATGTGTGTTTTTAGACAAGTAGGTATATAGCATTAGCAGTATTAGACAAGCACTTATACTTTTTTAACCGAAAGAGCCAGATAACCGAAGTGTTGGACTTCAAGCCCGCCGTCCGAGTAGTTCCTCACCATTTTCAGATGTGGCGAAATGCTGGCGATGCAAATTTTTAGAGGGTGAGTGAGTGAGTGAAATAACTTTATTGAGGTCCAGAGAAGACGCAGGGGAGACCCCGCGGCACGAGGCTAGTCCCACGTAGGGACCGCCAAGCCGAGCTTGACGGCCCGATCGTGGGCACTCTGGACGGCCAGGGTTTGGTCGTTGAGGGTAATGAATTCTTACAAGATTCCAGCTGCATAAGGACGCTCATGAAAAGGAAACACACCGAAATTGTTTCATTATTGCATCTTTGCTGTGTTAAAGGAACTCAAGATGGCTTTTCCTGAACACCCTGTATATTTGTTGCCCTATCAAGGAAACTGTTTTACGATCAATGCAGCAATTATATTTCAATGCTATTTTCTCTGCGTTTCGTAAGTGGCGCGATTGGCCCTCGCCTATGTGAGTGCCGGGATCGGCCACCCGTGAGCAGCTGATCATACGAAGGGAAGGATATTTAGTCTGAGAATCTCTTGCATAATGCAACCACTGCCGTCTGCCGGTTGTACGTTATTCGTTTAGGTACCATTGTTATGGATGTCCAATGTATATGCTGCTAAACTTGCTAGACTACACAATCTGAAGAAGGTTGGCGCTCGTTATGACATGGACGTTGTAGCTTTTTTTTTCTGCTTCGCGTAAGTTATCCGGCCGCAGCATGGTTGAGGGTTCACCGGCCAAGAAAGTCTCAACTCTCAAGCACAGGTCGTAGTCCGTGGAATGTAACACTGGCATAGTGTATAAGCGGGCGTTATTGTGCGGACGTTGCTACATAGGACAGTCGGAAAGGTGTACCAATATTACATTGTATGAACACGAAAGCAGAAGAAAAGATAACGAACAGGCACACCTCTACCTGCAATAACTGGTATGTGCAGGTGTATGCTGAACTTTGGTAGCAGTAACATCATTGCGCGACAAAAACATAATGTAACTAGCTTGATCATTGAAGCATACCCCATCCAGACGACAAAATATTCATGCTTCAGGCATCCATCATTCATCATCATCAGCCTATATTTATGTCCACTCCAGGTCGAAAGCCTCTCCTTGCGATCTCCAGTTACCCCTGTTTTGCGCTGATTCCAACTTGCGCCTGCAAATTTTCTAACTTCATCACCCCACCTAGTTTCCTGGCGTCCTCGACTGCGCTTCCCTTCTCTTGGTATCTATTCTCTAAGTCTAATGGTCCACCGGTTACACATCCTACGCATTAAATGGCCTGCCCAGCTCCATTATCCTCGTTTGCTCCATTATCAGCTATCCCCGTTTGCTCTCTGATCCACACCGCTCTCTTCCCGTATTCTAAGGCTAGGCCTAACATTTTTCATTCCATGGCTCTTTGTGCGGTCCTTAACTTGTTCTCGAGCTTCTTTGGTAACCTCCAAGTTTCTGCCTCATGCATTAGCACCGGTAGAATGCAATGATTGTACACTTTTATTTTCAACGACAGTGGTAGACTCCAAGTCAGGCTTTGGCAATGCCTGCCGTATGCACTTTATCTTATTCTTATGTAAATCTCTTTCTCATGATCACGGTCGCCTGTGAGCAATTCACCAAGATAAACAGTACTCCTTCACAGACTCTAGAGGCTGACTGGAGATCCTGAATTCTTGTTTCCTTGCCAGGCTATTGAACATTATCTTTGTCTTCTGCATATAAATCTTCAAACCCACTCTTACACTTTCTCGGTTAACGTGCTCAGTCATTTTTGTAATTCGTCCCCATTGTTGCTGAATAGGACAATGTCGTCTGCAAACCGAAGGTTGCTGAGATATTCGCCGTTGATCCTCACTCCTAAGCCTCCCCAGTCTAAGAGCTTGAATACTTCTAAACATGCAATGAATAGCATTGGAGAGATTGTGTCTCCTTGCTGACCCCTTTCTTGATAGGTAACTTTCTATTTTTCTTCTGGAGAACCAAGGTAGTTGTAGAATCCCTGTATGTATTCGCAAAGATATTTATGTATGCCTCCTGTAGTCTTTACTTACGCAATGCCTCTATGACTGCTCGTATCTCTACTGAATCAATTGCCTTTTCATAATCTATGAAAACCTTATAGAGAGGTTGATCGTACTCCGCAGATTTCTCGATTACATGATTGATGACATGGATATCAACCACCACAGAATATCCCTTCCTGAAGCCAGCCAATTCTCTTCGTTGGCTGAAGTCGTGTTGCTATTGGAAATTATCTTCTTTAACGTCTCCTTTCTTATGAATTAGTATAATGCTGGTGTTCTTCCAGCTCTCTGGTACAATTGCAGTTGTGAGGAATTGCGTATAAAGAGCCCGCAGGCTTTTCAAACATGATATCTCCTCCATCTTTGATTAGATCAACAGTTATTCCATCTTCTCCAGCAGCTTTTCTCTAGTCATGTCTTGCAAGGCCCTTCTAACTCCATCGCTAGTTATAGAAGGACCCTCTGTATCCTCTTTATCATACTTCGAATGAAAGTATCTTGGCTGCTCTGGGTACTGTACATGTCAGTATACAATTATTCCGCTGATTTTACTGTCATCGAAATTACTGATGATAATACCCTGCTTATTTTTCAGTGCATACATCTTGCCTTGTCCTACGCCAAGTTTGCTTCTAACCGATTGCATGCTGCATCCATATTTTACTGCTTCCTCAATCTTTTCCACGTTATAATTTCTAATATTCCTTACAGTCTTCTTGATGATCAGTTTTCACAGTTCAGCGAATTATATCTGATCTCTTGAGTTTGACAGTAACATTTTTTCATTTCTTTATTAGGTCCTTAGTTACTTGGGAGAGCTTACTTACTGGTTGCCTTGGTGTCTTACCTCCCACTTCAATTGCTGCTTCTGAGATCAGCGTCATTACGGTTTCATTCATTACCTGTATGTTGTCTTCGTCTTCCTGTTCTAAGGCTGCATATTTGTTTGCGAGCCTGTATGTGTCTGCTTTTACCCTTACTGCGTCTAGGTTGACGTGTTTCTTCTTGACTAATTTTATTCTTTCTCTCTCCCAATTGAGAGAAATCGCAGACCTCACTAATCTATGGTCACAGCACTTTACCCTACCTAACACTTCTACATCCTGCAGTACTCGTACGCTAGGATCGGCTATCAATTTAGGCTAACGGAAAAAGAAATACGGCTTCTCGAGAAGTTGTGAACACGTTGATTGTATGTGCCCGTGGAATTTGCGTTACAAAGGTAGACGGTGATGTTACTGTTCACGTGATGTTTCCTAATTATCTGTTAAGTGTCCTAATTGGGAGACGTATAATTTGCAACATGTTCAATAATAGTTTAGTTGAGTTCAGCGCAGGTGTGTGTATACTCTGTCTCCGTCCGTGTAAAAAGTAGCGCTGTTTTCTTTCTCCCTCTAACTCGCCCAAATGTCAGCTCTCATGTAGACTGCTTAGTGAATCTTCAGTTTTCATTACACTAATTTTCAATGACAACCGAATTTATAATAATGCACCGAGTGGACTTGAACAAAAAGTTAGATTTGCAAAAGATTGTTGCAAGAAAGGCGCAGGCGTACGGGTAAGAAGCTGCGTGTGTGTACATACGATATACACGGGCCGCCCAAGCAGTGGTAACAGTCTTCGTCGTTAGCTCGAGTCATATCCTTCGTTCTTTTCTCCGCAACACCACATACCCGGCGGGGGTAGATCCGTCCCGGTGCAGGCTATGGAGCGTGACTTAAGTTGGGTACCGCCTGCGGTGGCGCGGCCTGCCGCAAGCGCCTGAGTGAGGTGTAAAGTTGGATCACGAGCTGGGGCGTCCTTAAGCACCACCGCGTGCTCCAGTTTTTGTCGAACTGCCGCGGAATTGTGGCTGGCGGTATTAGTTTAACGCACCAGGCAGAGCTTGTTCTTGGTTTTGATTTTAAGGTCTTATGCACCGTGTGAGAATATCAGTTGTTTCACCAGGCCAGTTTGGGTCAGATTTTGCTTAACGTACAACAGCAGAAATAGAAAGCATGGTAGCTTCTCGAATCCCACCGGTTGCTAAATTTGGCGGCGAATTTTAAAGCAGTTTTGTAATTGTACGAATTACCAAATTCCGAATTCAACTTGCTCTTTCGTACAGCGACATACGTCCAAAATAAGCGGCATTGAGTTTATTTGAAGATTTGACGGACCTTGTCGTGCATGTTCTGAATTTATTGGTATGCTTCATTTGTTGTTTTTTCGTTCTCCCGGACAACGTCCGCACACGCCAGCCTCACATCGTTCCGTTTTATCAGATAGTTATTTTCGGCTGTCTACAAGCCCTGAAATGCGGTTCCATTATCTGCATAGATAAAGAAAGCAAGAGGAAATGCAGGAAGGTCAACCAGACGAGCGTCCATTTGCTGCCCTACACAGGGCGTAAGGGAAAGGGAGTATTGAACGAGCAAAAGAGGAAGAGCGTGAGCATTGAGTGCACGTGGGGTGATACACAGGAGCATAACAAGCGGTGTCTCAAACCGGTGTACTTCAAGCACTGTAATAGTGCACAAATCGCTTTTTGTGCCAGTGACGGACGTGGCCATAGTCCGCGTGTCTGACTCAGAGAACGGTCTCGAGTCCACTCGATTTAAAGTTGTCCGGAGAGAGAGGCGTTGGACGTCGTAGCGAAGAGAGATACTGAATAGGTACTCGATGGTTTTCTCGCACCTACAGGAGTTACACGTCAGGCTACTGGCCACTCCCATACTATAGGAGTAAGCGTTCGTGAGCGCCACTCCCAGCCACAACGGGCACAGCAAGGTTGCGTCTCCGCGGGAAAGGCAAGACGGTAGTTGTAGCCGTAGCGAAAGGGGTCTAGCTTATGCCATTGGCAAAGGAAGGCATTTGAACTTCTGAAAAATTGTGTATTTTTGCATGCAAGCAGACGAAATTCCCTGGCAGTGTCCGCCCTCGCCAAATGTATTGGAGGCGTCTGGTGGTCTTCGTGGGCCGTACGGGCAGCCCTGTCAGCAGTCATTGCCAGCGATGCCACAGTGAACAGGAATTCACTAAAAGCTTTATTTCCAGAGCACGGTGATGTATTTTCATAATGTGGGTTATCATCTGCTCGTATGTTCTGTGATGTAAGGCAGACTTGATACTGTGAAGAGCTGCCTGAGAGTCACAAATTATAACCCATTATTGCGCCGGCTCATCGGTGATGTAGTTCATAGCGGCACAGAGTGCTACAAGTTCTGCCGCCGTAGATGTAGTCATGTGTGACGCTTTGAATTGAACTCCAATCTGCTGGAACGACAATCATGGCAGATGTGCTGGTAGGTGAGATCGAACTGTCGGTATATATATGTATGCAGTCATGGGTTTCTCAAGAAGGAAACCCATCTATACCCCTGGTCAATGAACAATAAAACAGCTTAGAAGACCAGGCCCACGCACTTGGTGAACACTTCGAGAATGTGTCCATCTCGATCCAGTTTTCTGAGTCATTCCTTAAACACAAATAAATAGCCAGACGCAAGGCACTCGACCCTAAATGCATACAGAATCACCCTTATAACATTCCCTTTAATTAGGGCTCCGTGTCTTCGGTGTTTATATTTCCTGAAAATCGGCGGTTGTTTATCGGAGTTTATATTTCTGGCGGAAGTTTGGCGTTTTTCGGAGTTTATTTCCCGTAAATCCCCAATTCTCCGAAATTCGGAGTTTTTGCATTATTCTCAAAACCCGAAAGTCTTACATCAATTCATATCTGAATACTAAAATATCAAAACACAGAAAGCACATTTTATTTTTCCTAGAACGTTTTAATGGACAAAAAGGTATACGCACAAGCGAAATACTTGAACACAGAACAACTTCAATTTTGCGCATAACAACCTTAGCTTAAAGCTTATTGTAAAACACGCAAGCGTACTTTGCGAGATTGCTGTCAGTGATCGAAGCATGCTCCTTTCTATTGACGACTGTAAGCTTTGAAAACGCCCTTTCAACGTTAGCGCTAGAAACAGGAAGCGCCAGAAGACGCAGCGTGCAGCGAGAAAGAACTGGCCACTCGATATTGGGAAGTCTCCAAAACGACAGGGATTTACCAATGTTACCTATTTTATAACACTGATAGTTCGCAAAATCACTCAGGAGCTGGCTCAAGTCGTCAGTTCCAAGAAGCACTAATTGAAAAATAGGCGCATAGGTTTCGAATGCGCAGGGAAGCTCATGCTTCACATTTGGGTTCACAATTTGAACACAGTGCCAAAACGATTGTTTGGTGTACTGGAGTTGATCGCACAGGTTTCTCTCAGATGTCTGTCTCCACTTTTCGGCGACAGCAGCGTAGTATCCGTTAAAGTCTGCGACAGTCGTTAAGCGTTGATTCTCGTCAAGGAGGTCCAACATACTTGTGACATCTGATGCGAAGACCTCGGTTGGATCCCGCCATTGACTGATGAGTGCGTGCAAACGAACGCCCAGTACGGTTTAATTTGGTGTATCAGGGTACTCTCTGCCTCAAGTTCCTTAATTATTGAGATCACGGCACAGGCATTGGTCTTCAGAAACCTCATCTTAACGAGCAAATCGTGCACAGCTTCAGGCGATGAAACAAGAGTCCTGAGCTTCTCACACTTCGTCCCCTTGGCTTCGTCGCTTCTCAAGAAAGACAAAATGGCGTGCCATGGAGAGTCCAAAATATCTCTACAGCTTCATGTAAAGAGCACCACCTCAACGGACAGACGGGTTTCAACGACTTGATGGTCATACCCATGGCCAAGCAAATCGGAGTTTATCGGATAAATCCGAATTGTCAAAAATTTTACCGGCGAATGTTTTCAGATTTTTTCGGATAAAACCGAAATCACGGAGCCCTACCTTTAATATCGCCGAGCGAAGAGCTTCCTTGAACGTATACGAGAGCTCTGCCACGGGCCCTGACAGAATCATGTAGGACATGATTAAACACCTCAACACTGACACTCAAATGACGCTACTCGCACTTTCCAATGCCATATGGGCTGCCGGATACTTTACATCTGCATGGAAAGAAACCATGTCATTCTGATTTTCAAACAGCGTTAGAGACACGTCTATAGACACATGTTACCGCCCAATAACCCTCACAAGTTGTATGTGCAAGCTCGTCAAAAAACTCGGCGGTAATGCAGTTCCACTCAACGTGAAAGCTGAGGCAATGCGGAGTAGTGATTCACCGGTGTTTCCCTTGGGTTTTCCTTGTGTTTTCCTTGTGTTTATCTTGTTTTATCCTGTGCTTATACTGTGTTTATCTTGTCTTGAGCTATTCTTTTCACGATGTTGGGATTAGCTTGCATGCGCTGGCGAGCAACTTCAGTTTCTCGGGCGCGCACCGCTTGATCAGCCCTGCGTCGGCGCTGTCGTTCACGAGCGAGCGCCCGCTGTCGCTCGAAGCGTGCTTGCTGCCCGGCGTCCATGGCGGGAAAGAACATCTCGGCCGAGCGCGGGAGCGGCTCTCTTTCAGCTCGCCCTAGCGGAATCTTTCCACTTGTGAGGCTCTCTTGACTGGATTCGGTATCATCTTGGCGTTTTCGATCGAGTTTTGATTATTTTGGTTGAATTAATTTGGGCTACAATCAGCACGTCGACTACGACGCCTTTCCCGAGCTCGTTCATTCTGGACGGATCTCCATGAAATTTCTGGAAAATTAAATCTGTCCGTTACATAAGACATTCAATGGCTCATACCCCCTTTAGCAATGGCTCGTACCCCCGTAAACGCGCCCTCTCTATTACGATGACAGAAGGGAAGTGAAATTCTACGCTGGCATGATTAGCGGCAACGCAGCCAGCTGTGGAAGCGGGAGCAATGGCACGAGCGCGTGCCGAGCGCGAGCGCGTACCGACTACCTGTGCAAATAAAATCCTGCTTTTAGGGCCGCGTATGATAAAACATATGGGGCAGAAACTTGGAGTTTAACAAAGAAGCTCGAGAACAAGTTAAGGACCGCACAAAGAGTGATGGAACGAAAACTCTTAGGACTCACGTTTAGAGACAGGAAGAGAGCGGTGTGGATCAGAGAACAAACTGGGATAGCCGATATTCTAGTTGGCATTAAGCGGAAGAAATGGAACTGGGCAGGCCATGTAATGCGTAGGATGGATAACCGGTTCACAATTAGGGTTAGAGAATGGATACCAAGAGAAGGAAAGCGCAGCCGAGGTCGGCAGAAAACCAGATGGGATGATGTAGTTAGGAAATTCGCAGGCGCAAGTTGAAATACGCTAGCGCAAGACAGTGGTAATTGGAGGTCGCAGGGAGAGGCCTTCGTCCTGCAGTGGACATAAAATATAGGCTTATGATGATGATGATGGTGATGAAACATAGAAAAAAACTGGCAGTGGCTGAATTGGTTAGCGTGGTGGTCTCGCAAGCCGGAAGTGAGTAGTTCAAATCCGCAGCCCGACGAGCAATTTTTATTTTCGCGCGGCTTAAGAGTGACAGTTTTTTGCGGTCACAGTTTGTGTTGTGCTTGAAACCCACCGACGAGGGACGACATCCAGGATCGCTAAAGTGCTCCGCACTTAATAAACTGTCAGCCCTTCCACTGGGGTGGAGATGGAAGACCAGCGAAGCTGTACTGTGGTGGAAATTATGTATTTCCAACTATGACTATTAAGATGTGATGGTGAAATAACCTATCAAAGAATGAGAAATATATATGATCCGGTGGTTTTCATTTATTTAGTGACCACAGGGACCATGGCCTTATGGTCGCTACGATACACCGCCATAGGGTTCACGGCAACGGTTGGTACGTTCTTCATAAACACGTCACCAACGCCGCGCTCGTTCGGTGCGAATGCGGGCAAAACGCCGCCGCCGTCGACAACAGTTCTGCGCATTGTTTGTGTGACCGCACACATCCGCTGTCAAAACGCTGATGTGAGCAAGCGCACCAGCAGCAGCGAGCGAAGGTTCATGTGGTCTATCGCTTCAACGGAAACTGAGCGGCGAAAGCACAGCGCATACAAAAGTAGAAGCCATGTTGCAGATTGCTTTCAATATACGGTGCGCGCGACCGACCGGCGCCGCGCAAAATACAAGTCGCTCGCAGAGCAGCAGCCGCAATCCCACCCTCCCAGCGCAGCCTTCCCGCTGTCCTCCTTTCGCGTGGGAGATTGAGTCGCCAGTTCCCATTGAGCCCGGTCGCAAGATACGCATTTGGTTCCGCAGCTAAACGTCGCCTACCCTCGCTCCTTCCCGCCTCCCCCCCCCCCCCCACGGCATTTCGCGCGAAGGAAGAAGCGGCGTTTGCTCTCCGCCGTGCGTTCGCTCCCCCTGAAAGCGCTTTCACCCGCACATACAGCATACGGCCAATTAGAGTTTTTCTACATCCGGACGCGACCATGGAAGTGTGAGCTCTTAACAGCTTCGCTGTAAAAGTGGCTGATCGTCGTCTGCACTTAACAAGTGGTTGATCTTGTCTTCTACATTTTCTGGAATCTAACAAACTGCTTGAACCCGTGCGAGTGGGGTCTTAGAGAAGGCCGGTCGACCACAGACCTTCTCGCACGCATTAAGGGAAACATTCGCGATGGCTGCTTTATTATTTCTGTCGTATTCCTCGATATGGAAAATGCGTATGATACTACTTGGCGTTACGGAATATTGAGAGACCCCTCCAGACCAATTACACCGGACCTTAGTTTATGCACCTTACAATATGCAGACATAATAAGAAAAGTCGCAGTTTCGCCCGAAAGGCGAAGCATCAATTGCGATAAAAAAGCGGAGAGCTATACCGAGTAGGGTTAGTATTTATCGGCTGCGTAAAATTGGACATTCGCTTACTAACTGAATTAACAAGCGTAGAGTCAGTGCGCACAAGCAACCGTAAACATGAATAGATCACACTCGATGACCGCAGACAACCACTGTCAAAACGCTGTCGTGAGCAAGAGCGGCGGCAGCAGCAAGCGAAGGTTCGCGCGGTCTATCGCTTCAACGGGAACTGAGCGGCGAAAGCACAGCGCATAAACGTAAGAGTGTGTGGAGATCGCTTTCAAGACGCGGTCCACGCGACAACCCGCAGCTGCGCAAAGTACAAGTACGCAGTTGCTGGGCAGAGTAGAAGCAGACCTCCTCCCTCCCGCGCTCTGCCTTCCCGTTTTCCTCCTTTCGGTGGGAGGTTGAGTCGCCAGTTCCCCTTGCGACCGTCGCTAGATGCGCATTTGGTGCGCAGCTAAACGTTGCCTCCCCTCCCTTCCATCCCCCGCGGCCCTTCGCACAACCGAAGACGTCGCGTTTGCTCCGTCGTGCGTCGCTCTCCGTGAAAGCCGCGTCGCGCACGCTTTCAACGCACATGCAGCCATACGGCGCGCGCGCGACGATTCATCGTCCTTGGACTTATACAGAGCCTCACGGCGACGACGACGCCGCGGCGGAAATCAGATTGGAGTGGCCATGTAACTGCTACAAATTTACTAGCGTAAAAGACAGGGACTAAAGGAATAACACGGGACCACGCTAGTGCCGAGTTCTGCCTAACTGTGCAGACAGAACTGCACCAGACTATATGTCTGGTGCAGTAGTAGGCCTCAGTGGCTTCAGACTGGGGACGGATGATTTGCTTTCTTTGTGATTCCGGGAACAGCAAGATTCACTTCAGGCTACCACAGGGACCACAAGGAAATTAGGGCTTCGGCGCAGGTGTATAAGGTGACGGTATGCAATCTCTACGAGCGCTAATCACTTGTGAAAAGTTTGCTTGAGTCTCTCGGCTGGGGGGAAGCCAATTATGGTCAGGGTCGTTGAGAGATGTGGAATGTGCGCTCTGTTAGAGTCGACAGCTACATGTGTGTCGATCGTATGGTCTCTCGCGATGGCAATTGTTGCTGGAGTTGAGGTTCACCGGCCGGTACAGCCCTAAACACGCACGTAGAACTTGATCTTGTATGCTATCCAGAGCGCGAATGTTGTTCTTACATGTTTCTGACAGGACTGGTAGACTGTAATGAAGGAGCCCCAGAAGCAGCACGATGTAGAGCTGAAGCATAGAATGGACTGCTGTACGCCAAGGTTTCCGGGAGAGAAAGTTGAAAACTTGAGCAATGGCAGATGATCTCTGCCGCTAATGTAACCTTAATGTTACGGGGAAACGCTGGCGGCGAACCCTAGCACGAAGGCGAGCTTTTCTGGTAGAAATGCGGCCTCTTGCGTCTTGTTATGTTTGCACTTTTATATTTTATTCTGAGAAGATTGAACATAAAAGCCATGCTCGGTGTTTTTGTAAGGAATTTGTTTTTGGACTGTCATTCTCAAAATTCGAGGAATAAGCTTTGTGAAGAACGTAAGAAAGGTGTGAGCAACTTCGTGGTAAAAGAAGTTTTAGTGGCGTAGAGAAGTTTGATTGCGACTATATGGAAACTACAGGCGCATTCGACGGGGTTATAAACAGAAATTGATGTTTTTGTTATACCTCCTGGGGCGCAGTACTGCCTCGTCGTCGCCGTGAGGTTCCGTAAAATTCAAGGGCGATAAGCACCGCGCACGTGCCCTACGATGTATATGCAACGAAAGCGCGAGGGAGCCGACGATCGCGGCACAATCTCGGCCGCGCGAAAGGGAGGAAAGCGAGCAGGAAGCACGCCGTCTTCCGTCACGCGCGAGGCACCCAACTTTGCCTGGAATCGGGGGAAGGGAGGGAGGGGGGCGGTGCTCTACTCCGGATGCAACTGCGTATGCGGCGGCTGCGCGCGATCGCGCGGCCGTATCTTGAGAGCGATCTCTGTTGGGGCAGAGTCTAGGTGCGTCGGCGGTCGTAGCTTTGTGCGTGCTATGTGCTCTCTACGCTCTTGGGTTGAAGTGA